>NC_043965.1:54041375-54366375 GCF_902148855.1 Sphaeramia orbicularis | reverse complement strand
AATGCGCAGGAATAAAAACAAAAAAGAGCCGCAGATTGGGTTTGGGTTTGGGTCGGGGTGGGGTGGAAGGGTGTGGAGGGGTGTTTTTTTTTTTTTTTTTTTTTTTTTTCTTGAAAAGTCATTAAGTGAAACTCATGGACACTGTGTGCTCCAGCGCTTTGCGCCGCAGTGACGCGATGCTTGTCCCTCTCCACATGTCACTGTCCGGGGAACTACACAGCTGCGGGGAGCCCGTTACGTTCGTGGGGCCGGAGAGAGACGCTGACATCCCGGGGAAAGGCGTCTGGTAGAGGTGGGACTGCAGGCCGGAGCCGTTAGACGACAGACCGTTGGACAGGCCCATGGAGTTTGGCGGCGGCCCGGGGCCCAGGCTGCACTGTGACAAGGACTGCGCCATGCCCGGCTGCCGACCTAAGGCCGGCGGGAGCTGCAACTGAGAGACCCCCGGCATCCCCGTGGCCCAGCGGGAGTCATTGGCGTGAAAGGAGCACAGGCTGTTCTCCATGGCGGCCGCGGCAGAGAACTGGGGCAGCCCCGGCGTGGGGAGCAGCGTCCCCGGGGCGCGGAACACATTGGTGGTCTTCTTTCTCTTCTTCCATTTGGCGCGTCTGTTCTGGAACCAAACCTGCGAAAGGCAGACACGATCCGTCAGCAAGGTTGGACAATACACCCGGACCCGTGTCCAAGTCCAGACCACATTCTTACACACTCAAACACTTCATTTTCTTCTTTCTAGGGATTTTTTAAAAATACGAATCTGTGCCTTTAATGTGCCAATTAAAGATGGGAATGTATTTATTTATGTCAAGGAAAACATCAAATCCAAGCCCAGGCCGCTGTTCATGCATAGGCCTAATGTCATTCACTCTAATGCTGTCAGCCTGCACTGCTGCCAAATACCGCTACGGCTATTATTCACTTTACTGTGGCTTTCTGAACTCATCTGCTTCTTTAATGTTTTCACTGACCAGGCTACCTTCTATTGAAGATTGCGAATCCCCTGCAACTCCCCTAAAATCCACAGAAATGGTACAGAACAATCCAGAACAATCTGTGTTACTCCGTAAATAGGGCAGCAGGGTGAGGGACATGGTAACAGTTGGAATGTTTAAAGGATGTCCTTATGGCAGGACAAAAACATTTACGCACGATAAAATCATGAATATATCACGAAATATTAGATAATAATGGAGCTCTGAAAGCACATTTGGCATTAATAATAATAATAATAATAATAATAATAATAATAATAATAATAGGACTGTGAACAATATCTTTCGAAAATAGTTTGGAAGATGTGTGGAGGGTCCTCACTTTGTAATTCGTCTAACTTCACCGTAGTTCTTCACTCTTACTGATCTGTAATTCATATTAGTCATACTTTAATGACATTATTCTATTTTATTTGTTTCACTGTTTGTTGTAATCACTAGAGGTTTCTGTATTTTCTCGGTTCTTTTGCAAATGAGGACTTTCCTTCAGCATATTCTGAAAACATTTTCAGTCTCTAATTTCTGTTATAAAATTGAAGAAATTTCGTCTTCGTTTTCCTGTGGATATTAATTTTTCTTATGTCTACTGAATTGAATTTGTATAAATATGCTTTTAAAATTAATTTGCCGTGTCTTACCTTGCTAAATTGCTTGATCAGGAATTTGTCAAATTAAGCCAAATTAACAGGAAATACCCTAGAATACAACAACCACCATTAGTCTGTGAGTTCAAAAGGGAAACATTAAATGAGTGCAGTCCAACGCGGGTTTAAATCACGGTTTACCTTTTTTTTTTTCTTTTTTTTTTTTAAAGTTCACAACAAATTACTAACAGAAATAATTCAAAACAATACTATTGTGGCTACTAGTAACACAGAAAATGCAGTAACAAAAACACCTAAACTCAAGCTAATGCTGAAGAGCTATAACAAATAAATACAGACATAGCCTACTTGTTACTAATAGTAATTGCCCTAAATATCGTGCAGGCGTCGACGTAAACGGTCACTTTACTGTCCACTATATATGAAGATTCAATCCAGAGAGCCACATACAGAAAGTCGTGAGAACTACAAACACACATACACATGCGTGTTGAGGGAGCAGAAAGGCGCGTGTCCCCGTTGAGCTTTATAAAGATTTCATCATCTTCGAGCGTGATTAATGCGCGCGCGAGGCCGCGAGCCGGTGCCTCTGTATTAAAAGTGAAATCTCGCTCTCATTCCGCTCAGCCATCCGTGAAACGTCGCCCAAACCCATTACACTCGAGGGGAAAGAAAATGCAATTTCTCATTCCATTAAAAAAGTACAATATATTCTTGGGCTCCTATTAAGACGTCGCTGATAGAGCATTTTAAAGGAGAGACTGCACACACACACGCGCGCGCACGCTGGGGGTCCTTCTGCACACGCCCACTGAGGGCTGCACCTGCACGCGGCCTGAGCTCATGTTTACCAACAGCAGGAAGGAAAGGAGCGGCAGGTCCGGGCCGGGGTCCTGGAGGACGGCAGGAATTGATTATTAAGGTGACTAATGATTGTGCCTCTTTTATTGCTTTCACTGGGATAATTTGCATGAATTTCACATCACTGGTTAATAACCCGTTCACTGTTATAAATAAGACGAAAATTGGTTGATAATGTGTTTGGTTTATTAAAGCCCGGTCCTGAACGCCTGTTCAAAAATGACAAAATAGCTCTGCGCATCTTTTAGTTTGATCAGATTTTTTACAAAGCGGTTGTCATTTGACTAATTTATTAAAATTATTCTAATTATTTTTTATAGCACATTGACACTTTACCATAGATATAACGAGTTTCATGAATTACATTCTCTGGGAGGTTTACCATATTAGGCTAAGTACATTTTATTGAAAAACAAACAAACAAAAAAAAAACCCTCCTGTATTTATAGCCTAATGGCAACAATAAAACAAAAAAAATACCCAATGTCTAAATTGATGCATGTATGTGTAAATATATATTTAACCTATTTCTATGCAAAATCAGAGTGTTAGGTTTGGCTATCTTAGTTGAGGAAATAAGCCTGTCTTTCACTGAGTGGACGCATTCAGTAAATCCTAATTTTGTAGACGTGTTTCAGAACCATGGACAGAGCCCAGGGTGTTTTTTGCATGGCCTCGTTGAAGTAAATATTACCTTCTGATACAAGATCATTCTTGAATAAATGACGCCATTTTTACAGAATTTGAATACATTTCAACTTGACGGGATGTATTATCTATAGTAAGATATCCGATATAAGAAAACACTATCTGCCAATCCCCTTTGCAATTTGTTTTGATTAATTTGAGACTTTTTTCATACTGGGACAGACTGTAACTATAAAAAATAAATATATCTTGTCAAATTATTCTTATATTAACACGTTAAGTGATAGTGGCTACAGGCAGGTCTCAAGATCCTTTTCTCTATACATATGCCAGTTTCTGCAAATTTCCTCAATAAAAATGATCCTCAAAGACGGCTTTAAAATGCATAATAGACAGTTTTATGAAGTGACTAAACTGTTCCTGTCTCCAGTCTCTGCAGACTACACAGTCCTATATCCTCTCCTGGTTTCATTTTGTTAGTTTGTTAACTTCTGTTAACGGTTTTGTCTTGAGTCTAATATTCTAAAAAAAAATCTTCCTTGGATTAACTGTGGACTCCGTCTGCTCAACATTCACACACACACACACACACACACACACACACACACACACACACACACACACACACACACACACACACACACACACTTCACCAGTGTTTACCTGCACTCTGGACTCGGTTAGACCGATCCTTAGCGCCAGTTCCTCTCTCATAAAGATGTCAGGGTAGTGTGTTTTGGCGAAGCTGCGCTCCAGCTCGTTGAGCTGCGCCGGGGTGAAGCGCGTCCTGTGCCGCTTCTGTTTCTGCTGGCTGGCGGTCTGACCGGAACTCTGCTGCGGCGGCTGCTGCTGCTGCTTCTCCTGATCCTTCCCGTTCACCGGCATGCCGGCCGAGTTGGATCCAACCGTCGCTATGTCTTCTCCCGGCAGGAGCGTGGTCCCTTCCACAGTGTCTGAACCAGGGGCCATGTCTCCTGGATGCCCCTGGTCTGGCACACCGCCTCCCAGCCGGCACTTGAGAGCTTCTCGATGTCCGAGCAACTCCGCAGCATCCTTCATCCCTGGGAGGGTGATCATGAGAGGATTAGGAAAACACACGGCAAATCTTAAAGCTCACCATTTATAAATGAGAGACGCATAAAAACCCTGACAAAACAAGGGTGATTAGAGACAAGACATGTATCAATACATCCTACATTTTTTTAAACGTAATGGTTTCATTTCTCATTCCTACAAAATGACCATAAAGAATTGCTTCGACAAACGATAAACCATTTAGCTGTTAACATAATTAACTACACAACCTATTTATCACATTACAAGGTTGAACAAGAAGTTGAAATCTTACAGTGGAGTTTAGGGCCGGAGTTTAGTGATGATAACTCACCGAGCCGAGCATCCAGGAGGTCGGCGTGAGAGAGCATCGCGTACCGCTCCAGGGTGAAATGCGCTCCAAAAAAATCCTACAACAACTTTGGGGCAATTTAAAAAGTATATATCGCCTAAATGAACGAAAATTCGGTTTGTGGTTAAAAAAGGAGGTCCCTTGCATTATAATGTCCTTTAGAGCGACGGGGAGGCGCTTATTAGTTGAAAGAACCCGTGAGCTTCCTCAAATAAGAGCCAATCAGAGCTGGAGCTCCGAAATGTCAGCGACGTGATTCCTCCTCCCGCGCCACCCCTCCCTCCTTCTCTGATCCACGCCTCGCGCGGATTCACAATTGGGAGAGGCGCGCGCACAGGAGGTCCACGTGCACGAATAAGAAGCGCTACAATTCAATTCAGTGCTGTGCCATTCCATCCGCTGATTTATTAGCTTTTCATGCTCAAATTATTCCACGTTAAACATCTTAATGTGTTTGTTTAATCTCATACAGCGTGCGCCATGACAGGACTGCTGTTTGCGGATGTATATACATATATAAACATGTATATGTAGCCTACATAAGCAGAAGGGGTTTATTTTGGTTTTCTCATGAAGATCACAGCTTATGCTTTGTTGGTTCAGCAAATTTAAAGCTATCCAATAATTAGTAATATCAAAACCCAAATTTCAAAGTCAATTAGCTTGTTTATATCCGGAAGAATAGGGTTAATTTACATATTAGCACATGAGCAAAAGTGTTATTACTTCTGCAGAAAAACGTGTTATAATATCTGAGAAAAACAGCTAGGGCGAGTGTGGTATTTGATCACAGTTTGGGTGGTTTGGCGAGAGAAGATAAAGTGGACAGGCTTTACACAGGGCCTCGTTTATCCAACACCTCTCATGTCCTTGGATCCCAAACAAAACGAATATCGCTCTCATTCCCCCATGGCAGGTGATTTGTGGAGACAAATCGAGGAAATAAATAAATAAACGAGTACAGATGGATTGAAGCTCTGGTAGTGATCGGCCTCGCTTTAACTGCCATCGACTTTTCATCAGTGCGGCCGCAATTAAAGGTATTTAGGCCTGTTTGGTCCAAACCAAATCAGACGCGGTAGACCCTAAACGATTGTGCCCCCTTTAGTAGTGGTCCATAAGTAGGTCTATTATACAATTAACAGGACAGCCATTGATCTGCGCTGCTGCTCCAGACAGTGCTGGTTAGAGAGGGCTTTTGGCAGATGTCAGGGTGAGCCCAGCTGAATAGACCACCGCCTGGGACTAAATAGGTTTCTTTGCAGCCGCACAAAGGAAGCGTCCGAGCGAGAACTCCGCACTCTCTCTCTCTCTCTCTCTCTCTCTCTCTCTCTCTCTCCCCTTTCCTGCACCACACACCTCATGCACAGCTCATCTTTTATGTTCCTCAAACCAGCAATCTGCCGGGGACGCAGGGAAGTAGCCTATCTGTGGCACAGCGTGAAAACTTTAGGAAATGGAGTGGTGCATGGTCCACTGAGATGAGGAAAAGGAGTGACCAGCTCCCGAAGGTTCAGAACAAGCAATCAGCAAGAAGGAGAAACCAGGAGAAACCAGGAGCAAGCAACAGAAGCAGCAGAAGCAACTTTGATCCGGTTCATTCACACACTTACAGACCATGAGGGATCAGAGCTGAGGACAGGGGTGTAGTGCAGGTGTATAGGGCCAGACCTGCGGGGGGCAAGGGCTGGAGACGGTCTGTATGCTCTGGAAGACTCTGATTACCAATGATTGGAAACCTCAAAACGACCGACGGAATAATAATTTTATATATATATATATATATATATAAGTTATAAGTTTGTATAAGTTTGAATTAACTTAACCCATGGTTGTCAGAAATTCTTTCTTTTTTTCTTTCTTAAAACAGCACAGAAAAAGATAAAACTCAAATGGGAATATTTTAAGGTTTAATCATTTCTTACATCCTTATCATTTCAGTGGAGGAACTGTTTTTGAACCAATTTACCATTTTTCTCTGATTTGATGAAATATTGCACTACCACAACAATTCATGGACATAGAAAATTATATATATATATATATATATATATATATATATATATATATATATATATATATATATACACACACACACAAAATTATTATTCCTCTAAAAAATAATTCTAGAAGATAATTCTGCTTCTCATATGACAAAGTCGCTTTTTACATGATAACATTAGAACTAACATTACTAGGTTCTAGTAATAGAAATGATATGGCTCCAAAATGCTAGAATGGTTATGCTAAAAGTAATGGTGGTGGTTGGGCAGTGTAATTAGAAGTGTAATTAGTCTGAAATATCACAGTTTGGATTAATTCATTATTACTAGTGATAGTATTCCTCCAAGCAATGCTGTGATTAAATTATTAAAGTCTGGTAGCCATAGAATACTAATAATCTACTGATGGAAATATAATAGTTTGCAGTGTTATATTAGCTTATACTTCACAGTAGGTCATTATTTATATTATTTGGAGAAGTGTCAATTTTAGGAGCAGTATTTTTAATACTTTATAAATTATAGTATTCTTTATAGCCTGGGAGTAATAGATGAGTAATACATTTACTGAAATGTAAAATAACATTTTATCTATTGAAAAAAGTTATCACTAAAAGTATTAGTAATGAGTGAGGTCCACTAACATTCTTCTTCTTCTTATAATAATAATAATAATAATAATAATAATAATAATAATAATGATAATAATAATAATAATAATTATTATTATTATTATTAATAATTTTTTTAGTCACAGTAGTGGTCGTAATGGAATATTATAGTAGTGGTGAAATAGTAGACACAGTAGTAGATCATCTATAGACGTGTAACTAACATAGTTAATAATTATTTATTTAGTTATTGTAATGGCAGTAGGAGAAGTGGAAGTATTACTATGATAATAAATTATATATATATATATATATATATATATATATATATATATATATATATATATTTAAAATTTATTATCATAGTAATACTTAGTAATTAGTACTATAGCCTATAGGCTATTACAGTTCTAAATGTATTGTTATAATGGCAGTAGACTGATGAGAGTTGGATTCCTTCCTTTGTTTTGCACATATAATGCCATCCCAGTCAATAATCCAGCTGAGCAGTGTGCAGGGTGCTGGTGTTCTTTGTGACAGCCTGCTCCTCTTCTGTTCGGCCTCCATTCTAAACAGTGATGAGCAGGTGTTGGTGTGTTGCGGTGAGAGGAGCTCTGAGAGCACATATCCCCTCAGCTGTCCGCTCCTCAGCCTCTAACTTATTGCTGTAATAAGAGGAACCCACTTGAAATGGGTCTATGTCTCACTCAGCCTCCCTAACTGGACCACATCAATCTTCTCCCCCCAGTAAAAACACACTCACATACAATCCTCCCGGGTTAATGCGGCGCATCTGAGTGCGGAACGGCTGTTTACACGCGAGGAGACACTTTTAATGGAAGCGCACCAAAAACAAATGCAATTTTGTAGAGCAATTTCAAAGATCAAGAATTCCGTGTCCACCCTCTCCGCGCTTTTTTTAGTAATCAAACTGCGTTAAATCCATTACTCATATGGGTCTTCTCTGAATAGGTTAGTACAACAGAATCACACAAACAGCTCATGCTGGGATGAAATCCTTTACACCACAACTCCGCCATCACATGGAGCAGCAGGTGAAGTGGTTGTTTCAGGCCTATTGCATCACCTTGGATCCCCCAGGTCTGCGCTTTCTGCAGGGGACAGCGGTGTGCGCCTTCTGCGTAAAGCGCACTCCAACGCTTCGCGCTGCTTGTGTGCGGCTGATTGTGACAGTCGAACACCAGAATGATCTGAGCCCGAGAGGTACACAAGATAAGCGCCAGCGGAGGCCCGCAGACAGGCAGACCCATTAGAGGCTTCCCTCTTCGGCCACCCGGACCGGCTGCACCGCCCCCGCGCATCTCATGGCCCAATTAGGCCCGCTGCCCTCCGCCTGGGCCCCGCCACTGCGTGATCTGCTGCACAGAGCACTGAGCACGACTACAAATAAAATAATAAGCAAAGAAGAGCGATTTTCTTAATGAGGAAGAGGAGGCGTGTGTCACGGACGGGGCGGTGTGCCAGTGGCGTGAGTGCGTGGGGGTTATTAAAATAGCAATGAAAGTCACAACGGGTGTCCAAAAGGGGTCCGAGTGTCTGAGGGGCTTCAAGACCACTCCGTATGTGTGCCGTTAATAGTTCACACAGGCTGCGCTATGTTTAGGATACTTGAAGGTTTGATATTCTGAAGACAGACTCATTGTGGACAACCTCAAGTTAAAAACAGTTGTTGCTCATCAAATGCTGCATTACGATGCCTGGAAAAGAGGAATGAAAGTCTGACTGAAGCCAAGCATTCACTGAAACAGTCCTTTCTGTATTATACACTGCAAGAACCAAACAAGCCGGCAGTGTCAAACACTCATACACTTCAGTTCATCAGACTGTTGAACTGCCCTGCGTGAAGGATTTCTTCAGCCATTTAGTATGATTTAATGTCAGCTCAGTTCAGTTCAGTTTGTGGTCAAACACATTTACAGGCTGTATCTGTATCAGGCTGGATCTGGGAAATAGTTTAGCGTTTGTTTGGAGTTAATAAGACATAAATGTATGTGGTTTGAAATTAAAGACAATTGAATTTATACAGGACAGCATAGAGAGACTGTAAAATTGGTTGTAGTGAGGAACATCTCATCTCCCTGTTGTTTATGTCATTGTTGTTTATAAGTCATAAACGGTCACTCATATTTCATTCAACCACCCTTTCACTTTAATTACATGGCATTTTGTGTTTTTGGACACATAATGTTCCTGATCTTCTCTGACCAACCTCAGATCATAACTACCCCCTGTCTTGCACTGTAGGCACTGATGGGTCATCACTTCATCCACTCTTATTCTTATTCTTATTCTTATTCTTATTCTTATTCTTATTCTTAGTATGTTCTTATAGATCACATGGCCTTAGATCCAGGTAGTTACTTTTTTATTGGTTGTATGTGTGAAACTGTATGTCCTCATAATATTGTAGATGAAACCTCACTAACTAACTATATCTCACTATCTCTGGGTTTGTTTTCCAAATGAATTTGGGTCTTGTACTTTAAACTTTATACACTATACAGACAATTGTACAAGAGAGTTAACAAGATGACAAATGTGAAAATTGCCCAATGTTCACCAAAGGACAATACACATGGTCTGATCAAGTGAACTCCTCTTTGCTGATCAAGCTCCTTTAACATCTGATTAGTCACCTAATCAGCTAAAGGAAGCAGCCTTTAACATCAGTCATTAAGTCATGGTTACAAAGTGGGACTGCTGGTTATAGTGCTGGTAACACAAAAATGTGAATGAACGAACATATTGATTCCCCCAACCACACATGGACAAGTGATGTTAAAAGTGTGTGTGTTTGACTGAAATCAAGAAGATGGAGCTGTTACACAAAGTGGGATGTGAAGAGAGCCCAAGACGTGTACTTGTGTCTGTACTTTTTGATAATTAATTTTATTGTGTATACTGGTCAAATGACGACCATGAGGGAGTAAATATCCTATATGTTACGTCCCATCATACTATACTACTTCCTATAGTATTGTGTCGTATTTTATTTCGTTGTATTGTCAGAGTACTGCATTATATTGTATTGTATTGCATCATATCACATCACATCATGTTGTATTGTATTGTATCGTTCATTCTCTCATTCATTCATTTTCGGATCCTCCGCAGGTTGCAGGGGTGCTGGAGCCTATCCCAGCTACCACCGGGTGAAGGTGACGTACACCCTGGACATATCACAAGTTCATCGCCTGTATATGTTAATTAGCAATTAATTCACTCTTACATTCACACCTATGGGTGATTTCAGATTAATCAGTTGACCTAGTACGTGTGTGTGGGAGGAAGCCAGAGTATCGGGAGAGAACCCACACAGAAAGATGCAAAGTCTACACAGAAAGGCCCCCTACTGTGTTGCATCATATCATATCACATTATACCACGTGGCATCGGACTGCATCAATATTGCACAGTACTGCTTCGACTAGACTCAATTCATATAGAATCATATCATATAGTACTGCATCGTTTTACATTGAATCACATCATGTCATGTGCCACTGAATTGTATTGAACTGCATGTTTTATAGTGTTGTATCATAAAAGTGGAAACTGTTTTGGTATTTGTCATTTCTGTACTAATTGTGGGATATTAAAGTGTCAAACAAGTGTTCTTGAAAGAACCATCATGGTTATTATGAATGCTTAAATGTAAAATTGGTTTATGTTTTTCATAAACTCAGCAATAAACATACCAGCCATAAACATCACTGCAAAGAAAATCATCATAAAATTACCATTCAGTCTAAATCCATGCTCAGTGAACACAGTGTGGAAGTGAATGAGTGCTATAATAAACTAGTTATGTTAGTAAATATACTTTTGAAGAATCTCTTAAATCCATGAAGCCAAGATTCTTTAGACTGTTTCTGGAAATGCTCATGATCTGAACGATTTCAATAGATTATAGACACACTACTGTTGTCTATTCCCTTCATTCCTGATAAGTAATGGGACAAATCATAAAAGTCATCACTGGAAATCAAGGCTGTTTCCCATTTTTCTGAGATATGGACATTCTGGGAGATTTAAGGACAACAGCAAAACAAATCTGCTGTGAAATGTGTTTTGACAGCCCATTGGTTGTGACTGTCCATTAATGTTAGAAACACAATTCGGATAAAAGCCTGATTCCACTTGTTCTTTGTCCTGTACGTGTTCATCATTTCTCACTTGTGGCAGCAGTGGAAATCGTGGTGTCATTTTTTTTCCTTTTTCTTTTTCTCTGAATGTTAATTATATTTTTATGTATAAATACTGTAACTATGTAATTAATCCTATTTTAACTTAATCACATTTAAAACAGAAGCTAAATATTTCGGTAATGGGGTTAAAGGATGAAGCCTAGTGTGTAATCTATTGTATTTCCAGCCTGACCTCACTCATTTAAGCCTCTCCAGCTGTCTACAGATCTAATTCCTTCTCCTCCCTGACACCTTGACTTTCCCTCCAGTTCTGCTCCAGCTATTAGAATATGTTCTTTCTTAGGTCTGGTCATTAGTTAGGTCCATTACTGTGGCTCCATCATTAAGAAGCTGTAATGCATCATTGAAGGTAATGAGTGCCTTACATTACAGGTGCCAGACGAGTCTTAGACACACTGTGCACGAACCCTTATTGAACGCTGTAGTTGGAAAACAACCCCACTGGTATGAGTATTATTAGGTTTCTGATGTTATATTTGAGGTATTATGGAATATAATACCTGATGGCTTGTGTACAAAAACAGATGTCATGTAACATTTAAAATGTGACATCCGAAAATTTCCCGCTAACTACCTGTCCAAACCTAACAAGCCAACATCATTTTCAATGTAAGTATATGATTTCAATTTACACAGTTGTACTTTTTTTTAAGCTATGACATTTTAAAATGATACGTGCATGGAGATAATTTCATGCTAAAACCTAAAAACTTACCAAATGCCCAGCTGCTTCCTAAAAAATAGCTTGGTTTCCAAATACAGAATATAATTAACAACTTGTATTCTGCAAACATAAAACTGACATTTCAAACAACTCATGTTTTCTATACAATATACATTAACAGACTATGGCACGTCTTAATAGTACAAAACAACCTAAATCTAACCAACAGAGACATGAAAAATATTATGTTGGCAGAATATTTCTAAATTTTCCAGTGACTTTTTTCCCCAGAAATCACAACAATGCTAACTGCATTATGTTTATGTGTGAAAGTAAAGTTTATATGACAATAAGGGGAGAGTCATGACAAATTAGAACAGGAATTATACAGGAATTATAAGAAAGAAAATTATGAGAAAATTGTCATCACAAGTACAGTGTGAAGATAGTAAAGCAAAAAAAATTGTTTAGCTGTTTTTGTACTTTTTGTGAGATTTGTGAGACAACGTGATGGTTCTGAAATATTTTGCACATTTACTTGAAAGGTTTTGTATTTTCAAAACAAAATACATTGAGTTTTGAATATTTTTTTTCAATTTGCAAACAAAACTGATTACATGTAAAACATGTTTAGTTTTGGAAGGAAATTAATTTTGTACATTTGAACAAATTTATTTGTCTTTTCTTACATTATAAAGGAAAGTCGCATCTAAGCATAAAAACACCAACTCCAAGAGAATATCTTATATCTGTATGATTTAAAATAACATACTTGAAATGAATGTTTTTTTTTTTTTTGTTAGGGTTCAGCAGCACTTAGCACCACATGAGGCTCAGACATTCAATTATAGATGTGACATCTGTTTTTCTCACCTGCATTTATTCACAGGATCCTATGTTTTGTGTTTAATAATACCTCTTTGTTTGTTATTGTGTCATGCATTTGAAAAACTTCTATTTATTAATTTATTTTAAAAAATTTATTATTTTTTTTCTCTGGAAATTAGCACCATGCTGTAATACTACATCCGAATTACTCTATTCTGTACATACACACTTACCTTTTACACATACTTGTGCACTTAAAATACCAGATAAAGGGGAGGACTTGGGTCAGTAATGTCCCTGAGTAGCTTGAAATTAGAAACATGTGCTGGTAATTATCAAACTGCAGCAAAGCCACATCATGCAATTTAATGCCTCAGCAAATTAAAGAATAAATGGGATCAGTCTCTTTTGACCTTGCCCACTCTGACTTACTGAACTTGATGTATCTGATACTTCATTTACTCAGGGACGTATAAATATATATGTAGACTGACAGACACCCAGTAAGGGAACGGCAGACTGTTCTACTGTGGGAAAAGGATCTAAAGGTGCACACTCTAGATGTGGTTCTGTGTTGTAGATGTCCATGTAGCTTCCTTGCGCTTCAATGCACTATGAGCCAGTTCAGCTCGACTCTCACTTCACAAATCCCACACTTTTCCATCCATCCATTCTCTTAATCACCCTCTGCTCGTCTCCTCCCTCTCTCTCTCTCTCTCTCTCTCTCTCTCTCTCTCTCTCTCTCTCTCTCCTCCCTCCTCTCCATCCACTCCGCCACAGTTTCTGCTGCTTCCCTGCTAAACACGGCGCACTACCCCTCCCAAGATTAATTGATCATCAATTTAGCTCTAATTTGGACCAAGTCAGCTGGTAAATGGGGCAGTTTTCCCTGATTGTTAGTGAAATGTGTGCAAGTACATTGATAAATTTTGATTATTTATCAATTACAACCAAATGAACTAAATCTATTGAATAAATTCCAGCCTGATTGCCATAATAGAGTTTGAAAATATGGCTATTGATAATGATTCCGGCTAATAGTCTTTTCCGGCCGTGGTTGCCGGCTTGTCGGAATGACAACACAAAACTCATTTTTCACAGAATCAGCTGAGTGAGTGCGAGGCCGATCTTTCATTAATCAGTCACATTACGGAGCTGATACGCCGTAATATGCAACGCTTTCCTCAGAAACACTGAAACGCTTTGTCATATTTTATGTCAATTACCAGTCATCTCGTTGTGTTCCATCAAGACATCTTGTAATAGTCAACATATGCTAAGGTAAAGCTGCCCTGTCCCGCCCTCTGCCAGGGAAGCTCCATTGGATGCCGCGTCTCCGTCATGTTTGGGCTGATGATGAAATGGGCCCTGCTCTTCATTTCCTGAGCTGAAGCGTTTATGGGAAGGGTGGAGCACATGTGTTCTCTCTCTCTCTCTCTCCTTTTTTTTAAATGGACCTGCCACCGTGTTTTTCCAGAGTAAATGGAAAAGCAGCTTGCTGGAAAATAGGAGAGGGAAAAATTGGAATTAGGTTCAGAGGCTTTCACACACAATAACAAGGGATAAGTATGAGCTACGGGCCTATTTCCACACAGACAAATTAGTGCTGTCACTTTCCCACGGCCTCATGCTATTGACTAATCTTTTAGTTTTTTATTTGTACTTCATCAACAAGGTGTGTGACACCATTTCTTAGCTTATTAAAAAACATAAAGCCACAGACACAATCATGAAAAATAGGCGAGGCTTACTATTACAGCTTAATTGGTAGTAGTTATAGCGGGTAATGGGGATGGCTGGTGGCTATGTCACCACAGTCTAAAACGTCACCACAGTCTAAAACGTCACCACAGTCTAAAACATTATGCTGCGTTCCAGGCAGGTTTTGACCTGTAAGTCACGACTTCAAACCACAGCTCACAACTTTGTAACGTTCCAGGCAAGTCACGCCAAACTGCCAAAGCGCAAGGAATTATGGTAGCTAGATGTAAACAAACCAGCAAGACGGGGGTTAATGTTCATTTATAGTCATTTCTATCCCAGAGGTGTTTGGTCTTTGCTTATTTGAGGGAAACAGAGGAGGAAAAACAGTGCATAAGGCAAGAGAAGCTGTTCTACCTTTTATGTTACGTTATTTGTATATTTGAATACGTATTTGGTGTTAATTTATTCTTGTCCTAACGCTGGAGTCGCTACTGATTACGCAGAAGATTTGCAGATAAATAAGAGCAATACCTTGTTTTAATAAACAGTTTGCATAAATACCACATCCATGCCATTGTTGTTTCACAGCTACGTGACGTCAGAGCTCGGAACTGGGAGTACATCGATCTAGTAGGAGTTCACGGGTGGGAAGTCACAGGTTTGACTGCCATTCCAGTGCATTTTCACTGGTAGAAGGTTGGAAAAACATGAGTTACGGGTGGACTGGAACGCAGCATAACTTCTGCGTCCAATTGCAGAATATACAGAACACTGTAAAATGGTGCAGCACTGTGTCCCGTGTTGCAACAACAGAAATTATGTAAATAAAACAATCTCTTATTACCGCTTTCCTCCCGACAGAAAGGAGAAGAGAAGATGGCTGAAGTTGGAACCGTTTGTTGGATCACAAATGATGAACAATACATCTTAGTGTCGGATAGGGGGTTGGAGTCATTGTTTCAGACAAAACACTTGAATTTTAGCAACTGTCAAGTACCTGAACAATAATCTAAGGTTAAGAAAGTCAAAAGCCATTATTGGTTCAGATAAAAATGATCAGTTTTATTTTGAAATATACTAATGAGAGTGGCACACGATCTCTGTGTTGTACACGTCTTCATGTTTCTTGTATTTATATGTATATCGGTGTGCTAAGTCTGGTCTGAAATGTCTTCATCCCAGGGTTTGAAACGTCCAGGCCGGGTGTGAACCATCTCATGCTCCAAACACCCAGGGTTCGAAAAGACTTGCTCCTGGCTAGTGTCAGTAGCTAACATTAGCTAGCTAGTACTGGCGCTAAACACTACCTTATATACCATTAGTGTCTATGTAACTTTAAAGCAAAATGGTGTGCGTGTGTGTGTGTGTGTTGTCAGTTACATTGTCAATTAACCATATGGTACTTATTCTAAAATCACTAATTAAATGCTAATGTGACCTGAGTGCAGCAATGTTAGCTTTATTGCTAACACTCTTATGTTTGCTAGCTACTCGCTCTCACTTCAAGGCCCGAGTGGTTTGTTTAGGAAACAAACAGACTGCATGTGATGGAGTACACTTCCAAGTTGTTCACTGTGAGGGAAGTGATTCAGGTGCATGACCACGGAAAGATTAACGGATTAGTGATACTTAGGCTATCGCTCGGGTTTCACAGATTTGATGAAAAACTGGTGACGAACGTCATACACTGCTTTAACAAGTAAGTGATGTGACAAGTAGTAATAACAGTGGATATATCGGAGTAGCATGAGACTGAAACATCTGCAATACTACAATGAGGGGCCATAAATAAATAAATAAAGTATTTATTGGGCATCAAAAACAATTTAGTAATAGTACATTTATATTGCAATAGCAATATAATAATCATAAAAGCTGCTATAATTGGCAAGATGACAACAGTAATGGAATAGTAATGACATAATACGTCAAAAAATGAAACTATCATGAAATATCGATCAATCAATCAAAATGTATTTATATAAGACCACACCATTACAAAACTTGTCTCATGACACTTCCCATTCAGAGCTGGTCGGACCAGACTCTTAAGTCACATTATGTAGCACATCAGATTACTGCACTGCAACAAGATGGTATAGTGAGGAGGTAAGTGAACAATAAATGTGGAAATAATTAAGAAATATAGTCATCATGCAATTGCCCAGTATTAAACAGGCAACATCATCATATTAACAATATCTGTGTTTTTGTGACATGTACAGGTTAGGGTAGTGATGAATCAGAAACAAAGGGTCATTTAAAACAAATGGGGAATCACAACTGTTAATTCATTGTAAGATAATATGTTAATAACAGTAACCTAAAGCGATGGAATGGTCATGTCGGGATTAAAAGTGGTTAATCTATATGATATTCAATGCTTAATAACCTGATAATAGTGAGATAATGTAGATTAACATTTCATAATATTAACAACTTCTAATGATGCTAATACCTTTGAAATGACATGGAAATTCTTGTTACTCAAAATTAATATTCATTTACTCATTCATTCATTTTCTGAGCCCCCTTTATCCCTCAGATTTAATATCTATAATCTAATCTATAGTATTGAAATGCTGAATGGAACTGAACCAAAATAAAGATGATGATACTGAAAACACTTGTGGTATTTTCTGTAATACTCAACTGTAACCTCTTTGTTGTGAAAATACTAAATCACACTTTTACTATGTTATTACCAAACAATAATTTAAAAGACTGCACACTGTTCAGTGATGTTCAGTGCTCCCTTACTTCACCCCCCTCCCCCTTCCTGACCGCTGGGCGAAAAGGAAGGAGCTGGAATAACTGCGATATCAGCCTTCCTTTTTAATCAATGATTTGAGCCCCTCTGCACCAATCATGGCTGCTGGAAGCAACTTAATGATCAGCATTTAAACTGGGCAGGTAAACCACTGTGCTATAGAGCCAACACAGGGGCCAACTGCAGGTGAATTAACCCAGTCCAGATCTAATATGCTGGTGTCAGCTCTGGTTAGCGCATGGCTAACTGTGGCCTGTATTGGCAGTGGCGTAGCATCCAACATTGTCTCCCTCATATGCCAGCAGGCAGCTATCTATAATCGATGGCCACTTTTAATTGGACAGGTTGTCTGTTAGTGAACAGTGAAGGTTGTGCATGTAGGGGGTAAAACTCTGGACTATTTACAGCATAGTTACAGTGAATAAATAGGTTTGGGACACCGGAAGTTTTGTTTGCAAAGCCAATTGATGTTTCTGCTGTTGCATATGATATGACACATGCCATTTATAATTGAAATTAACATCAAGTGACAGTCGATGCTTCAAATGTAGAATAGTGTTGTCCTAAATACTGTCAATGCATGAAATTATACACCTTGTAATATAATTGGGTCATTCATAATTACAAATAAAATTTGCCCATACCTTTCAGAAAGATCACTGTTTGATTGTTTTATCTTTTTATCTCAATATGATGCAAAACTAGAGTTTTAAGGGGGAGACGAATGTACCATGTATCGTCTAAGGGCCTACAGGGCAGAATTTTCATTAAACATTAGCAAACAGTAGGAGTCCCACTCATACAACTTACCTACTGGTGCTAATTGAGATTATACTAAAAAATATGGATCTAAATATGAATAATGTATTGTCTATCAACCAGTGCCTTAAATAGATTTATAACTTTTCAGCTACATTTTTCAAAAGATTGCAGTTTGTGCCATTGGTTTTCACAGTCCAATATATAGCTAGTGGACATTACATGGAGGAGAGGGAAGGTTTTTGCATTTTCTGTCTTTGCATCTCCAACTCATAGAATTTTTCTCTTAGAGCTCAGTGCAGTTATTTATGTACGCCTTATAGAAAAATTCTGAATACAAATATCTTGCAGAATTCATTACAGGAATTGATATCTAATACATGAAGTTTTGTTGCACCCTCACCAAATGCTAGTGCTGTGTAGCAAGTTGTAACATAACCTGGGGTAACACTAACAGTGAAGTATTACAATTTGAGACGCCACCACAAAAGAATTAATATTTTTATATGTGCCATGTAATATTGAGTCCACAAGAAATTACAAAAAAGAATTGGTCACTAGTGTATCTACATGTACTTTATTTTTCCTTTATTATTTATTATTTATTAATAATTGTTTTAAATTTTAAAAATTATTTATTCATTTATTTGTTTGTTTGTTGAGCAATAGATAATATTGTACTGTTTTATTTATTTATTTTTTTAAACATATAAACTTCAGCAATATTTTATTCAGTCTGAGTTGTTTTGGTGTTCTGCTTTTCAAAATTTTAGAATTCATAATTAAATGCAAAAAATTGGGGAATTTATTAAAAAAAAGAAAAATGTAACATGTTGACATATAGTTTGACATATAGTAAACCTAAAAAGTAAAACTTACTGTTATTCTACAGTTATATATGTATGATGTAAAATAGTGGTGAAGCACTACTGTCTGTGCTGCCAGCAACTCACTGTTATTTTAGAGGGAAATTCTTCCTTTGTACCATTCAATCAGTACCGTGTACAGCAACAAAACAATGGCAACATGACAGCATTTTAATTCTATAATTGTCACAAAACTAAGCTGCCTTCGCACAGTTGTCTGAGTGGCTGTATTAAATACAAACAGAACTCATTTTGACTTCTATAGAAATAAATACATGTGGATTGACCTTTAAAATATGTGGAATCAATAGAGTTCTACAGAGAACCATCCTTACCAATGGAGTCAATAAATAAAATCAGATGTTATTAGCCTCATGTCCAAGGAGGTCAGAGGAGAGGAGAGGAGGAATGGGATTTAAGTCTCTCTAAACCAAAAACAACCTAGTGATGCTACAATGAAGGACTTTTTTTTTTTTTTTTTTAATTCCTTATGATATTCATTATTTCCAAAATAATCTCCATAGTGGTAGGTTACACTGTCTTGACTAATAGGCCGTAGTGACTTTTTCATTTATTTCACCTTTTGATTTGAACCTCAGAGGTGCCCGAGCTTTGCCAGAATGCTTAAAAATATCCCCCAGATCTGTGGCTGCTGCTTAAAAAAATTACAGCGTAGTTAACCAATAGCAGAGGCAGCATTGGACTGCATAAGCTGTCCTTTTTCATTTCTTCTCCACAGTTGATGATGGCTGCCCCCACTCTCAAACCTATTCTATTGTTCTCTTTTTTTTTTTTTTTTTTTTTTTACTTTTTTTTTAAAGCAGTGGATTGCCAGTGCTGTATAAGGAGGCTGGAAGCAGGAGACGGAGGGCCACCGGTGGACATGCTGCTTTTGGCGCAGCCCTTAATTGATATTGAGCGAGCTGCTGGTGAGGAGCGCACAGGGCCACTGCTGGCTAATCTATGCTTTAATCAGCGTGTGTAATGAGAGTGGCGGCACGCACACAGAGAAAAGAGACTTACAAGCAACGTCTGTCAGGGTCTGGGGGAAAATATTGGGTCTAATTGTCGTGATTAAAGAAAAGTAGAAGACTTTGGGCTTATTTTTTCTGAAGAGGAGGCTGTGCTATTCTCCCACGCCACCTGAATGAAGCCTTTCAGGAGCTGTCCAAGGTGCTAGAGCCAGATCTGGTCTGAAAACAACCACGGCTCATGCTTTTACATACTTTCATATCCAGATCCATTCAATTATTTCCAGCTTATGAGAACCTGCTCGCAGATTCTGGTGAGGTAAGCTAATTAGTGAGTGAGGCTGCTATCGTAACGGAACAATCCGTACCGAAGTGGAGAGGGGAGGAGGGGGAGAGGCATGAGGAAGGCAGGCCACAGACTGAATAGCAAGCGGAACATTAGTAGAGGTGTGTGTAGGAACACTGTCAGGCAATTAACAGGGCATTAGAGATGACACACACATCCACAGGAACCTCACCATGAACGCATGTACATACACATGGGTTTGCACATCACTTGAGGTAGCCTGTCTTAGCACACACAACCAAAATTACAATTGTTGAATGAACACGTTTAAACTCAAATGAATATGGCATTGAACCACCAGACAGACAGACAGACATCCTGGGCAGTGGAACATGTACCATCCAGTCAAACTCATCCATTATTTTCTAAAACATGCTGTTGACACTTGAGGATATGAATTGCAAATGTAATTTCTTAGCACTCAAAATTGAAATGAATGAGTGAAGTGAAACTTTAATTCATTTTATTTCATTTTTTACATAATTGTGTTTGGTAGTTTAAAGGTGAAATAGTCAGTTCATCTCTCATAATGAATTTGTAGTTTAGTAGGACATCTTATAATTGAGGGGGAAAAAAACAACAAAAAAACATGTGAATTTCAAATGATGCATGTGATAACCTAACAGTTTTTATTTTTCAGTGTCATTTATTATGCAAAGCCAATGAACGTTCTTAGGTGAAAACTAAGGGATTGCATGGAAACACCACTGCATGTCCACATTGAAAACTGAGCTTTTCCTTACATATTACATGATGAAATGTGATCATGGGCTTTTGAAGTGTGTGTGATGCTTTCTAATTAACATAATTTATGTTAGATAGGCTAGAAATTAATTTTCACAAGTGGGGTTCATTTAGAAATGTGATATTTAACATAAGTGAATATATTAGCTGTTTTTTATTTCCAATGTGTGAGTGGATTTCCCACAAATTAATTATCAGCACATATGAACATTATATATTGTACCTTTAATTTGTCCATTGCTTCTATGAAAATCAAATTAGTATACCTAAAATAGTTTTGTCAGTTGTTTTATTTACTAATTGGATTTCATTAGATGGTCTGAGTTTGGCTCATGTGGATGGAAAAATAGGTACAATGTACAACTTGAAAGTGTAACCTACCATTCTCTCTAAATGACTAAATAAATGAGCCAAACCAGTGTCACTGGTGGTCATTTGGAGTGGTTTCCACCTTTGTCTCCAGCCTGGTGGAACACATCATACAGGTGTTTACAGGCATTCTGTGTATGACTGACAGATAAAGAGGAGATGGCAGAGGGAAGAAAACAAACCAGCTCAGAGCAGCCAAGCGCCATTTTACGCACAGATCCCTGAGCAAAGCAGTCTGACAGTCTGCCCGAGGCCGAGATTAGCCTCATCTATCCCGTGTCAGAGCCAGTCGTGTCCACAAGATCCCATCATAAACGGGTCTGACTGAGAGAGAGACAGAAGAGAGAGAGAGGTCAACTGATTACTCATACAAACAGACTGAAATAGACTCTGTTGTGATGCTGTTGAATGTGCAGGAGGAGGAGGAGGAGGAGGAGGAGGAGGAGGAGGAGGAGGAGGGATGGATGGATCAGGTTTCCTCATGACAGAAACGGAGCACACTGTCTTCCCTGGCCAGGTCCACTTCCTGTCCCCGGTGCTAACACTTTGTCCTCTCATCAATCACACCTGTATTGAGACCAACACACATATACATACACACACACAAAAACCCAAACTCTCTTTTCATTTGTACAAAAAACCCACAGGTGATGTGTAAGCAGATTTATTTATTTCCAAGAGATAGGCCTTATTTCATGGCATAACTGAAGAGAGATTTCCCAGCCCAAAAAAGTGACACCAGAAAAAAGAGCATGACTGATAGCACAAACCTGAAAGAATTCATGATATTTAAAGGTTTGGAGATACCTGGAGTTACACGGTGATCATCACACCTGCTCAAATAAAGCCTGGTCTGTCCCTGATAGAAGTTTCTGCCGTTGATCTGAATTATGCATTATAATAAGTAAGTAAATAAATAAATATTATCTTACATAACTGTCATTATGTAGTGATCTATTTTCTTTAATCATTTCCTTGGTGGTAAAACTATCCAATGAGGGCACATTCAATAAAATAATTTAACACAGTAATAAATATGAACTAACAGCCCACTGGCAGTCAATGAATGTGCCTAGTAATTGTTTTAACTCATGTAATAATTTATAGATCCAATCAAATAATAAATTATTAGAAATGTTCTTAACTCCTCTATCAGTTACTTGGATATGTGTTAACAGTTCATTAGTACAGAAATAAGTTTGAAGTAAGTGTTAGCAAATGTCTCTGTTAACATATATTAAGAGCTCACATATGAAAATGATGTGATAATTAATACTAATAAATGGCTAATAAAAATGTAAATAAACATGTATGACATTAAGTTTGAAACCTTTGTTAAAAATCATCTTTCATCTTTTCATCTTAACGCACATGAGTTAACTAATGCTTTTGACCAATGTACCCTCATCCTGAGGTGTGATGCATTTTCCTTTCCTTTCCTTTCATTTATTTATTTATTTATTTATTTATTTAAAATTACAGTAAAACGGTGGACTATAGGATATACATGTTGTTCTTTAACATCTTTATCAACCATTTAGTAATATTAGTTAATACCTTAATGTTCACTTAATAGCGTATACTTATGAGGCCATTCATTAATTCTTAATAGTTTATGATTAAATATAGATACATTTTTATTAAGGTTAAAAACATTTTTAAACATTAACTAACTGATGCCTTAACAAACATGGACACATTAGTCATCTGATGTTAGTTAATGTTTGTTACTTACTATTTTGTTATTTACTGTAATGATTGTAACTACACTGTGACCTTGACACCCCCCCCCCCACACACACACACACACACACACCACCACCACCACCACCACCACCACCACCCCCCCCCACCCCCACTACCCCATTTAAAATACAAAACAAAAACGATTTAACCTACCTTATTGTAACGGCCTCTTCGGTATTTCTTGATTTTATTTTCGTCTACACACTGTGTTTTATCTATAACATTAATAAAATGCTGCTATAAATGATCTGGCCCGTCCTTGAATCTCATTGGTTATTTAATTGAGGGGCATTAATAATAAGTAGACCTGCAGGGAAATATAATTAGTCAGTAAAAGAAATTAAAAATGCAGAAATGTTTAGTTTTCCGTACATTTTCCGTCGGACTTCATGTGAACATCTTGCTGTAGTTTCATTGTATTTTATCTCAGTATGTCCAGGCTGCCTGACTCACCTCTTCAATGGGTTCAAATAAATGTTCCTGTTATCATTTGCAAGGTAAACACATGAGCATTTCCTCTGTGTGTCTGTACTCCCCATTTGTACAATGTCCGGCGGGACGGAGGAATGGAGATATCAGGAATGGAGCGATCCTATTTATGAGTCTTTCTGACAAATAGGCGCAGTTCCGCTCCGGCGGCGGCGCACTGCGTGTTTACATAGAGCAGCTCCGTGTGTGTGTGTGTGTGTGTGTGTGTGTGTGTGTGTGTGTGTGTGTGTGTGTGTGTGTGTGTGTGTGTGTGTGTGTGTGCGGAAAACAGGTCCACGGATGACCTTGGAGTGGGTCACCTGTGTGAGGAGGAAGTGAGACCAGGCGGACCGGGAGAGACAACAGGGAAAAACAGACCGACAGAGAGAGGGAAGGAGTGCAGAGCGCTCCGAAGCCGCAGAAGTTTTGAAGGTGACTGTTCTTTCCCTCGTGCATCCTTAAATGCCGTGGTCCTGTTTGCGCGCCGCCTCTCCGGGGCTCCCCTCTCCTGCTCTAACGGCCTATTATAGCTCATATCACACTTATTTCCTATACAAATAAAGTGCCTTTGAAAGGGATTAGAAAAATGTGTATGAATTTCAGCTTAATTTATTTGATCATTCCACATTACAAAGCTGCGTAGTGCTCAAATGTGATAACAAGTTTCCAGTTCCTTTCATTATGTAAGAGAAATTAGAGCTGGATAGGGTTGCACTGGGGCTCGGTGGTTCCTCGGATGAAATGTAATTTGTGGGGAGAATTTGTTGTATCTGTCACAAATATTCCCAATTAGCTGCGTAATTATTTGAAGGTTTCTGCAATTACGGCTTAAACCGGTAAATTTGAAGCCGTGGCTTCTCCGTAATTGGTCTAGATTTGATATTTTGCATATTTGCATAATGAGGAAATTGGGAGGAAATTGTGTTCATCCATTTGTGAAGAATTCTATGAATTTTATGAATCTGAAAAGCCATCCCCTCGCTGCTCGGTGACTTTGCCTGCTGCTCCCACAGGGAAAGCGGGGATGGGGCGGTTGGGCACGGAGGGGGCGCGCACCACTCTCCTCCGTCCATGTGCGTGCGCGCGCGCGCGTTGGTGTGCACGCCAAAGGAGTTCTGCTATTCTCCTCAGGAAATGTTGCAGGAATCCATGTGTTGTGTCTAAAATACTTTGTAAATCAGATAGAAATGGCTGATATTCAGTGTGTAATAAAAGCAGGTGTCAGAGAGAATACTGTACGCGTTGGATGAATGCCATCAGTGATTTATGAAGCATTACAGAGACAGGCTTACCATTGTCATTTTCCACCAGTTAACTAACAAACAATATGTCTGCGTGGCTTTTACTAAGAAGCCTTTGATTTTACCATTAGGTTTACATTAGATAATTCATCCAGATTGGTCTGCAAGACTTAATTATGCATTATCACAGTGTGCTGATTGGTATTGAGAAAGCCAAGTGTTCTATGTAATTGGTAATAAAGAAGGTAATTTTAGAAATTTGTCCGATCAGTAATGATTATGACACTGCGAGTATAAGGTAATGATGTTAACCCTGGTCGCCTCTTACACAGTCCACTTCAAGTATATCAAATATTAAATATGTTCAACAAAAAGAGGAAATATGATTAGGCCAGCTAAGATGTTCCTGCTTTGTGACCTGAATGACAGCTTTTAAAGAGAGCTCCAAAGGCCACATGTACGTACATGGTGAGTGTTAGATACAGTACTCTACATGTGGATGTACTAGTAGTGGTGGAGAGTGTGTCCTCTTCATGTAAGGGTTTAAACCCACTGAGGGCCGTATATCAGAAAGCACTAAAAGAGGGGCCTCAAAGAGCACTGATGAATATCACAGATAGATGTGTTAAGTGACCTTGGTACATTACACTCTCCTTCAAAGCTAGAGCCATGAAGATTAGTATGGCTTTAGCGCACACCAAATGTGTGTGTGTGTGTGTGTGTGTGTGTGCACGCGCGCGTGCGTCTGTGTGTGTATGTGTGTGTATGTGTGTGTCTGTATGTTTGTATATGAGAATAAGAACATAGATAGTACATGTATATATGTACAGGCTTCATTGTGCCTGCTTTTCCAAGGTTTTGCACATTTTAGAACACAACCCCTTAGGCCTTAGTGTTATACTGTGTGTGTGTGTGTGTGTGTGTGTGTGTGTGTGTGTGCGTGTGTGTGTTCATAGTGTGTTCTCCTTGGTTTGCATGTGTACAGATGGATTGAAATCATGACTTCTAAACTTTTTGTAACTTAAAGCCCACTTATGAATGCTACAATTTATGAAGACCACCTTCCCAAATACATGATAAATTGCACAACTAACTAACTATTAGTTAATGCTTACCACTGCATACTTGCATTAACTCATGTTTATTACTAAACCATTAGTCGTAGCAGTAGTAATTTATTCGTCCATTTAACAAAACATGATATATACATACATACAGTTTGGATTTCTATATTAAAGATGGATGAAAAGGTGTAGGCAGAGGCAACAGCTTATTTATTCCTCCCCTATTTACAAGAAGGAAAGTTGCAGAAACAAAACAAGATACCAAGATGGCACATTTTTAAACAATAATATAGATAAACAAATAATATAATCTAAGCAAAATCTTCAATTCATACTGATAATTGGCTTACTTTATCCTAATATTTTATATTTATTAAATACCTTAGTTTTAAACATCCTTTTAAATGTGGTGACTGATGTGCATGTTTTTAATTCTTTATCAAGGTTGTTCCATAATTTTACTCCAATTACAGATATACAGTTACTGTAAAATGTAACCATTTTATTACTTAAGATACTTTCTTCTAATTATTATCCTTTAGTTTATGTAAAATTGCCTTTCCCAAACATAGGGTTAGAGCAAAATGGATAATACTGCTGTGTTTATTTGGTGACCAACTGGCAGAGTAAAATACAGAAGAGAAGAGAAGAGAAGAGAAGAGAAGAGAAGAGAAGAGAAGAGAAGAGAAGAGAAGAGAAGAGAAGAGAAGAGAAGAGAAGATTATTTTGTTATTAAAACAAAAGAAGAACATTGGATTTATTTACTAAGAAAAATGAGAGGAACAAAAACTGCACAAAATATGAAGCAAGACAAAAACTGTAAAAGATGCAACCAGGCAAAAACAAGGGAAAGGATGTAATAAGATGAAAATAAACACAAAAATGACAATAAAAGGTCAAATGATGTGAAAGATGTAAGAGGAGGAAAGTAAAAAAAAAAGCCAATTTCAGACAAAGCGTTGTGATGTTGTGAGGTTCTGCCATGTATTTATTTGGATATTTGCATTTACAGCATTTGAATAGTTTATTTCATTGTCTGCCTGTTTAGCATTACTGTTCAGTTTTACAAGTGGATGTTGACATTGTGTCACTTGTTTTGGCAGTTGAAGAGTCAACAAAAATGTAAATGTTATGGCATCTTATGCCATATATTTAGGAATTTGGGAATCCCTGATGTAATTCCGATAAACGTATCATCCCCTGAAGCCCATGGTTGTTGTTGGGCTTTTCAAGGTTTTACGACTTGTCGTCCACATTCTGATGACCACCCTTCCAAAGAACAGAGTCATACACCAAGGAGAAAAAGTCCAAATATTTATCATTTATTTATTCAGGGACTGTGCACATTGATAAGAAATACTGCCAAGACTTTGAAAAATGGTTGCCCCTCAGCCAGATGATGAATTAGCAATAAAAACAACAAACCACATTCAGTTAACACAGAGGATGTGGACAATACAGAGAGAAAAGATACAGGACTATATAATATATTTTATATATATATATATATATATATATATATATATATATATATATATATATATATATATATATATATATATACAGGGTGGGGAAGCAAAATTTACCATATTTTGAGGCAGGGATTGAAAGACAGTGTATGACTAATTAGTTTATTGAAAGTCATGAGAATTTAAATCTTCAAATCATATTTTACTGCATTTCTAACGGTCTTGTTGTCTACCTCAAGTTCAATTGCCATTTTTCTCATAGATTTGGTTGGATCCTTTAGGATTTTGGGTTTGAGAGTTTTAATAAAAGCTTTGGTACGTTTTTTGTTGCTTCTTCCACTTCTAGACTTTCTGGTAATAGTTTTGCTCATAGTCATTCTCTTCTTTCCATTATAAACAGTCTTTATGGACACTCCAACTATTTTTGAAATCTCCTTTGGTGTGACGAGTGCATTCAGCAAATCACACACTCTTTGACGTTTGCTTTCCTGATTACTCATATGGGCAAAAGTTTCTGAAAAGGGATGGATAATAGTGTTAGGTATGATTATGACATCAATATGTGTTTGGTTTCAAAACAATTGACGTAGTGCCTGCTGAGAAAAAACAATTAAATGTTCATTGCAAATTTTGCTTCCCCACCCTGTGTGTACACACACACACACACACACACACACACATATATATGTATATATATATATATATATATATATATATATATATATATATATATATATATATATATATATATATATATATCTGCTTGCTGACCTGCTTTGCATTTTTCTTCTGTTAATCAGATCTAAGGTTGAATAGAAACACTTGGAATCTGTCTTGTTTGACAGGTCTCTTTGACAGCTCACTCCCTTGCTTTGCCAGATTATCAAGTTTCTGTTTATTTAATAAAGCACTGTCTTTTTTTCCTGACAGACAGGTACAGTGTAGCTGTGTATCACTAATGCCCAGTGCATTACAGAATCGGTAGGCTAGTCCTTAGCATATGCTCTTCCATGATCCCTCACAGATGGCCTCTCCCGCAGCTCAGGCCCTCCTCCAACTCCGAAAAACTACTGACTTCAAAACAGTTCAGAAACCACACAACACAGTTCCTCTGTCCAATAATAATATACAGTCTATGATGTGAAACCACATTTTCAGTGGTGAAATCTCCTATGGATCAAACTGAACCATGGTTTGCTTCATGTACTCATTGTAAACACTTTTTGGATACAGTTCAAAAGCTCGGACCCATACCATGAAGTCACACAACGCTAGTGGCGTGAAAAATAAAAGAAGTAAAGTTGGTAGAAGTAAAAAAAAAAATGTACTGAGAACATGTTGACATCAGACATATGGGAGACACACAGTCTTAGCTCACTCCTAAAGTTGCCACCTGAAAAGCAAACCTAACAAGACCACATACACATAACGGATACAAAAACATGAACCTTGATTCAGACTGCATGCAACAGATATGTGGCGTGCTTTCTACCATTCATTGGTATTCTGTTGGTGTACATTTTGCAGATGTCTCTTTAGGAGTAATTAGGCATCGACCTATTGTTATTACCTTTCTTTCTTTTTAAATTTTTTTTTAGTATGAGGACATATTTGACATAACAGGACTTTAAATCTCCACAAACCGGCTTTTTGCAGTTTCCTACAAAGGTGACATTTGATTTGACATCCATATATCAGGCAGATGGACAGGGAAATGTTTTGGTCCGTCAGAGCAGCTCCTGAATTATTGTGGTCATGGGTTTTATTAAGAGGCAAAGAAAGCAAGCCAAAAAACAAACACAATCATGCTGATTTATGGGAGGGACATCTCGCAAAATATCCTTCTTTAATATTCACAGGCAGCTCGTAAAATTGGCTGCATAATAATTTCACTATTTCATGGGATATTAGACCATAATGACCACAGTCCACCCCTCTACACCCCATAGCCCTACAGGCTGCACACACATACAGTCAGATATACACTTCAACCCCTGGGCAGACCAGTGTCGGCACTAATTTATAGGTGAAAATGAAAGGCGAGCTTAATATAATGGGTCCTTACACAGCCATGAGATATTACCCACACTATTCAGCACTCCGCAGGCTTCGAAAAGATTTGAAAACAAGAGGAAGGTGGATTAAAGGAGGTCAAGTGAGGGAGAGAAACTAAACACATCACACAGGGATTGGAAGGCTCACAGCACACATTCAGTGTTTTTTTTTTTTTTTTTTTGCCTTTCCAGGGGAAAAAAAAACAACAGTAGCCATGAATGTGTTCCCGATGAATCTCCAGTTACAAGCCTGAACAAATAGAATCACACACAAACACACACACAAACACAGCAGCGGCAACAACAGCAGCAGCCGCAGCAGCACTGAAAACTGGCGTATTCTACTCTTTGAGTTAATGGGAATAAAATACCTCAGTGGATGAGTGCAGATGTGTTTGATACAAATAGTCATTTTCCTATTTGCTGCCTCATTGGGCATGATGAATGATGGAAGTCAGGGAGGCGGTGTGATAAATGGCAGCACCTTGGCTCTACTGCATGGCCTATTGATTCTCCTTCTTTATTACCCCTCCAACCCAGCTGGCTGCTCTACCCCCACCCATACACACACACACACACACACACACGCACACACACACACACACACACACACGCACACAATGCAAGCTCTCAGGGAATCAAACACAAATACATGAAACCATGTGTTGAGAGAATGCACAGAGCATGCAATACATACAGAGGAGATACAGAGACACAGAGCATGGGGAGGGACGAGTTAAGGCCAAAAGGAAAAGAGTTGGTTTTTCTCTAATGATTTAACAAAGCTGTAAGGAGAACAGGGATAGGCTGAGCAGTAAAACAAGTGATATTTGGGGTTTAAAGTCAAAAACTATATTGTAATATTTTGAGGAAAAATGTGTCAGGCTATTTTCAGTAAAAAGTAATGATATCAGACGATTACGTTATAGTTAAAATAAATTACAGCTTTAGGGAAAGATCTGAAAACATCACAATAAGGTAGTTCTATGAAAAAAATATCAAATCAGAGTTTATTTCTATAGCACTTTACAACAACATAACGAAGCCCAAAGTGCTTTATATCTAAAAGTGTGATTAAATTATAAGATTAAAAAAAACATGATAATCAAGTACAATATAATATAAGTATAATATAGGAGAAAAACATTACAAGAAAGAAGTCAAAATTCCCATAACTAATAGGCTGTTTGTATTTGATAAATACAGCCTTCTGCTACATGACTCCTGAATATTAAAACATTTCATACAGATGACGACTTCATGTTTGTAATATTGTGACTTTTGCCAAACAGTAAGCCTTTTTTCTGGTAATATAAGTCTGTATGAAGATGAAGACTTTTTCCCCTCTCAGTATTGCTCTAATACTCCATCATCATAACATTGTTTTCTTTGTGAGAACTTTACAGCCTGAAAGCAAAACGTAAAGATAAACAGACAATCTAAACATCCAGATGATGACTCAATTAAAGTGTTTTACTGAAGGTTCAATCTTCCTGAAAATTCATTTATAAATTCCGAGCTGTCAAAGAGTGAATAGTTTGATGAGGGATTGGCCTGCCTGTGCAACACCATCCGTCACACAGACAAAGCGAGCAGGATGAATCAGTGCTATGACCATCTACTGAGCTCTTCATCATCACTTAATGAGGATAATATCCTCTTCTGCACAAAAAAACATCCGAGCACATTCTGAGTAGATAAACGGACTGATTCCCTGACTGCCTTCGCTGTGTTTCTGCTGTCTGGGAAATAAAAACACAGTGTCATAAAGGTAGACGTGAGCAGCCCTTGACAGACTTATCCAATGAGAGAGACTTCCTACAGGATGGCAGGAAGTGACACAGGTCCGAGATGAGGCCAGACACGCTGTCTTTATTATCGAAATCACAAATAAAAAAAAGAAAAAAATAGCAAACTGACATTTCTGTTGTGCCTTTGTGTGTGAAGCAGTGGCGGATTGTCAACAGAGGGCGCTAGGGGGCCACCCCACCTGTGTGACATAAAGAAGAAGATGATAGGAATCACCTAAAATAATTTTACAAAAACATCAATATTTAAATAATTGAGCCATACATGATACAGCCCATGAGAACCGTGAACAGCAAAGGGACATGTTTCCTGTTTGGGACGCAAAAATCTGCATCCAAGGCTCTCCCTTTACCAAACAGACTGTGGTTAAAAATGGCACATGTGAAATAGCCCCCCCCTCCCAATACAAGAGATAGGAGAGCCTTAAAGCAGTGTATGACTTTCATCACTAATGTTTCTTCAAATGTGTCCAACTCCAGTCATATCCTAATTATCTCTAATCCATTAGGCTTTCTGTGCTTACGCACCTCAATCACTTCCCTCACAGTGAACAACTTTGAAGAAGACTGTATCACAAGCAGTCTGTTTGTTTACATACTAAACCCACATGTCACTCGGGCCTTTTTGAAAATTTTGTCAGTAAGTGTATTGTGGGAATGGGAATTCCACGCAGCCGCACCAACAAACATGGAGACAAGCAATGACACATGTCCGCTACCGGGTCAGAAGAAATGGAAGGAATCACTGTAAGTTAAATGTCGTCAGAGTGTGTGATGGTGAAAAACAGTACATAGACATCAGGTTCAGTTTCTTATCATACATGTACTGTAAGGTGTGAGTGAGCGGTGAGGGCCATACCCTGTGCGCTAGCGAGGCGTGTATGATAAGCCGACACAATGGCATATTCCCAAAATGCCATGAATCTGATGTCTAAGTTTTGTTTTTCACCATCACACACCCTGTATTATACGATGACCATGGACTTACAGGGATTCCCTCCATTTCTTTGACCCAGTAGCAGACACTGTGGCTGAATGGAACTCCCATTCCCACAATGCACTTTGCAAAAAAATTCCAAAAAGGCCCGAGTGACGTTTGGGTTTGTTCTGTAAACAAGCCCCTGCTCATCAGAGGCAAGCCCACCTTGAAACAGGTAAAGGTGTGGCCCAAAGGAGCCATGTCAGCGCTGCAGGACTGCTTTGAGAGCACAGACTGGGACATGTTTAAGGAAGCTGCAACTGACAGTGGACACACAAACGGGGAGGAGTATGCTTTAGTTGTGTGTGCGTACATTCAGAAGTGTACAGAGGACGTCTGTGTTACCAAGACTGTTAGAACCAGGGCCAACGAGAAACCATGGATGACCAAGAAGGTATGGGCTGCACTGAGAAAGCGTGATGCTGCCTTTAGATCTGGTGATGCTGGGGCTCTCAGAGTAGCCAGATCTAATCTGAAGCGGACCATCAGGGCAGCAAAGCACTCTCAAGGGCAGCGGATCCATGGCTTTTTCCAGGACCCAGGTAACACCAGACGTCTGTGGCAGGGCATCCAGTCCATTACAGGTTCCAAAGCTGCTCACTCCCCCTGTCAGGACAATATCAGCTTCCTTAACAAACTGAACCAGTTCTACGGACGGTTTGAGGAGTCGAACACCACCCCCACAAGGAGAGCCACCCCCCACCCCGATGAACAGGCACTCGGGCTTGAAACAGTGGATGTCTGGAAGACGCTGAGAAAGGTCAACGTATGGAAGGCGGCGGGCCCTGACAATATTCCTGGACGAGTCGTCAGGGAATGAGCGGACCAACTGGCCTGCGTCCTTACTGACATCTTTAACATTTCGTTGTCTCAGGCTGTCGTCCCATCATGTTTCAAGGCTGCCACCATAATACCAGCGCCTAAGAAAGCAAACCCCACGGACCTTAACGACCTCCGTCCTGTAGCACTGACCACCATCATAATGAAGTGCTTTGAGAGGTTAGTTAAGGGACACATCATTTCCAAGCTCCCACCATCATTTGACCCGTTCCAGTTTGCTTACCAGCCAAACCACTCCACAGAGGACGCTGTCTCCTCTGCGGTCCACCTGAGCTTGGAACACCTGGAGGGGAAGAACACCTACGTGCGGATGCTGTTCTTGGACTTCAGTTCCGCATTTAACACGATCATCCCCCAGCATCTGGTGAACAAACTGGGGCACCTGGGCCTCAGCACCCCACTATGTAACTGGTTACTGGACTTCCTGACCAACAGAACCCAGTCTGTTTAGGTGAATAACAACTACTCTGGTGTCATCTCCCTGAACACTGGTTTCCCGCAGGGCTGTGTTCTCAGCCCGCTGTTGTTCATTCTGATGACCCGTGACTGTCGTCCCAGGTTCAATTCCACTCATGTTTTGAAGTTTGCGGATGACACCACAGTCGTGGGTCTTATTCAGGATGACAACGAACTGGCCTACAGGGAGGAGGTGAAACACCTGGTGGACTGGTGCAGGGTCAACAATCTGATCCTTAATGTCAACAAGACGAAGGAGATGACTGTTGACTTCAGGAAGACCCGGCCCAGTCTTACACCTCTCCTCATTAATGACAGTGGAGCGGAGGTTGTCAGTAGCATCAAGTTCTTGGGGGTGCAACTCATGGACAGTTTAACCTGGACCCTGTACACCATGGCTCTGGTGAAAAAAGCACAGCAGCCCTTGCACTTCCTGCGTCAGATGAAGAGAGTCGTCCCCCCCCCCCCCCCCCCCCCCCCCCCCGTCCTGACCACCTTCTACAGAGGCACGATAGAGAGCATATTAACCAGCTGCATCTGCATCTCGGTCTGGTTAGGGGCCTGCAAGGCTCTGTAGAGGGTGGTGAGGACGGCGGAGAAAATGGTTGGGGCCCCGTCCCCCCCCATCCAGGACATTGGGTGCAATCGCTGCCTGTCCAGAGCCCAGCACATCTCCTCCGACTCCTCACACCCACACAACAGACTGTTCACGCTGCTGACCTCAGGCAGGAGGTTCTGCAGCATCCACTGCAGAACCTCCTGATTCAGAGACAGTTTCTTCCCCCTGGCCATCAGACTGTTGAACAGCCAAAGAACATAGGACTTGTTCCATCTGCTGCTGCCCTGTTAGTGCAATAAATCTGAAGCACTTTATTGCACTATGAACTTTAGTTTTTAGTCTTTTAATTTTTTTTTTTTAATCCAAATTTTTATACATATACACATGTTCACAGTATTTTAGATTACTTTTATATTTTGTGAAGTGTGTTTTTATTTATTTTTATAACTGACGCTGTGGTGAGCTAAGCACCTGAAATTTCGTTTAATAAGGTACTGATGGTGCATTATTGAATGACAATAAAGGAAGTCTGAGTCTGAGTCTGAAATGGACTACTTATGATGGAGTCTTCCTCAAAGTTGTTCACCATGAAGGAAGTGATTGAGGTGCATAAGCACAGAAAGAGTAATGGATTAGAGATAATTAGGATATGACTGGAGTTGGACACATCTGAAGAAATTCAGTGATGGAAGTCATACGCTGCTTTAAGGACTGCCCACAGGAGTGAACGTCATATCCCAAAAAGAATCAAGACCTTCCTCAGAAATGCAATGTCACAAGATCGTCTAAACCAGGGGTGAACACACTTTTTCGGCTTGTGAGCTACTTTTAAAATGACCAAGACCAAATACTGTAAGTCCACTAGATATGAGTATATTCTGAATGTCAGTAGATACATCAGCTGGTAATACTACTGCTGCTTCCACTAGTGCCTGGATAGCTTAGGGGGTAACTCTCCTGATTTTGATGTGGGTGATTGGGCTGTGCCAACAGGTGAAATGTCAAAATAAAAATGACTGAAAACACATACTGTGTATTTTTAAATGTGGGTTAACATTTTAAAACAGTGGTGCTTGTGCTTTGGGGTATCCTAGTGGTGATATGTGGTTATAGTGCATCTGAAAACTGACTTACATACTGCGCCCCACCCAAAAATCATTTCACCAGCTGCCACTGGTGTGAAATAGGACAAAGTAACAGAGAGATCAAAAACCGCTGACCTCTGTGACTTTAATTTACCTGCTGCATCTCCTTGACCTTGAGCCGCACAAATAATAAGTCAGGGTCAGTGATGAATGGTTTGTGTGCATGTGTGCACACTGATGTGTCAGTGTGTGTCTGCATGTAATTCACAAAAGCAATAACTGAACAAATGGAGAGACAGAAAGCTGGACAAACAGAGAAAAAGCACATGCACAATGAAACCTAAATACTGCCTTAGTCATTGTACAAGTCAGGCCTGTAATAATAACGGCCCATTCGGAAGTGAACACATACAGATAAAAGCTGGTGCATAATTACAGGCAGAATAGAAAATATGCATACATGTCTGATCCCTGTGATGTAATGTGCTGCCAGCTGAGCAAAGTCATCACTTCTATCAAATGAATGTAATACATTCAACAACATAACACTGCTCTATTCAGCACTTATCTCAGTCACTGCAGGTCTGTGTCTTATTTTTCAACTCTCAACTGTAAAAATTTAGAACTGCTGCAGGGATGGAATGTTTAGATAATTAAAAATCTGTTATGCAATGAATTGGTTTCTATCCCCTGAAACACTCGAGGGCTTTTAATTTGAAGGGCAAAGGGAGTGTTGCGTTCATAAAAAGGGGAATTTCAGATCAAAATGAGGTTTCACACAAATTCCGACCATTTTTATTTACTAAATAGAAGAAATTTGGAATAAAGGTCTGCTAATCTAATCTAATCTAATCTAATCTAATCTAATCTAATCTAATCTAATCTAATATGGTCTAATCTAATCTAGTCTAATCTAATCTAATCTAATATGGTCTAATCTAATCTAATTTAATCTAATCTAATGTGGTCTAATCTAATCTAGTCTAATGTAATCAAATGTAATCTAATCCAGTTTTATCTAATCTAATCTAATCTAATCTAGTTTTTTTTGCCATTTTTTTCCCATTTCATCTCAAAGAACTGATGAAGCACAATCATTTATTCAGTATTTAGTTTAAATTTTGCTTGTTTGTTTGTTTGTTTGTTTGTTTGTTTTTTCCACATGTGAGTAAACAAATGAATGTATTTCATTCTACAGTCCTGAAGGCTCAGAGGAGTGTGTTCCTCTAGTACCCTACAGGGATGATACTGACTGGTACAAGTCCAGGTGTAGGTTCTGCTCGTAGGGCTCCAGTGGTGGAATCATGGCTCCTCTGCCCCTGGCAGGACCACATCATCACATGCTTCTCTGTAGGTGTGTAGATGAGGATGACTGTTTTTTTTTTTTTTTTTTTTGCTTCACTCAGTAAAGATCATCTGCCATGTGTTTTAGAAAACTGCTGATGAAGGCCTTAAACATGTTAGTCTCATCATCAAACTTTTTTCTGTATATTACAAGTGCTGGGGTTTGATACATTATTGCACATATTAGTAGAACAGCTATAAGTCATGATGGTGATCTTTAGAATTAATTAGATTTTTTTTTTTTTTTTTTTCAAATGAGTCAGACCAGTAAAATATTATCACAATAACCTATAAATAATGACAATCCCACATTTTCTCTTTGTTTTTTTTGGTGTAAAAAAGTAAAATTACATGAAAATGTTTACATTACCAAACTATACTTTTACAAAAAATGTGAATAACCTGAACAAATATGAACAAATGGAAATGTCTTTAGAAAAGTAAATGCAATTTTATCAATATTCTGCCTGTTACTAAATGTTTTGTGTCATTGTAAAGCACTTGTGTAAATGATAAACTGATAAACCGAGGCAGAATATTATTAAAATTGCACTTGTTTTTCTTCAGACAATTCAAGCTGTTCATGTTATTCAGATTTTTAAGGAAACTTTGTAGATGTAAACCTGCTCATTACAGAATTTTACTTTTTTCACTGTTATTATTTTACTGGTCTGGCCCACTGGAGATCAAATTGGGCAGAATGTGGAACTGAACTAAAATGAGTTCAACACCCCTGATGTAGAGTGTCAACACAATCAGCGTTTTCCTTTACTCTTCAGGACTGTATTGGGTTGGAATCCAGACAATTCAATTCATGAATTTGCAAAAAGTGACAAATAAGGTGCTGTGCAAAAGTCTTAGACCACTTCAAGATTTGTTGTTTTTACAGGGTTCAAATGAACATATATATTTATTCCTCATTCTCTTTTCTTCAGATACAAGAAAATACAGGAAATATGTGTACAGCCTTAAAAGACACAAAAAACTAAACTCAATGGGTTGTAAAGGTCAAAGTATTTAGTGTGACCCCTGACCCCGTGGCAAGAAGCAGCACAAACAATGAGAAACATCTGACACGAGCTGAATGAAACCTGGTATAAAACATCAGAAAATGAATGCAATTAATCTCAACTGTCTGAACCAAAAAGTTTAAAGTGCATTAGGGTCAATGAATGAATGAATGAATGAATGAATGAATGAATGAATGGTTTATTTTTGGTTCGTACATTAATCATTGCACTTAGTACAATAACCGTAATAAACATAAAAACCAAAAAGGAATAGGCCAGAAGCTAAAGCTTGTTTTGTGCCTATATCCTCTTCACCCGATCCACTGCTTCCATTAAATTAAATGTGTCCAGCATCGAGCATTCACATTATAACAAAAAAATCAACAACAACAAAAACATATCTACCATTTCAACTTAATATTCTGGAATGATTTTATACTTCAGGGATTTTGAACAACTTAAATTCATCATCAAGTCCATCCCATAATTTCACACCCACAGCCCAAATACATCTAGACATTACATAATACATTTGTCCTCACTTCAGTACATTCAAAAATATAGACTTATGAAATTATAGTTACTCTGTCTTAATTTAAAGAAATCTTGAATACTATTTGAAACAATACTATTTTTTACTTTATAAATAATCTCTAATATTTTAATATATACAATCAGTATCCTGCAATTTTAAGGTTTGAAGTTGAATAAATACATTATTACTGGCTTTATTTATTTATTTATTTATTTAATTATTTAATTATTTATTTAAAACATGCAATGAAACAAAATAAAACAAAACAAAATAAAACAAAATTAAACATTTAAATGGACAGAATCTATCTTCAGCACATACAAGTCTGAATTTTGCACAGTCGAAAAGGAGTAGGAAGAAGTCTAAACTTATTTAATTCAACCCCTCAGTGTTTTTACACCTTTATCACTAACTTGATACAAGAATCAAACAATATTATTTTCCTAATTTTAGCATCTATCCACAACAAATCCATAATGCAGTAAGTGAATTATCCACAACAATATGTTCATGTCAGTGCAGTCGTACAAACAGACTCAACAATTCAACCGTTTTCTTCACTAATTACAGCAGATTTATTAATACAACATCATCCATAAACAGACAGGCCTCAGTGTCATTATTAAATGCTGGACCTCTCAAGAATCTTTTTTTTTTATATATATCTTTTTTTTAAACTGAATTATGTTTGATATTTGTTTTATCTCCACACACAATTTGTTCCATAGTTTTCCTCCACAGATGGACATATAGAAACTTTTTAACCTGGTGCGTATTTAATGAATCTGTAAATTTAACTTTCTCCTTAAATCATAGCCTCCCTCTCTTACACAAAACATTTCTTGAATATTACCTGGCAGTAAGTTATTCTTTGCTTTATACATTATTTAAATAGTTTTGAATTCCACAAGGTCAATGAGTTTTAAAGTTTTAGATTGGAAAAATAGTGGATTTGTGTGTTCACGAAAACCAACATTGTGAATGATTCTTCTTGCTCTTTTTTGCAATAAGAAAAAGTCTTTGTAATGAACTTGCTTATGTATTTCCCCATACCTCCAAACAGTAACTTAAATAGGGTAAGATCAATGAATTATACAGAATCTGAAGGGATTTCTGATCTAATCTCCCCTTTGCTCTGGCCAGGACTCAGATGCTTCTGGATAGTTTGTTTTGTACATGTTTTATGTGAGGTTTCCAGCAAATTTTATCATCAATTATCACTCCAAGAAACTTGTTTTGATTCACCCTTTCTGTATCTAGACCCTCTATTTGTACCTTTACCTCATTACTTGTTTTACATTTACCAAAAATCATGAATTTCGTTTTACACAAATTTATTGACAACTTATTTTTGTCAAACCATAACTTAGTTTTATTTAGCTCTGAAGTGGTTAATTCCAAAAGTTGCTGTAAATCCTCACTGGTTCCTACAACATTTGTGTCATCAGCAAATAATACAAATTTAATTTGTTCAGACACTCTACATATATCATATATTTAGGTCCCAACACTGACCCCTGGGGGACACCCATGGGTCAAAGTATCCTACTTTATTAATTATTCTAATAGCTCTTTTTTGTAATTTGACTAATGTATCTATACTAGTTTTTCCTGCTTTTCCTCATATTCTACATAATATGTTAAGTAGGGCAAAACTAAAAAACAATAGATCACGTATAGGCTGTTTTTGTTTTATACAGTATGCCTATAGATTTGGACACTTTACTTTTAATATACTCAATATGGGGTTTCCAACACAGTTTGCTATCTATTAGTTGTGGTTGCGTGGTCATTATGACTTTATTAAACCAACAAACCTAATATTGGACTAGAACTTTTGCTAAGTTCTGTATATGGAAACATAGAAACAAAAGAAAATGAACGCCTCGCTACACAGCCATTGGGTCAGAGTAATGTTCATTACACCACACCAGGTCCAGATCCAGCGGTGCCACGGGGACACATGTCCTGTTCAATAGTCTCTGTGTTTAAACTCAATAACTGATCTCCATGTTTAACCCTTTCATGCATAGTGGTCACTATAGTGGACAGGTATTCTCCAGCTGTTCTCTTGTATGTTCATGGGTTTAGTTGTTTTAATTCCATATCCTCCTGAGACCCAGCAATGCATTTTTGTCCTCTGTAGGGGACTAAAGTTTGACAGTTTTAATATAAAAAAAATGCTGTTTATTGCAAAGGACATTCCATTAAAAAATAAATAAATGAAAATAATTTTAAAAATGTATCTGAAAAAACTGTTGCATTATGCAGTTTCCAAACAATATGACTGCTTAATGTAAAAAAGCTAAAGATTTTCACTTTACTGGATCTCAGGAGGATATCAACCAACACAGTGGACGCTCATGCATCATCTACACTGATATTCAGACCATTAATGTAACTTTTCTGTTCTTGATAAACCTGATCTGCACTAACATTTTTTAATGTAAATCAACTGCTAATTTTCTCAGACAATTTTATTTATTTATTTTTTTGCGTATTATCTCCATAACTAGTATTAGAATATGATAAAATGTGAGAAAACATCAGATGAGCTGCATTAAAAATGTTTTTATTTCATAGTTTTCACACAGTATATAACTTTATGATGATGGGTTTTGAATACATATTTCTTAGCTTCGAAAATTAAATGTATGCTGTCCAGCTGAGTGAACATTTTTGTAATTCCATGAAAAATAGATTCACAAAAAAATTAAATCGCATTGTTTTATTCATGCCTAGAGAGGAATAAAAACACTCAGGAAAAAAATCTTGATTAAAGTTCTCATAATCCATGCATGAAAGGGTTAATACATGTATGAGTAGGTCTGTGTAAGTGCTTTCACATGACACACAGTTCAATTTACAGATATACAATTTTGGGGATAAAAATACTTTAATTCCTGCTGCATGACACACACACATGACTCAAAATGAACATCATTTTTTTCACTTTACGCAAATGTCCAAAACATGCGGTTCTCCTCATAAATGGATCCTAAATGAAACATAGGGCTTTAGCTCTGATGTTCAACTACATCTGGGATCAATATTAGATAAAAATGTTGAAATGATCAGTTTGTATGAACACAAATCTGTTGTGACATGGGGACAGCAGTTTGGACCTTTGTTCAGTGTCACAATAAAAGAGTGACTGGAACTAAAACACTACAAATATGATCCTAAGCTTTTATTGAACAGACATATTACAACTGAAGTGATATATACAGATAATAGCAGAGCATATTGGACTAATAACTGGACTGGACAGAACCTTTGGATATTCATGCACTGTTGAAGAATTAGTTCAACAGATTCACAGACTGAAAATATCACTGATACAAGAACAAATATTATTATTAAAGTTAATAGTGCATTTACATATTTGAGTCCTTTTTAGGTTTCATTTTATATTGACTGTATCTTCACTTTTTTTTTTTTTTTTTTCTACGAGTGATACTGAAACATTGTAAACAGTTCCATAAAATAGAGTTCTGAAGCTAAATGAGCCTATTTGAAAAATGATAGGTGGAACTTTAATTGCTGACACTGATGTTCACTTAATGTGACCCAGAAATGGTCTGGTGTTGATCTTGAACTCAGGCCTATAGGGGCCCAGTGTGCGGACCTAAATAGTTCACATTGGAGTAAATTGTTTTTCTCTCCTTCTACTTTAACTGGTGATAACGAACTCCAGTACTTGTATTGTATGTCATTAGTAGCTAATGACATATCAATAGCATATTAAGTATTGCTGTTTGTAGTTTTGTTAGTACATGTAAAATAGCACAGATTGATTATGTTCCTTTTTGTCATTTTCTTATATTAAATTAGCAATTCTTCTTTGTAAGCAATGTAAAACACTCATCCTTACAAATTTTACTGTAATTTTGTTGCATACTAGTGTACTTAAATGTACTTTCTGCTTTTTACGTGGCAACACAGGTCAACAGCTCCATTCAGTCCATTTAGATTAGTTTTCCTTTTACTGGTTGCATCTGAACCTCTGTGTCTGTGCGTGTGTGTGTGTGTGTGTGTGTGTGTGTGTGTGTGTGCGCAGGTCTGAAGCCATGTATGCACATGCGCCTGCCTGATGACTTCCACCTCACGCTCCCTGCTTTAAAAGTCCATTTGGACCCCTGCCTACAATCACCTTCTCGTTGTCGCTGTGGCAACGGAGCCAGGCCTAATTAGTATGCATTATCAATTAACAAACTTAATAGCCGGCAGATTGATTAGATCCTCAGTTATAGGGGCAGAACTCAGGCGAAACATGGAATGAAAAATAATCATACACACACACACACACACACACACACAGACTTGCACTCTCTCTCTCTCTCTCTCTCTCTCTCTCTCACACACGCACACACACACACACACACACACACACACACACAGCAGCAGCAGCTCACTAACCTTCTCCTCCTCCTCCTCACTTGTGTAATTACTGTATGCATATGGTGGTGAGTAGATTGGGAATGAGGCAGTATGAGGTTTTAAATAAACCTTCAGCTTATAATGAGTCAGGCCGCCATGGCTAGTTTAGCTCTGATTGTGCTCCACTGTAATGAATGACAAACCTTCTCTACTGCACTCACACACACACAAACATGGGAACTGTTTAACTGTGTTATTGGTCCAATAAAGACACTTGCAACGTGTGTAGAAATGTATAGGACGAGTCTTTTCCTCTCACATAGATACATGCATGCACACAGCACACGCAAATACATAGGCACACACACTGAGAATGTAATCAGGCGTTAGGTTTACCCTCCTATCAGTCTAATGGAGGTTAATGAATGATTAGGTCTAATAATTTTAGAGTGGAGCTCCAGCTTAACCACACGATGCATCAAATGCTTAATAGAGAGAGAGCATTTACAGAAAGAGAGCATCAGCAGCATGAGACGATCAGCACTATTGTCATGTGAAAGTAAAAAGGACAAATGCTTAGAAATGCAGATCTGGAAAACAGTGGTCTGGAATTCTAAACATGACAGCCTGAAAATGATCTGCACTGTCCACGGTGCTGAAAGAGTAACATAGTGAGTAATAATTAATCAAGTTGAGTGAACATAGTTTCATTTCCCACGTTTTCCCCCAAAAAAATATTGATACATTTGCAGGATAAATCAGGCAAACACACAATTTGGTGGTTTTAACATTTAGTAATGTTACATTGATTTATAATGTAATGTTGATTTTTAATGTAATGTTAACCTTTTTTTAGGTGAAATTTTTGTTTGTTCTTGACCTTCAATTGTGTTTCTAGAAAAGAAAAGAAAAGAAAAGAAAAGAAAAGAAAAGAAAAGAAAAGAAAAGAAATAAATAATACTTTTACCCCATAAGATAATTTGATCACATAAGATAAGATTATGCAGGATGTCAAGTAAAGTTACAAGTAGAAAAAAATACATAAAATAATTAAAAATAGAAAGTAGAAGGAGTTGAATATGTGGCTACATGTGGAATATAGGCTACACATGATATTGAGAAATAATTGTATTGAGTAGAAATCAGGTTATAAAGCATTGTATATAAACATGAGAGGTAATAAAATGAATTATTGCACAGGGATATTTTTATTACCTTTCATTAAAGTTAAAGAAATAAATGTCATCAGTTCAGTTATGGTGATATAAAATCAAAACAGAAAATGGTTAAAAATGCAGACCTGTAAAACAACGGTATTTCATTTCAGACATCACATCATTTACACTTAGACTTGGTGTTTACGTTCTGAGCCAGACTTGGATTGTTCATGGGGGTGAAATTGTGGAGTTCAAACTTACAGTAAAAAAAGAAATGAAAATACATGAAGTAAAATAATAACTATCATATACATATAATATTAGAACAATAAGCAATACTTACAATATGAGTGTAGGATAAGAATAACTACATAAAAGATGAACAAAAAAGTCAAATATGGTGGTAATATGACCAACAAATATGACTAATACGAAAGTATTAGTAATGGAGTCATATTGGCAGTGATACTGAAAGGGAAACCATTCATTTTTAGATAATGTGACTTAAATTTAGAGAACTCAGACTTCATTTGTAAATATGTATTGTCATTGGAAACACATACTGTCTGTTGAGAGGCCTACAATGGCAAAAACATGGTTTAGGGAAATTCTTTTGTTTGTGATACTGTGATGCTCTGAAGAGTGAAGATGGTAGACTAGAAAAGAGTGAGTCATTCGGCTCTGGACTGTGGCTGTCCTTCCTCAGGTCTGGCTACTTAATTCAGGACTACACTACTACAGGCTCAGTATAGAACCAGTGACCTACCACATCAGTGAAAGGCCAATCCATGGGCATTAAAATGCAAACGCACGCATATTTCACAGTGTTAAATTTTATGAAGCATTTAAAGCACCATCCCTCCAGTAGTAAATCCTAATGGTCTTATTTCCTATTCATAATATTCACACTTGCCACCTCTAAGCACTGACATTAAAAATGTTTGCATCTCGACCAACTTAGAGTTTGAAATTAAACTGAGTTTGGCAGTGCAGACACATACATATTTGTACATAATCACAAAGATACACACACACACACACACACACACACACACACACACACACAGCATGACTTTAGTGCAGATGTGCGCCTGCTCTCCTCTGCTGCATTGTGGCCCAGTTTGTAGCCATCTCCCTCTGATGTATAACTCGTTGTCCAAGCCTTAATGTTGATTTATTATCCATCCATAAATTAGAAAAATATGTTTGAGAATTCCACGGCGCAGCCAGGCTCTGCGGACCGTCTGGGGATTGGCTGACGTGTCAGAGGCACATACTGGCTCGCCAGGCAGCCTTTTGTTTCCCTGCACCAGCAGGCATTTAATGAGCGCTGATGGCTTAAGGTAAATGTGTTAGGACAGACAGCAACAACAGCCACAAAAACAGCCTACTACATGGGAGAGACGTAGAGGCACTCAGTAGCACAAAGCGCTCCCTTTTCTTACAGATATGTGCATGGGCAACGTTAGCTTTATGATTAATTATCCTTCTAACATTCATTAAGTCACTGGTGACCTTGGAAGGCTTAGGGTTATATATGACACAAGTTTGAACTGATGTAGTTTAGGCTGTATTTTAGCCACATGCTAAAACTAGAAGAGATCTGTTTTCAATCCAACACCTTCAAAAGTTCACCTGTTTGAAGGCTAATCCAACAATCCTCATACCTGAATTAGAAAACTATAGGCACAGGTCAGTCTCCACTCACTGCCATAACAACATATATGATTGAACTAGTGTTCATAATGTTAAACAAGAAAAGCACTCGGAGAACGCAGACCTCCGCCAAGGCAGATCAGTCCCCCCCCCCCCCCCCCCCCCTCCAATCACCACCAAAATGTAATCCTTTGTTCCTTGTGCCAATATCAACATCAACATTTCCTGAAATTTTCATCCAAATCCGTCCATAACTTTTTCAGTTATCTTGCTAACAAACAAACAAACACACAAAGCAAAGTGATCATAATACCTCCTGGTGGAGGTAAAAATACTACGTCTTTTGCCTTTGGCTGTGACAGTTTCAGAGCTAAGGTTTGAAAAGGTTAGGTACAAAAAACAACATCATTAGGGTTAGGAAACATGACCTGGGTAAGGATTGTAAGAACAGAGCTACATATTGGTTGTCACAGTTATGGTTAGGTTTAGGTACAAAAGCGTCTTTATTCAGGTTAGGAACATTGTCAAGGAAAGAACTGAAATAAAAGAGAAACAAAAATAAATATAACATTTACATTTGGTTTGCAAAGGGACACAATATTTATCCACTGTCTTTAAGTCCAAATATATGCCACTGTCACTTTTTATTTCTTCTAACACAAGAGGTTCCAAAACAACTGTGAGGTACGTAAACATGGACCGCTTTAGTACTCTTCACTTCCTGACCCATAATGTCATATTTTCATAGTGATGGCCTGAGGCAGAAGTAAGGTTAGGGTTATAATCAAGTCATATTAGTTGATTATTATTTATTTAGCCATGTTGAACACAGAAACAAGCCTTTACTATGAAGTCTAATACAAGCCCTTGTCCTCAGTTCATCTGCATAACCCTAACTTAAGTGTGACCATATTTGGATTTCCAAAAAAGAGGACACTGGGCTCCGCCTCCAGATACTTGATCACATGCTATGTTAGTACTGTAGTATTCTGTGCAAAGCGCCTATAACCCCAGTGAAACAGGCTGTTTGGAATTATTTAATTATTGTAGCTGTAGAAGTGTCATAAAAGCTGCTGTGTGGATGTCCTTGTGTCCTTTACTTTTAAGATCTGGCAAGATCAGGTTTTGCTTTTCTGTGTGTTTTAGGTGGAATAACAGACAAAAAAAAAAAAAACAGAAATGAATTTTTATAGGTTTTTGCTGAATAAGGCAACTTATCATTTATACATGTGCGTTATGGATCAGATCTACAAAGGCACAAAGCATTTAGTAACAGACAGAATATTATTCAAATTGCGCATTTTTTTTTTAGACATTTCAGGTTGTTCATATTTGTTCAGGTTATTCACATTTAATTGTAAAAGGATAGTTAGTTCATGTAAATATTTTCAGAATTTAAGGTTTGGTTTTTTTTTTCATTATTTATAGGCATAATGTTTTTTTCACATTAAACCAAGAAGAACATTTTTAGTGATTAGTTCTAGGTTATATTATTATTATTTTACTTGAGATCAGTATTGGTCTGTATTTGGAACCTGAACTAAAACAAATTTGACACCTCTGACTCTTAATAACTTCAGTATAATTTCTGCACTTTGCAAATTCATGCCATGGGCCAGATTGGAACCTTTATCAGGCTGGTTTTGGGCCGTGGTCCGCATGTTTGCCACGCCTGCTATAGTGCATCTGTGGACAGGTCCATCCATCCCCACGTCCACAGGCTGGTGTGGATCAGTGCCTTTCACTGCCCTAATGTCCCATAGATCACCGGAAAGACCAAAGTGTTTTCTTCCAGCGGGATCTGGAACTTTTCTGATTCCACAAACAGTGACAGGGATGGGCATCGGAATTGCACTTGCACCGATACATATGCATTTAAAGAGTCATTCCTGTGAAAAACAATGAAAACTGGACATTTTCGCTAATTTATAAAAACCGCCCGGACGCTCAGGACAGGACATGAAAAGAAGACATGTCTGGGCTAAAGAGGACATTTGGTCATCCCACCCTAACTTAAAAGTCAAGGAAACGGATGAATTCTTAAAAGTTTTTGGTCCTTTTTTAGTTCCACTGATGCTTATGAGCTTCGAGCAGTGTGTTAATACTACCTTAAAACCTTTGGTAATTCTAAAAAGCCTCTGCCACACATTCAGCAGTTCAATAAAATTCCTCTCCAGAGCCAGCTCATCATATTAGCTCCAGTTTCAGCTGTATGCAAGCCTATTTTTCTCTTATCCTGCTATTATCGAATAAGGCTGATTATTACTGGTGATGATTCTCCAGCCGGTCTTGGCTGACTTGTGTACTGACATACATACTAATTTCTAATAAAGCCTTAGACATCTCTGGGGATAACATGTTGCAGCACAAAGCAGAGTGTGCCGCAGCCCAATCAGAGATATTTTGTGCAGTTCATATTAATCACAGAAGTAATCATAGGTCAGGGTTTAACTTTGTGACATGAAAAGCTGCCATGACATGCATCAGAGCTTCATTTATCCAGAACAGCTCTGTGAGACAAAGTGGACAGTGCATAATCAACACACTGAGACAGCCACATCATTGTCATCTTGTCTTGAGCTGACACTGTCACTTCATTGCAATGGCTGTTAGGTCCGCTGTGCTGATGTCCTGCTCTGCTGTTTATGTTACAGATGTTGCAGTAATCAGAGCAGCAGTGTGTGAAGGACTCCGCCTGCCACCCCTGACCACAATCGCGCCTGCTAAAGGTCATTGTGGAAATGCCGGCTGATGGGGACGGCTGGGATAGAATGAGACATGATTCCACTGAGATGACATTTTTCTCACATCAATTACCCCTTTGATGCGAGGACCTGGTGCTAGTTCTGTGCCGGTGACAGTGTAGTTCAGAGCTGCTTCAGCTTGTAGACCTTCTGAAGGTGGTGTCACAGCTGAGAGTTTGAACCAAGGTCCAAACCAAGACTCAGGTTTTTACACAGTAGAAATGTTGTCCACGTTATTTTACTTTCACACTGTACTCTTGGACAAGTCAGTGTTTGAGTTGAGGAGGCATGAAGGCAGATGCCATCCCTCCTAAAATATAAACGGTCAAAACCAGCCCCCATTCTAAAACTGCCACCACCACCACCACCCCCCCTTTCCATCCCTTATGTCATTTTATCATTGAATGTGGTTTTCCTGCTATTTCAACATTTAGGGTGTTTTACACATATTGATTAAACAACCCAGTCCCATATCAAAATGTGAAATAGCTATGTTTATCCACAGTACAAAATGTATCAGTTTCACAACTAGGGCCTGAAAATTGTAAAATGTTCACGTTTTTTTTTTATCCCATTCTTTTCCATTGGCCTGCAGACGGGTCACATGACCGCTTGCAGCTAGGCTTCTCAAAATAAAAACATGGCGGTCACTCCTTTCATTCTCAGTGGAAAATGTAGTACTTCAAGATAGTTTGGACTTAAAAAAGCATTTTGGTGATATTTCTAGCTAGAAATATACATTGAAATTTCACAGTATTCGTAACGTAGCTATTTCACATTTTGATATGAGACTGGGTTGTGATTAAAACACTGTGGGTGAGAGGGTATGCACACATGCAATGACACAACAGGATTTCTTATTTGAATAACCCTTGAAGCCCTTGGATAACAGTATTCTACGGCTCTGGCTGCTCACTATGAGAAGGAAAGCTCATTGGTCTTTGTCTCGTATTTTGGGTTGTGATTGGCTAACCAGGCCTAAGTCTCTCATTACCCCGCCTTCTTATTTACATTATATACAGCTGCGTGTAAAAGAAGATTTTTCTCTGAAGGGGTGGGGGGTGTCTAAATATGGGACTGGGCTGCTCTGCAAAATAGACATTAGTTGAGTCTCCCACCCTCTGCGCTGTCATCAGCACAAACGATCTGTCCCCATATGATCGAATCTACCGTCCTCCTTGACTTCTTTTTTTGTTTTTTGTTTTTTTTTTTTACAACTCAAGTACTGTGACTAGTGCCCTGTCCACACAAATAAAAAATTAAAACCTGCAGTGAATGTGCATCACTGTGGACAGTGGACTTGTTTAGAGTTTAGAAAAGGATGGCATCACACCAGTGGTGTGCTGAGACCATTTTCAGCCCAGGAGTTTCATATCCAACCAGCCCACAGACCCGGGATAATACTTAAGGGTTCGCCATTTTTCAAGTTATAAATATGCACGCACTGTGTACGTAATGTGTGGACACTTCTTTCATGCACTGGGATTATCAGTAAGACACTTAACACTAACAAGCAGCTGTCATAGCTCAGTCAAAAGTTGGTTAAAACAAGAAAAGTTTCATAAACTCACCACATGCACGCCCCCCCCCAAACGTCAGTGTCATCATCATTTTCAACTTGGCTTTGCTGTTCAGATGCTACAAAAACCATGCAATTAAAGGATTAGTAGGTTTCTATTGCATCTAAATTATGCATTGTAACATTATTAATATTTTTTCCATTAATAAAATGATGTACAGTGTCTTACTCCATTATACTGCCGGCTGAATTGGTTAAATACTATATAGCCTATTCAGAGTATCCAAGCCTGATATTAGCTTATATTAATTAGTCTATACCCCCGGCCCCGCCCCTTTACCATCTCCCTCTTCTGTCTGTCTTCTTGAAAAAAAATCTGTGAGCTTTGCACACTTGGCAGCATCCTCCTCTAAAGCCTTACATTTTCTTTTTCTGGCTTTGTCCGCCCCACCTGGCCTGTCCTATTTCTGTTCATCTTTTCAGGGTCCCGGGGCCAGTCCTCTGCGATACAGCTAATAGTAATGTGCAGATCGATACCGAAATATTGATATCTCCAATACCAGATCTTTACTCTCTAGAATCGATTCACAAAATTGATTGATAAAGCACTTTGTGACTCTGTCTGTGAAAAGTGCTCTATAAATAAAATTTACTTTACTTTACTTTACCTACAAATCAAAATATCAATACTTTTGGTACTTTTGAGGTAATGTATATCAAGAACACAGTGGAAAGTAGCTAAACTATTGGGATCTGGTCCAAATGATATGCATTTGGTGGGAACTACTTCTTCTTCTGCCTGTTCTCAGTCAGTCAACTCTGACTCATTCAGTCTGGAAAAAAAAGGCAGAACGGAAAAGGAGTCGTGAGGAGCTATTTGAGCTCCACAAACAGCCAAGAAGATGATTAATATGCAAGTTTTTATTTTTATAATAATTTTTAATAATTAAACAATAATTACTCTCATGTCTTGTATTCTTCATGAAGTTCATTCATTCAGTCATTATTGGGTGGATTTTCATGAATGAAAAACATTTATACAACTTAATTAATGTCTTATCTTTATGAAACAGCAGCACAGGCTGTTTGTTGCAGCCCACTTGAATAAATAGTCCAACCGTTGGGGGTCATATATATTTATAATTTTTCTCTCCTTGGCGGCCTGAAAGTGCAGCGGCCCACTGGGAAACCGCCTGACTCTCCCGATTACCCAGCAGGCCACTGCATCACACATATCACACATATTCACACATATTTTTATTGCTGCTTTGTTTAATTTCCGATATGCTTTGTTTCAAATATAGGTCATATGAATGTACATGCCTTGGCCATCCTGACAATGATACTATTCTTAATAGACATTTTCTTCAATTTTCTTCAATTTGTCTATAATGCCGATCCAGCCCATGAGTGAAATGGGCTAAAACACTAACATTTTCCAATCTCTGTTGCGCCTGTTCACACAAACACAAACAAACCAGAGTTTTAAAAGACTACACCTTGGAAAGTTCACAAAAAATGTCATTTTTAATGACCTAAAACATTGTTTAGGTGTGGACAAGACACACAATCATTGAGAAAAATATTGGTTTTGCAAAACCATCTGCATTCGAATGGATGGGCCATAACTGTGTTTGATCAGCACCGTTTGGAAAACCAACAAATGTATCAGTGTTTCTGGCTAAATCCATGTACTATCATAGAAAGAAAACACTTTGACTGATAAGTTTATAACTTAACTTGTTGTTGCTGTGCTACTTTATGACAGCCTCAGCGTCTGGTGTGTCCAGTGTTATCTGAAGTCTGCAGTATCCAGGGTTTCCAGTCCAACACAAACACTGGTGTGTCTGAGCGTTTGTTGTGGCTTATAGGTGTTTCTGCGTTCTACTGTGGGCAGAGACCTTTTGTAAAATAAAGTGAGCATTTAGAAAATGATCTGTTTTAGTGTGGACAGGGCATGGAAAATGGAAATATTTAACGCCCAGCCAAGGAGAGTAGCTGTATTTTTAGAGATTCCTAATTTTTCACAGAGGGTGGAGAAGAAGTCATCGATTTAACAAGGATTATGAAACTCCAAATAAAACTCCAAGTATTTTTATGGTGCTTTGGGTCTTGTCTTGGCCTGTTCATAACATAGCACAGTGTTTGTTCCTAAACTATTACATATTTTAATAATCTTGTTAGAATTTTGAACCAATTACAGTGCTTGTCACATTAGCTGGTCACTTGACTATCACAGTAGTTTGAGCCGTTAGTTGGAGTCTGAGTGCTTTTTCTCATTTAACAAACGATGAATCTTTCCCATATCAGTCAAGGCACACTTGGTGTTTTGATGCCAACCTGGCTTGACGAAACAACCGGCGCAGTTTTGAAGAGAAGAATGATGCCTCTGAGGCCCACTTATTGTCCGTCAGCAGGGTTAGCTATGTCTCAGTCTGAGCATTTATCCTGGGCCCATAATGGGGGTGCTGAGTTGCTAGTGGCGGCCATTGTTTAATGATCTCCTTGGGCTCTGGGAGTAAACTACTGCAGTAATCAGAAGGGTAAACTCAGCTATATTTCAATTTGGAGAGCCGCTCTTCCGTTCAGAGAGGCCGCTCTGAGACGATAAATAATAGGACTACTTAGCCTATCCCACAGGCTGCCTCTCTGACACCTACCCAAACACACACACACTCATTTATAAGTCAGCCTATAACAATTCATGTCCCTTCCATAAATCAGCTCCACTAAAAGCCGGTGATTAGCGACATCATTTAGCCTCTAAAACCCAAACAGCGACAACTGTTTCCTTGCCTGTTTTAGGGAGAAGATGGAGAGATGCACAGATGGTAAATTGGTTGGAGGGGAATGAACTGTGGCTAAACGACTGGACTTGGGGATATAGAATAAATACAATGAAGATTTTAATTCTGGAGTTGAAATTATTTAGGTTATTTATTGTGACCAGTGACAGTTTTGACCTTGTAGATTATTGCGTGGTCACTGGTGAGATGATAATGTCCTTTATGGTATATTTTGTTGCTTAAAAGGGTGACAAAATCATGTAGGTAAGTGTTGGTGTTGTTCAATGGACTGAAGAAATACAATGCCCTCCATTTTCATGATTTGTTTTACACATAATGTGGTAAATGACACAATGGTTGTTAAACACACATATTGGTTTTCAGTTTTCTTTTTTTTTCTCCTACTCTATTCTTTGATTTTTGGTGACATGTTGAATGATTTGAACATTTACTAAAATTAAACCATGTGAGAAGAAGGGAGGATCTGTCAACACTCATAGACATCTACATCTAAAAGCAAGATTTGTAAAAGACATGAAAAAGAAAAAGGTTTCTCGAACGTTTAACAATGAGCTGTATGTATAAAAGTTAACACTTCACAAGGGTATATTAATTAGTATTAGTTAATGTTAGTTAATGGAGTAATAAGCATTAGTTAACAGCTGACTAAGAGTTTAAATATTTGCCTAGTACTGCAATATTTATTATTGTTCATGTTAATTAATGCATCAATTTACACAATTTTTAATGATTTAAAGATGCTTTTGACATTATTTAATATTGGCCAAGTTAGATAGTTAAGTGTTATTTAGCTATTAGTTGATGTTTATTATGGTCTGATCTAATCTTAATTACTGCGCTTATATCATTAACTGCTTTATATTAAGATACATATGATAAGCAAGGCCCAAATAAGATGTTTAACACTAATATGTGGTAATAAATGTTTAACAATAAATACATTTATTTAGTTTACATTTGTCACATTTAGTTTAACTACTCTCCTTGTTATATTATTCTCAAACCCTTAATTTTCAATGGTTAATTTAGATTAATAAATACTTTATTATGCCTTTACTTGTAGTTAACAATGCACTTACTGCCAGTTAACTGTGTTTTTTTGCAGCTACTGGTTCTAAAGTGAGGTTCTAAAGAGAATATTGATGTTGACAGTTTTCACCTTGTAGATCATGTTACAATCATTTATGAAATATTTTGCTGCTAAAAAGGTAAGTGTGAGTGTTCTTACACTGACTGACAAATGTCTGTTGGATGACATGCCTTTCAATGTTTTCATTTTCTGTCTGTTTGATTTTTTGGTAACATTTTGGATGATTTGAGCATTTATTACAATGAAACCACAGGAGAAGATGGTCTGCGTCACTGTATGAATTTGAGCTATTTTTTCTGATTTTACTTAAGTTTCATTCACTAGTAGTTAACTATGTACTCATAACCAATAACCTATGTTTTTGTAGCTTTAAAACAAACATTATCCAAACTTCAATCAAATCACACAAACACAGAAACATTTTTACTAGATAATTTTATTCAGTTGGTTCCTCTATATGTCATTAACATTTAGTTTAAAATTAGGCACAAATGTCACCGTGCTGCACATCATGACTTCTAACAGACCAACAGGTGACAAACAGTTTACATAAATATTTTTTGGTCATACTGCATTGGTGTTCCTTCCATGATTTGATCTGGTTTCACTTCTGGTGCTTGCTGCACATTACCATTTATATTTTTATCATGATAAATGGAAAATTGCATTGTAATATTCTTCTACTTACTTTCTTATCAAGAGTTTAGTAAGCCCATATATGTATTTCTATCACCTGTACATCTACAAGGGACGCTATTTTAAAATTATAGCAGGCCACCGCTGCACTGCAATTGTTTTTTGTTACAGAATGTCATGCAACGGAAATACACTTTACACAGCGGGAGTGCACAATCAAAACAGTATGAAAGAGCTTATGGTTCCCTACTGTGCCTTCTGATTGTATTATATTATGTCTGAAGGATAAAAGTAAGGACAGTTTTTATCTAAACATTGTGTCAGCTGAAGATCTGTGGCCAAAAATGTTACTGTGATAAAAATGAATACATAAATTAAAATAATTTCACACTTATAATTTTATATATATATACAAAATTATGTGTGTGTGTTAAACATAAACATGTTTTAAAAGTGACACAACAAAACACACAAATGTTTCTTTAGTGTGTAGCTCAGAGGAAAGGAAAATAAAAGACAAGAATTATCATTGTCACGATAAAGATAATTGTCATGACGTCTGATTTTATTTATTATTTCGCAAGGACAGTTCAGATTAATAAGTACTGCTGTAAATGCATCAGAGTTGGCCAAAAGACTGTTTTTCCATTGGTGTTGTCCCTGAACAGTTGTGTGTCATCCTACACACAAAAATATAATGTATTAGAATGGCAGAATCATACAGAAGCAATAAGAAAATAACAGAAGAACGCTGATGTTAATACAAACATTAGTAAGGTGTTTTATAAGTACTATTTAAAACGTGCAGATCAGAATTAGTGAGTGTGAACGTGTGAGTGAATGAATAATGGATCCACTGTACACGCTTTGAGTATGTGTTCATAGTAAAGCACTATATAAATCTAATCTATTATTATTTTATTATTAATTACATAATACAGGACATGTAGGAAAACACAATGGAAGCTATTACTGTTAATAGATGGAAATAGGAAGTCAATTTAAAGACACATGGGGCCTTTTTTGCTAATGCACATTTTGTTGTTTTGTAACACAGCTGATAACATACAAAACAGGAGCGTATATTAGAAAACATACACAATATACAGAGGTTTACATGGCACAATAAAATAATAAATCTAGACCACAGGAAAACATGCAGACACATGAGGACAGGCTGCAACATTGTCAAGTTATATTGTAACAGTTATCATTATAATTTCATTATGTATGAAAGAGAAAAACAAAAAAATATGTATATTAACCTATGATGATAATTATCGTGATACAAAATGATATTAGTGTGATTATCATTATCATTACCTTAGCCAGTCCTCGGTGAGGACATGAAGATCTGCTTCACATGTTTTTGGAAAATTGTGATTTATTTTATGTCGTAGTTTTCTTTTCAATTTATTTACATAAAAACAAAATTTTGTGCCTGTTGTCCATAAATTGTACTTTTGCATCAAATGTAATTATTATTACATTGTTCAGCTAACAAGAAATAAAAGTAGTTCCCAGCAGATAATGTTCATATTATTTCTTTTTCAATTGAATGCCAAGTGATTTACAAGCACCAATAAAATCAAACAGATTTAGCAACCAAACCCTACAGTTTCCTCATCCACCACCCAGTCGTACCATTGTGCTGATCTCAGTGGAGAAGGATCAGACGTGTGTCTGATGATGGCTTCCTAAAGAGCTCCAATTAATGGCCTGTCACTTATCATTAGAGCTGCTGAAAGGCGGGACTCTAGGGAGCACCACGCAAACAAAGGCCCGTTTTAGAACATCACTTCTAAAAGCACCCACTGAGTGTGCTCTAGTGACCAGCCGGTTGAGGCCCTGGTCCCTGCTGGCCTCAGGCCCTGCTGCTGCTGCTGCCGCTGCTGCCGTCTCTCCTGGGGGATTAGATGGATCTGGACAAATTACCCGTTTGGATGACAACCAGAGGCCAAAGGATGAGCGGGTGTTAATGTCCCCTTTTACGGGAACAAAAGCAGAGGGGATTTTAAATAACACGCCTGCACTGGTGCCTGTGGCCTGGTGTGTGTGTGTGCGTGTGTGTGTGTGTGTGTGTGTGTGTGTGTGTGTGTGTGTGTGTGCGTGCGTGCGTGCGTGTGTGTGTGTGTGTGTGTGTGTGTGGTAGGCTACTCTGCGATGCTAAATGACCAAAGTGGTGTGCCAGCAGAATGAATTGGTGTGTCTGATAGCCTACTTTGTCCTGCATCTGTGTCTCAGAAACCATGTGAATAAGAAGAAAACAACTGGAGCAAATGATGAAAACGTGCATTTCTATCCAGCTGTTCTAATGCACATTTACACAAACAGAAAGCATGTTTGAATTTTATGCATTTGTACTTTGAACTCTTAACATTGCTGTTATGAGGAATGATCTTTTTTTTCTACTTATAAACAATTTATTCTGGAAATCTTAATACATTATTTGTATTTGTATTTTTACTGGGATTTTAGTCATTTTTTAAAAAAAATCTTTTTTGACTTTGTTGAATTTTCTCTAGTCTCTGTGCAGCTTTGAAATGTATTTGCTTACGAAGTTCTTATATCAATAAAAGAGAAATGCAAATTAGTGTAAACACAGCACACACTGACCAAGTTTCCTGCTCCTCACTCTTTGTTGTTTTTTTTTTGCTTTAACTCTCTTCTTGTCCACTAATAACAAAATATTGGGTGTTTCTGTCATTCATGAAATTGTTCCTGCTGCATTAGTCTGAATATCATGTTTTTGTATTTGTAAACTAAACTGGGTTTATTAGTGAAAAGCAGAGTATTTGTAAAATGTGTGTTTTTAAAAATGTTTGTTTTGGCACAAAGGTAGCTCCATAACTGATGCCAATTTCACACAAATGCTATTGTGTCGCTTCCTCAAGAATTTTTCAAAATGCTGAAAAAACATTTAGAGATGTTTCTATTAGAGGCTAACGGTGCAGCACTGTCAACATAGAACTCCAAGTCATCGGATTCCTAATTCGGCCCAACTATCTTTGGTGTGGCACCAGCAAGGTTGTTTACTCTTCATTACAGCCTCAGACAGAGGCAGGGAGATCCTCAAAGAGAACATTCACAACAACATCCTCTTGACTGGGGCCTCTGCAGTGCTGCTTTTGTCCATTACGCTTGGCCTCCTCATTGACAGCCAATAAATCATTCATTTAGAGGCAAAGCAGGGAGAGAATCAAACAGCCATTTCAGAGCCTCAGGCCTTTCACTGTAGTGGCTGCTGTAGGCCACAGATCTAATGTAGAGTGGCGAGGCTGCAGGTGAGTGGAAGGGCTCTTAAGAGACAGGAGTGCATTGTTTGGAGAGATGGGGAAACGCTGCTCTCATTAGACCCGGAGCTGCAAACCAACCTGAAAGGCCCGCTTCAATTTTCCTGCCTTGAGCTTTGGAATAAATCACTGATATATGTTTGTGTGTATGTGGCATGCACATATACAAACACATGTACGAGTGCAGACACACACACTCCTGCGCAGACACTTATAAAAAGCTTTATACGTACCTTTCAGAGCGTACCTCTCCAGGTTCGGAGTTGTTTTAGAACAGCTCTTAAAGGTAAAACCTTTTTACCTCTCTGCCTCTGATGGCCCTTTTATTAAGCTGCTTTCTCATTCAAATCAGAATCACAATTAAGTCTGTCCTGACTTTTTTCTGCTCTCTCCTCTGCGTTCTGTAGATTTTTGCACAAAGTGACTCACTGCTGCAATGAGTACCTTAGCATAAGAAAGAGTGCCGTCTTCTGCAGTAGGAGCTTCTTCTGGGCAGATGGGTACAAACACAACACCAAGATAAAACTGTTACCATCTTTATGCAGCAAAAAGACTGAGGATAGTTGTGCAGACATAGCCTTTGGCTGTATGCCTCACTGGATCTCACTGGAGCCAAAAACTAACTCAGTACAACCAAAGTAAAGAGAATCTAATACTTTACACACAGTAGGCGTACTCAGTGGGTTAACACACAACAAGACAAAACTAAAGAAAAGGGAATACATTGCATTGCTACTGATATTAAGACAAGAAGAAAGAAACTGACAGAGAAAGAGACCAGCCTGTTAGAAAGGGAAAGAATGGTTAGAGTGGAGGAAAGAAGAGTCACAGCAGAGGTGCAAGAAGAGTTCTGCAGAAGGATACTGCTTAGTCTTATCTCTCAAGTAGAATTCACCATCTCATATTTATTTACTTAGCTATCAATCATTTTGAAAGTACTGCTGAAACATTTTTTTCTTCAAAAATTTAGTTATACAATAATATTTCAGCTTGTTATTGTCATATTTATACTGTAAAAAAACAGAGAAGATCCACACAGAAATCCAATAAAAAGAGGTATCTTATTTGTCCACTAACACGAGACAAGAATACAAAGGACAAACATGTCCTTTTATTGGATTTTAGTGTTTCTTTAAGTTTTGTTAATTTTTACAATCAACATTTATACATAATATGCCTTATTATTATTATTATTATTATTATTATTATTATTATTATTATTATTATTAACTCTTTAGGCACTTTTTTTTTTTTTAATATTACATTTTGATATCAAGATTTCAAAAAGCTTTATTCAGTTATATTACTTGTCGCAATATTGTGACTGTGGTGCTTAAAGGTTGCATCTAAAAAAAGAACATTATATTAAAGGCAAAGTATCTCAACATTATATAGACTCTTCTTTGATAATCATCCCTACTGACCCTCTGTTAGTGTGTAGGATTGATACAGTGTGTGTACTGGCATGTATAGACCCTGCCCTCCATCTGTATTTATTTATGTATATTTCTTGGCATTGACCTTCAACCAATAATAGCATCATGTAGCATACATAGGTGGAATAATACAATAATTAAGTGTCTCTGGTTACATAGCTCTCTCCTATTTCTGCTTTTGTCACTTTTATTGTACAGTTCTGTCTGAGAGACAGTCAGTTAGATACAGACATTCAGCAGCAAAAGCAAAACTCCATAAATATATGAAATAAAAGTAAATAGAGCTATGTTTTGTATCTACATTTCTACACACATTCCTTAATAATAATGGATCTGGCTTTACATAGCACTTGTGTAGGCGTTTTTAATATTTCTAGACAAGATTGGGATTCAGCAGGATTGGAACTGTGAACCTTTTGGTTATTGTACAACCTGAGCCACAGTCACCTGAAAAAACTGTAATAGTATAGCTGCGGTGTGATTCTTTTGTCTTTCCTAAGTGGCAGACACACAAAATCCAAGTGCATCCAGACTGTCATAAGCTTTTAGGTTTAGACAATAAATTCATAAATTCCCTTAGTTGAGGGTTTTTTTCAATCTATCTATCTATCTATCTATCTATCTATCTATCTATCTATCTATCTATCTATCTATCTATCTATCTATCTATCTATCTATCTATCTATCTATCTATCTATCTATCTATCTATCTATCTATCTATCTATCTATCTATCTATCTATCTATCTATCTATCTATCCACACACATACGTAATTTAATATTGCCACAGCCAAACAAAAATTACTAAATTACATATGAACGCAATAAATAAGACATGGTTTAAGAGTCCCTTTTAAATAGATGTGCAATTATCTGCAAATATTGATATGAAACTTATTTTTGGTTCACGTGTAACAAATGATACAGGGTGGGGAAGCAAAATTTACAATGAACATGTAGTTGTTTTTTCTCAGCAGGCACTACGTCAATTGTTTTGAAACCAAACATATATTGATGTCATAATCATACCTAACACTATTATCCATACCTTTTCAGAAACTTTTGCCCATATGAGTAATTAGGAAAGCAAACGTCAAAGAGTGTGTGATTTGCTGAATGCACTCGTCACACCAAAGGAGATTTCAAAAATAGTTGGAGTGTCCATAAAGACTGTTTATAATGGAAAGAAGAAAATAACTATGAGCAAAACTATTACAAGAAAGTCTGGAAGATACTATTAAAGAAGAATGGGAGAAGTTGTCACCCCAATATTTGAGGAACACTTGCGCAAGTTTCAGGAAGCGTGTGAAGGCAGTTATTGAGAAAGAAGGAGGACACATAGAATAAAAACATTTTCTATTATGTAAATTTTCTTGTGGCAAATAAATTCTCATAACTTTCAATAAACTAATTGGTCATACACTGTCTTTCAATCCCTGCCTCAAAATATTGTAAATTTTGCTTCCCCACCCTGTACTTTTAATGAGCATTGTATCAGGATTTATAAGGACCTTTTACCTAATGCTCTTTATAAAATTAGCAGCTGCTGAAAATACCCAAAACTTAGTTATACTGCGTTTCCTTAAAATAAAACCAGGAGTCAATTACAAGCTGGATCTCTAAGGCAACATTCACACTGCAGTTCTTAATGCTTAATTCAAATGATTTGTTAAGATCCCATGTTTTTTTGCATGGGTCTTCACATTACAATTTAAATGTGACTTCCATCAGACTCACATGGGAATAGTCTACAGCCCTGAAGTGACCTGCATGACATGAAGTCACATGCAGCACACTGTGTTTACAGATGTAAATAAGGTCTTATCAGGTCCCACCTCCTCCAGTGCAGATTTGTGATGTCTGTTGCATTTCAGGGACATAAAAGTCAGATGGAATGTGACGTACTTGTTCAGACTTACATCACAGGGCAAACATCCAATATGTATTTAATGTAGGACCACATATGAAAGTGGTCTAATACTAGCCTTAGCTGAGGTCAACATGAACAAATAAAAGCTGGTTTTCAAATACAAACCAGTTCAAACTAACATACTTCTGGTGCCTGTCATATAATGTGCTGCCAGCTACACACAATTTACACTTCTACAAGTTCTATTTGATAAAAAAATAATAATAAATCACAGTACACACATATAATAACAATACTTTCCAGCTTTTTATTCAAATCCTGTTGTTCTGGATCATCTCCAATTTCAGTCAATGTAGGAGTGTATGTTGTACTTTTTCAGTGAAATTTTAGAGACATAATAGCCAGGCAGAAAGACATTTACACAACAAAAGCTCCGTTAAGCAACGAATGGTTTTCATAAAGAGAACTAGAAGCACTCGGAGAGTGCAGACCTCCACCAAGACTGATCAGTGGCCCCCCTCCGTGGGCCCCCCCACCCCCGATTACCACCAAAATTTAATCATTTCTTCCTTATCCCATTTCCAACAAACCCTGAAAATTTCATCCAAATCTGTCCATAACTTTTTGAGTTATGTTGCACACTAACGATCAGTGCCCCCCCCCCCCCCCCCCCCCCCCCCCCCCCCCCGATCACCACCAAAATTTAATCATTTCTTCCTTATCCCATTTCCAACAAACCCTGAAAATTTCATCCAAATCTGTCCATAACTTTTTGAGTTATGTTGCACACTAACGGACAGACAAACAAACAGACAGACAAACAAACCCTGGCAAAAACATAACCTCCTTGGCGGAGGTAAAAATGAGACAACTTTTATGTTACAACACTTAAGAAAAAAAAAAAGTTAAAAAACTCATACTATTTATGACCTTCTCTACTCATTGAAAAGATGAAATCAGAAAATAAAGTCACAAACACACAGTTGGTGAGATGGAATGAAAACCACAGGAAGTTCTGAGGCAGCAGACAATGCTGAGATACTGATAGAGGTATTGTTCCCCTATCTGCTCATCTCTGTTAATTATATGCTCATCAGTGCTTCATGAAAGAACCTGCAGTCCATTCAACACACAGTCATCACATCAGAGGACGTCTGGTCCAGTGTGTGTTGGGAGGACAGATTCTCTTCCTTAAAGGTGTCATGTAGTGCTAACGCTGCATCTTCCACCGCACAAATCAGACACACAAAGCAACAACATTTCTACTTGGGTCTTTTTTTAGTATCTGGGTCATTCCTTTTTCCTCATTTCGCTCTGGCTTTTCAGTCTCACATCCAGGGTTCCTCTTGGGCCTCCTTTGTCTCTACCAGCATTCAGAATGAAGGTGTCACAGTAGAGCAGATGGACTACATCAGTGGTGGGCTGTTTGGGCCAGCAAGGCCTTCTCTACTGGCCTAAACATCATCAGAAACACTAACCTACATTTACAACCTACATTCTAATATTTGTTCCATGAAATTGTATTAATTTATTCCAAATAGATGATTCTCTTCATTTCTTAGCTTTTCTCTTGGCTGTACTGCTTCCAGTACGTATATGTGGATGTAAGATATTTTATCCAATCAGATTTCAGTCTGTATGTGTTTCCAGGGTTAGTCTAATCTGCCCTGGGCCTTCAAAATGAGTAGTGAAGGCCCCATTTAACTTCACTGTATAGCATCAGGACTGTGTCTTTAACCACTTTTCAGTTTCTCCTCACTGGGCCGGCTAGCTGGTCCATAATGTTGTCAGCATTTATCCTTCCTCTGCTTGGATGGCAAGAGAAAAACTTTTACTTGATATAGCTTTGGCAATATTCTTTTTTTTTCCATGCCAATAAAGCTCATTTGAATTGAACTGAATTAAAGTAAAATCCATTTTGAGGTAGATTTTTTACACCCACACTGGCTGATGAAGGAGGTTGACGGAGTTTGATTTGGTCTCGGACATAATTAAAAATCCATTTTCAAGGCAGACTTCTCCAGAAAAGTTGGACATTGTGAGGAGAGGTGGTCCAACCTCGATGCTAGCTAGCTGGTCAAGCGGACATTCTCTCCCTTCAAGAGAATATAAAGTTATTCCAGGAATACGACTGGACAGAGGAGACTCTCAGCCTTGGCCTCCATGGACATAAAAAAGGACTTATTGATGGAACTGAAACATACAGATCACCTCTATGACAGAGTCAGTGAAGTTTTCCTGCGCTAAGAAAGGAGGATGGATTTTGTATATAAATAATGAGCATCTCTGGTGAGTGGGCTATAATGTTTTTTATTTAAATTTTGATGTTATTAGATAAATATTGATTGTGAACTGCTCCGGATGATGTACATGGTACAGCTGTGGTTGTAGTGTAGAGGTTTGGAGTTGTCTACAGCTTTAGTAATAATGGTATTCACCCTTGATACACCAAACGTCTCTCTGTTTCTCTCTCTGTGATGCCACACCTTGTTATTTTGCTGTTTTTTCTTTTTTTTGTATGGTATTGATGGTTTCTATAATTGTGATGTCATAGTGGTGGTATTAAGAGGTGGATTAAGTCAAGTAAGTCCCCACTGAAGGCCCAGGTACCAAATGCACGGCCCACCACTGTGTCTTTCACACACACACACACACACACACACACACACACACACACACACACACACACTCACACACACACACACACACACACACACACACGCACACACACACACACACACACACAATCACACACACACACACACACTCACACACACACACACACACACACACACTCACACACACACACACACACACACACACACACACCACTCAGAAATGAGGTGAAATGGAATCAGACTCTTATTGAATGCCCGCTTCAGAAAACTGTACTGTGTTTCATATGCACTACTTGGTTTCAACCAGTATTGATTCCTGCTTGTTATTTGTTTGGAAGTGAATACACAGACTAAAGACTTCTGTCTCTCGGCTACTGACAGGAAACAGCAGGTGATAGAACGGCATCAGGAAAGAAATGGCCTGCTGTAAAACAAGCAATAAGTACCACAGAATGAGAACCACAAAACACATAAGGCTGTTTGATACATGAACGCAGAGTGATGTCAGATAAAGGTGACCATGTAGCAGACACTCAGATGGACAGGGCAAATACATTTGTTTGGGTTTCAGTGTGTGACTACATTTCCGATTGTTATTGCAGCCAGAAACAAAACTTTTCCTCTAAATTGGCTTTAAAAAGACATCGTAAAACTGTCTCCCCATCTTTCATCACCTCTCACATCATCTTCTTCTCGTCTCCTCTTCGTGACTTTAGCTCTTAAGCAGAGGAGATTGTCAGTGAGTGTTCGGTTTGATTCAGTGCTATCTAACCACCTTGCTTTATGAAAGCATTAAATTGATGGTTCCAGACCAGCCCAGAGAAAATGCACATAAAACTGAGACTAACTGAGAGATAATAGTCCTCGTAAACTGCTCTAAGAGCTCTATAATTCACAACGTCCTCAACTTGTTCTGTCTTACACAGCACAAACTGTCGCATCCAAAATACTGATGACTTTAAAGGCGCAATCTGTAATACAAATGCAAGCGAAAGGGCAAACACAGCACCGACAATGACATGGACAAGACGGAAACTTTTCCTTTTAACTGTCTTAAACTTGACTTAATAATATTTATGATGTTGGTAATTGTTTTTCAGAGTAAAAGATTTTCATGTGCTCATGAGGTTATTGTTGGAATCTATTATGTACTGGAAGATCTCTTAGATGATTACATCTCTGGAAGAGAAGAAGAACACAGAAACACAACTGAATTTAGTGAGGCAAACATTTTCAGCAATATTTTGGTAATATTGCAACTTAATGATGAAATGGATAGACAACAAATTTTATTTTTCTACATTTTTTAAGGCCTAGTCATGTCTATTGCCAGACATGACTACAGCAGTGTGGGAATTCTTTTTTACAATGAACCAACACCATGCTATTATAAAGCTGTAATAAGCTTGCATGGCATATGTGCACATTTTCATTTAGACTGCATGTAATAATTACAGCAACAAAACCAGAATTAACAATAATGTAACAAGAACACATTTCAATAATTAAATAAATATCCAAATCCACAAAATTGCATGTCTGAATGATGTGCTTCCCCTTTTCTTTCTGTGACTCAGTGACAACCAATGTAATAGATCTTTTCTATTTATCCCCATTACAATTGCACAATATGTGCAGATGCTTCTTCAATGACAAAAAAGGTAAACGCAAAAATCAAACAAACAACGAGACCCCCACACATCTCCATTACAAGCCTTTTATTTTTATTGCATTGCTTTAAATGTTATTTTCCTCTTAAGTTACAATCCCTCTCTCTTTTTTGAGTATTACAAGTACATTATTTCTTGTTTTGTCCATTATCTCACTATATCTGCAGACCTAAATATGTGAACAGTGATAGAGATCATCTTTCTACAGACACATGGTAAAAGAGGCTATATTGTTGGATTAGTTTGATTTTACTAATTCATTTTCTTTCAACTGCCATGAAACTTTTGATGATTAAATGTGTGTGTGACAGTAGTAACAGCAGCCGCTGTCAGCTGGATGAGTGATGAGCCAGGTAAGAGCAGCCAAAACTCTGAGTGTCTGACTGAGTCAAGTACCAGAGACAAGATAAAGACATTTTACCTCCAGTGCTCAACACTCTGAAGGTCTGCTTGGTGCCCATGAGCCTACTTTTAGACTGTGGACATGCTTTATTTCAAAGTTATGCATTCCAACAAAAAAAACCAAAAAAAAAAAAAAAACCCCCCCCCCCCCCCCCCCCAAAAACAAAAAAAAAAAAAAAAAAAAAAAAAATATATATATATATATATATATATATATATATATATATATATATATATATATATATATATATATATGTGTGTGTGTGTGTGTGTGTGTGTGTATATATATATATATATATATATATATACACACACACACACACACACACACACACACACACACATATATATATATATATATATATAATTAGTATTTAGGTATTTGTCAAACAAATCCAGCAGAAGTTACTACACATAAAGTCAACAGACATATCTGGGACATAGGCAGATTGGTGGGAGTTTTGCAGGGTCTTCTTGCAAGAAAATGTTACATCATTTCAAAAACAAACTCAAATCTTTTTGGACTATTGCTATTGATTTCTTAAATCGAATAATGACAAAGTCTATGAAGGACCAACTGCGACCATCACTGTCATTTCAGTCAACTTTAATGCTTTCCACTGTGACTTTGGCATGATCTTGTCCTATGGTGCTGTTTTAAATGGTTTGGACGGTACACCTAAGCCTAATGATGGTTATGAACACCTAAAGGGAAAACCAGTGCTATTGTATATGCAGATGACAAACGTGGTGTGCAGCGAGTGCATGAAATGTGGGAGTCCATTGTATGCCTTGCAGGTTGCACAGGGTGATAATGGATGGCCGGTGGGTGCCCACTGACGTGTTATTCTTTTATAAAACATTGCCTCTGCGTAGCGGAGCGCCGGGGAGAGCGTGTCATACTATTGATGAATGACCAGGGGGCTAACATCTTCACTCCTGACCCCTAACACAGCCGTGCATGCTCACACAGACACAAACACACAGATACTCAAGAATGCACTCATGCACACTGAAGTTGGTAAACAGATTTTTTTCCTCCAACATAAAAGCACACATACGTATCTGCTACAGTATAACCAGATGGTGAAGAAAGTTGGTGACCTTTCTGTGAGACCATTGTGGTGAATAAATAAAGCTCAATCTTTGTATTCTTGGTTTCATGGCTTTATTATGTTTTTATTTGATCACTGATCTGTTATTAAAAGACTCCCTCACAGAGCCTGACTAACAGTGCTCAGTCTTCAAAGGTATCTTCAGCTATCTCTGCAAACAAAGCATGAAAGAGTAAGATCAAAAAGCATCTCCTATTAAGACCAGCAGAGCGGGAGCTGTTGGACACAAAGCTGAGGAACTGGAGAGGGGAGTAATAAGCTTCTGCTTTTATATATGACAACTGGCACCTGAAGCCAGCACACAGATAAACAGCAAACACAACCCAGGTGCCAGGACAAGAATGTCACCATTATACGCTTCTGCAAAAAACAGATAAATATCACTTTGACGTTTGTGAATGACACATAGGTGTCATACTAACATTTTTAATACATGGTAACGTTATAGTGTTTTAACTTGTAATGGTACTTTTCATCCATGCTAAATATTACATTCATAAGTATTTTCATTCATGGTTAGATTTAGGAAAAGATCATGGTGTGGGATAAAACAGACCATTCAACAATGTTAGTCATGTGCCTCTTTACCAACAGTGTTTGCATTTAGGTGCAAATATCTGAAAAGTTACTTCACTTTATTGTACCCTTAGGGAAATTCAGTCTCTGCATTTTACTCATCCTAATACACACACAGTACCTACACCGCAAAAATCTAAATCTCACCAAGTGTATTTTTCTCATTTCTAGTCAAAATATCTCATCACACTTAAAATAAGACAATCACCTAAAGAGTAACTTTACAGTGAAATATGAGAACTTATTTTGAGACAATAGATCTTGAAAATCTTATTTCAAGAAATCTTACCATGATACTTTTCACTTGTTCCATTGGTAGATTCAAGAATTTTTTTTTTTTTTTTTTGCTTAATTCAAGCAAAAAAAAAAAAAAAAAAAAAATCTTGAATTAAGCAAAGAAAAATGTGCTAGATTTTTTTTTGCTTTTTGCTATTGTCTAAAAATAAGTTATTATATCTCACTGAATATTCACTCTTCAAGCATTTATGTTTTATTTTAAGTGTGATGAGAAATTTTGACAAGAAATGAGAAAAATACACTTGGTAAGATTTTGATTTTTGCAGTGTAGCATTAGCATTGGTATTAGCACACATTAGCTGCCACTGAAGGTGTTCAGGGACCAACTGCTGATCTTCATCAGTACCATGTTCAGGGACACTGACAGGTGAATTAACCCACATGTACCTGTTTTTAATGACAGGCGAAACCAGAGGAAACAGTGAACTGATCATGCCCACTGCCTTCTTGCTGAGAAAGTAGTAACTGCTACAAAACTGTGCCACTCAATCATATGATTCTTTGTACACCATCATGCTTACCTGTAGACTCCTGCTTCCACCAAAAATAGGTCAGGGGCTTGAAAAGTCAGCAAAGATGGGATTTACCAAAAAAAAGGAAAGTATTAAGTAACATTTAACCCAAACCATGATCTAAACTTAACCAAAGCACTTAAATTGGCTGGGAAGCTGAGCCCAAAGTCCAGGATTTTGTGTATTCCCCATTCAGACAAACCACTGTGTTGTTTAGAAGGCAATGCTTTTAAGCATTCACCACTTTTCAAGAGGCTCTAAAAGTAAAACAAACCAAAAACTGTAAAATTACTCATCTGAGGTATAGAAAAACTTGCAACTTAACAGAAAACTGTAAAGTATTTTAAAGTATTCATTTCTAAAATGTATATGTAGAGGATATGTTGAGATGTTGATATGAAAAAGGAATTTTTGTTTTACGAAGGAGTGAATGAAGAACAGTCAAGAGGGGTCAGCTGAAGTGGCTCGGGCATCTGTTTCAGATGCCTCCTGGACGCCTCCCCAGGGAGGTGTTCCAGGCATGTCACGCCAGGAGGAGACCTCGAGGAATACCTAGGACACGCTGGACAGACTATGTCTATCGGCTGGCCTGGGAACACCAGGAAGAGCTGGAGGAGGAGTCTGGGTAGAGGGAAGTCTGGGCATCCCTGCTTAGACTGTTGGCTCCGTGACCCGGCCCCGGATAAGAGGTAGAAAATGGATGGATGGATGGATGGATGGATGGATGGATGGATGGATGAAGAATAGTGCCAAAGAAGCATGTTTTTGTGAACACTATTGACCTGTGAAGTACTTAGCTACTCTTCAATATCAATAACATGTGAAATATTACCTTTTCCTATTACTTTTAATTATTGGTGCAAATACTATTAATATTTCTTTAATAGCATGCTTTTTTTTGGTATTCGGTTGTTTATCTTTATATGTCTCAGTTTAGTTTTCTCAATTTATTTTTTATTTGATTTCTCTATTCCTTACTTGATGTTGTCATCCAAATACATTATGCTATTTAACATTTTTTTGTTTCTAAGATCACTGTCCAAGCATCACATAGCAAAAGTTCTACCTTATTTTTTTGCGAAAGGGTTGACGAAGAATGCTCGTCTATTCGAGGACCACAACACCTGCAGAAAGGGAGGAGAAAAGAAAAGAGACAGAGAAAGAGATAGGAAGAGAAAGAGACATGATAGGGAGGAAAGCGAGACAGAGGGGGTGGGGGCAGGGGGAGGGGGGGTGACGATGAGACAAGGAGACAGAGACAGAGTGGGTGAAGATGGCTGAGGAGGAGGAGGCAGCAGAGGGGAGAGTTGATGAAGGTAGAGCAGGGAGGGGGGCCAAACAGGCAGCCAGTCTATTATCAAGGGTCTATAGAGAAGCATTTAGGGACAAATAGGACACCACCCCCTGTCACCCCGAAGCATTCAGGCCCTGTCAGCAGAGCCCATTCAGTCAAACCCCATGGGGAAGCAGGAGGGAGGGGCCCGAGTAAAGGGAGCTGCATCGGGATGGTGGTGCTGGCGTAAAAGGTAGAGGGGGGGGCTGAAGATGGAGTACTCCGGTGCCTCCCCTTGTATGATGCTTCAGATCCTGTATCCTAGCAACAGCACTCGGGATGTGACCTGTAGTTATATGGCTCCATTCACTATAACAGCCTCTTCAACATACACATATACAAGTAGGGGCCCCCACTGTTCTTATGAGGGGCCAAAACAGACTCTCTTGTACAACAATTAGCACTAATCACTCACTTCCCCCATCGTGATCAAACCCATAGGGAGCAAACCGAATTAGCATCAACAGACAGCGGGGAGTTTATCTTCACACACTTAGGATAATTCACTTCACACATACACACATATACACACACACACACAAACACACACACACACACACACACACACAAACATATACACACACAGTCCATATACAAAAACTCTACTTAAACCTCCTGTCAATCACACACTAATTAATGCAACGTATCGATGCTGTTTTCTCCCCCGATTTTCATACAGAATTAGCCTTTAATGAATTGTGTGTAGATTAATTACAACATAATGATATTTAATTGTTAGCATCTAATTGTTGCAGCACTCTGTTTTTGCAGTGCAGGGAGAAGTTTTTTTGTTTCAGTTCAGAGAGGAGCAGTTAGTTGTAAAACACTCGGCTGAGCAAGTTTCAACTCCAAACCTCTCAGTAAAGTAGCTTTGTTAATCACTATTTATATATATATATATATATATATATATATATATATATATATATATATATATATATATATATATATATATATTTATATATATATACACACACACATGCTGGAGAGGTTGTTTTTAATCTTTGAAGACTTTAACTATTTTTGTGGCAACTTCCAAATGATTTTTTCCTCTATCAAATACTCTCTTAACGTCCTCTGCATTTTTCAGAAAATCTGGTATTTTCCTATATTTACTTCCTGTAGGTGTTCATAAAAGCTCAATGTGAATCCAAAGATTATTATATCAAAACAGAAAAAAATGAAAAGAAACTTAACTGAACTAAATTAACTGAACATAAAAACAAGCATTTACAAACCCTGCCATCTCATAAACAACATGGGTTTTATCGATGAATCAATATTGTAGAAGATGATGACGTTTCCATGTTCACAGCAAAGTCTCTGAATGTCTGAATGGGTCATATCTGATAACGGTGAAAAGCTGAGAAGCTGCATTTTACCCAAATCATTAAATGCATTGACTGATAGGATTAGTGGTTCAAAAGTTATTAGAATTTTTAGATCAGTAGCTGTTTTTGGTCATTGATATCTGATTGTCTTTTAGAGTTAAAATATTACAGGTTACAAATACATTGTAATAGGTTCATTAATTAATTAGTTCAATAAATTCATTTTCTCAATGAATATAAAGTGTATTATGGCTTTTTTTTTGTGTTAACTTATACCTTAGGAAACATAAACTTACATAAACATTATAAGAGCAATAGCTGCACTGATTACATAGAAAATACCAATGCCAAAAATCACTGTCTCCTAAATTTCAATTCAGATTAAGATCCAGATCTAGATAACATTGTGCTATAGATTGTAAATCAAACAGTAGACGGCCTCATGTGCAGTACACTTGCAGGAGTCGATGGCTGTAACTATCATGGTTACAGCTGTTAGCTGAATTATTGGGAGAAATTTGTGAAAAGGTGCATGAGGGATGGAGACAGGAAGTGAGTGATCCCACAGAGGCCGCTCAAAGCCTCTTCTAAATTTATGCACATGGGGACGCTGGTGGACAATGAAGTCTCCCAAGTATAACTGCTTTATGGTGACCTCCTTCATAACACGTCTGGAAATGCAATTTTGTTTAAAGTCTTTAACAACATTTTAAATAAGAAAAACAGGGATATACAAAAAGAGTATCTATTACACTACATGTGTTATGACCCTGGGTCATAATTTGTCCATTTGTGTTATATGTATATATGTTTCTGTTTAGTGTGTGTGTTCTCCCCCGTCCTGTAGGTGTACTGTGCCCTTTTTGTGTCTGTTTGTTTTGCAGGAAGCTGATTGGTGGAGCGTGATTGCCCGGCCCCTTTAAATGGCTCTGGATCCAGCCGTTCGCTCTCTCTCTCTTGCCTCCTGCCAGCTTCCAACCGTGTGTTCCTGTGTGTGATCGTCAGTCTTCGTGCTTTCGTGTGATACTTCGTTTGTATATAGTTGTAAATAGAGTTGTTGTAAACTGATCCTTTTCAGACAGGGGAGGTCGGCTCTTTTGTTTTTCCCGTTGTCTCCTGTTTTTGGTCAGGGAGTTTAGGTTAGTTTTCTGTATTTTATTTCGTCCATTTATTTTGAAGTAGGTAATCTAGTTTGAACTCAGAAGAAGATATTTTGTTTGTTGTTTTAGCCGCGCCCTCCCCTAACCCTTCTTTAGTTGAGAAAAATAAATCTTGTGAACTTTAGTTTTTTGACTGATGTGTGTGCTTGGGAGCTGGGAGGGGACAACGTGAGTAATATTATGTTCGCGCTGGTAAACCCCTAGGCTGGGGCGTAACACATGTACAAACACAAAGATTTGTAATCCCATTCCTCTTTGAATATGATAAAATTGTGTCCTGATGTCTTATCATTGGCTGTGTTTCGTTGGCTGAGGATACTATTATGGGATGTTTTCAGTGACAGGCCCCTCCAAAACCAAGTGAAAAGGTGTTTTTTCTCTAAAATCATTACATCCCATAATCTAGTATCACTTAGGATTTCATAGTTTATAATGGGTGTAGTTTTGACGTCTAAACCTAAGCAAGTAGTTTTGGTTCCTAAATTAAACAACTGTGACTGGAAGTAGGAGTAAAAATCCCCTTTTCCACAGCACTTCTGTTCCAGGAATATTTCACCTTTATTGTGGAACCATGTCTGTGGAAATGAAATGGTGGATCATTTGGTCCCACCTCTGTCACGGCTCTGTAACGCCATTTGAGGAAAGAACAGAGCCCTGATAAAGGTGGAATCCGGCTTCAGGAATGCTATGTAAAAGGAGCACCGCTCATTCCACAACCAAGGTGTGACTTCTTGATGATGTATTGCGTGTGCGACCCCCGCCGGGAGGATTTAAAAACGAGTGTGGGCCGTGTACAGTTAACAAACATATCAACACAACCAGAAAGATGTCAAACTGGGGAGACGCCGAGATCCACCAGCTGTTGTCACTTCCGGTGGGGGACTCTATCCACGCTAACATTTGAGGAACAGTGAAAGACTACTTTTACTGGACTCTTTATTGGACTTTGGTGAGGTTAGCAACACCGCTATGTTGTGGGTATTTCCAATATGTCCCACTATATGCTGCGCTGTGTCACCGCCCCTTTAATTCCGGAACAGTCCAGCCCGTCTCACCTCTGTTACTCCTTTGGCTCGGCTGTGGAAATCAGTCAATGGTGGTAAAATGGTGGAATCACCATCTCACCTTTTTTCCAGGATCTCTGTGTAAAAGTGGCTAAAGAGGATGATGCCGTGGCTACTGCACATAGAAATTAAATCCCAGTATCATGCAGGAAAGTCCAGTTATGCCTTCAATCACCCATAGTACCAATGAAAAACAGAAACTGGGTCCAACAGAAAACACTTTTTATATTATATTATATTATATTATATTAGATTAGATTAGATTAGATTAAACTTTATTGATCCCAGAACAGGAAAATTCACTGGTCAAAGCAGTGACAGATTTAAGTTTAAGAAAAAATGTGCATGCATAAAGGTAGAGCAAAAATAAAATACTACCATATTTTTAAAAAAGGTGAAAAATTGTGGTATTGCCTGTACCTTGTATAATTCATTGTATAATTCATTACGCTATTTCAGTGCCTCCTCTGACATTTGTTGCCCTGCGTACAGTACATGATAGACGTACTTGCTATCATCCTGCTATCATGGTCTAAGTTTACAGGGTTAAAATCAGACAGACTTTATCTAAATGAAATTACCTAATTTTCAGAGGTCTTTCTTTTTTATGAATGAAATAAAATCAATAAACTACACTAAATCAAGTCAAATCAAGTCAAATCAAAACAAGACTGAGATTTATCTAACACCATGTACTTTTGTAACACCTTTATGTTCCCTCATTTTTGCTGAGTTACCTCAATAATATCTCCATGTCTCCATTAACATATACTGTACTATATAAAGCCTAAAAAACAAAGGCAAGGCAAGGCAGATTGATTTATGTAGCACAGCTCATACACAGGACAATTCACAGTGCTTTACAAAAATGGAAAAGAGCCAAATTAAAAACACACAATTACACTTAAAGTATAATCGATAAAACATAAATAATAATCAATTAAAATATAGTAAAAGGTAAGAGTGCAGATAGAACCCTTTCAGTTGTTTTATGCACAGTTGAACAGAGCTGTTTTCAGCCTGGACTGAAACACTGTCACAGTAGAGGTCTTCTCTCACATCAACAGGAAGACTGTTCCAGAGTTCAGCTGCATAGAACTGAAACACAGCTTCACCGTGTTTAAGCCTGACTCTGGGACCAGCAGAAGACCAGTCCCTGAGGTTCTCAGACCAGTCCCTGAGGTTCTCAGACCAGTCCCTGAGGTTCTCAGACCAGTCCATGAGGTTCTCAGACCAGTCCATGAGGTTCTCAGACCAGTCCATGGGGTTCTCTGGGTCCTAGATCGTTCAAATGAGACCAACATGTCACAGATGTACTTTGGTGCTAGACCATGGACAGACTTCTAGACCAGCAGAGCTGTTTTAAAGTCTATTCTCTGAGTGACAGGAAGCCAGTGCACAGATCTGAGCACAGGACTAATATGGTCGTACTTCCTGGTTCTAGTCAGGGCCTGAGCAGCAGCGTTCTGGATGTACTGCAGCTGTCTGACAGCTGGTTTAGAGAGTTCAGTGAGAAGGCCGTTACAGTAGTGTAACCTGCTAGAGATAAATGCATGGATAAGTCCGTCTAAGTCTGGTTTAGACAGTAAACCTTTGAATCTGGCAATGTTTTTGAGATGGTCAAAGGCTGATGATGTCATTGATTTAATGTGGCTGTTAAAGTTTAGGTCTGAGTCCATTGTTACCCTTGGATTTCTAACCTGGTTTTTAGCTTTTAAAGTAAGAGATTCCAGATGACTGCTGACACTTTCTCTGGGTTTTTGTGGGCCAAAGACAATGACTTCAGTCTGGTCTGAGTTTAGTTGGAGAAAGTTGTTTTGCATCCACACAGTGATCTATTGGAGGGTAGGGTTAGACTGATCTGTTGGAGGGTTAGGGTTAGACTGATCTGTTGGAGGGTAGGGTTAGGGCCCATGTTCACCTGCTGTAAGTCAGATGTAAATCTGAGTGTCGTCTGCATAGTTATGGTAGGACACATTATTACTGTGTATTAACTGGCCCAGGGGCAACATGTAAAGATTGAACAAGAGGGGTCCCAGGATGGACCCCTGGGGGACCCCACAGGTCACTGCCATTTGGTTTGACACACAGTTTCCAATTTGAACAAAATACTTCCTGTCTTCAAGGTAGGATTTGAACCATTCCAGAGCAGGACCAGAGATGCCTACCCAGTCCTCTAACCCCTGTAACAAGATCACATGATGGACTGTGTCAAATGCAGCACTCAGATCCAGCAGGACTCAGACTGTTACTGTACCTGGGTTCAGACAGATGTCATTGGTCACTTTGATCAGAGCAGTCTCAGTGCTGTGATGGGGTCTGAAGCCTGACTGGAAATCATCAAAGCAGTTGTTCAGTAGAAGAAAGTCTGAGAACTGTTGGTAAATGACTGCCTCAAGGACTTTACCTAAAAACAGCAGGTTTGGTATGGGCCGATAGTTGTTCAGTACTGTGGCATCAGGACTACTCTTGAGAAAGAGGGAGACTTTGTATGAACAGGCACAAAAAAGGTAGATGAAAAAGCCAAAACAGTTAAAGTAAGAAAACTATATTCATTGGAATTAACCAATGATAAGGAGCCACGGAAAAGAAGAGGGCGGCTAAGTAGACAGTACATCAATGATGAGTAAAGGTCAGGAAAAAGTTGAGATGCTGTCAAAAGAATACGTGTGATGGATGATTCCACTTTCTAAAGGGTTTTTAAGGGAGTGGTAGGTGGAAGGTAGGGCTGGGCGATATGGAAAAAAATCATATCACGATGATCATTTTTCATATCAGACGATATTGATATGTATTACTTAAATTTTCTTAAATTTTCCATTGCTCATAAGTTAGTTGTGAAGACATCAGAAGGTTATTTTTTATTTAAATATGATTTATTTTCTGTCAGAGGTTGAACGTGACAGATGTGCTGAAGAACATTATACAGCTGTTTCAGATCAATAAAACAGGTCCATATATTTAAAACTAAAAGTCTGACCAGCTGGCAAAAGCTTCAAGTTTTAAAAGAGAACACAAAAACAGACCATCTTCACCAAACAATACCAGGGTACATACGTGGGGGTGCGCTCCTTAACTGCCATAACTGGCATAAACTGAAAATGAAACTTAACATGCTCTGAACATCTGACTCCTGCACTCTACTTTTCAGTAACCCAGTCGCACCAGTTCTCAGTCACATGTTCTCCTGAGGGAACACTCATTATCTCCTGCTGCAGCCCAACCATTAGTGTGTGTGTGTGTGTGTGTGTGTGTGTTACGGCTGCTCTTACACATGTGCTGTGTGTGTGTGTGTGTCAACCTGACTTGCCATGGTTCTAGCGTGATTGGTTTGGTGCGGCGCTACTTAATTATGATTCTTATGTTTGTCAAAACATGGACAAATGAAAATCGAAATTGTATCGAGCACGTCTCATATTTCTATCAAGGAAAAGTTATATCACGATATATATCATTATTGTTTTGTCGCCCAGCCCTAGTGGAAGGTGTTGACATATATCAGCTGTCGGATTATATTATTTGTTGTATTTAAGCCATGAGTCTTTGTGAACCTGGCCTTTGGAGTTTCCACTACTGACCTGAACTTAACCTAAACCTCATGTTTAACAGAAGAAAGCTGAGACCCCACAATGTGACTGTGTGAATGGATATGTCCCCATAACACAGTACTTCTTGTCCACACACACACACAGACACACCCTATGGGGTCTTTGTTTGGTAATCCCCCCTTTCAGGGGGATAAATGTCTTTATCATCCTTGTTCTGGCTAATAGATTTATATACTCCATCTATTATTTATCCAAGGATTATCACTGTTGCCTGAAGCTAGTGATGTACAGTGTTTACCATGACCTTGGGCCACACAGGCACGCGCGCACACACGCACACACACGCACACACACACACACACACACACACACACACACACACACACACACACTTAGAGCACACTCAATTTGGCATGGAATTGGTGAATGATAATAAACAGACGTGCAATAATTGTCCCAAAGTCACTTTGTTCTTCTTCAGCCCTGAGGAACCTTGCAATCCGATTGTGAACCTACTGACTAAGACTGTCTACTGAATCTTTATGAGTACTCATTAAAACACACTTTTATCATTTGTTATAATATAGCACACTCCTCTGCAAATGACATCATTAAACATAATTCAATCTTTACCTCTTATTCATGTGTGCTGCTTTTCCCGGTTTATCCCCACTTTTATTTCATTTACTCTCTTATGAAGCTGAAAACTGCTGCACTGCCCCTCAGTGGACAATAAGGGAGCTGCACAGTTGTGCTATTACAGCAAAAAAACAAACAAGCTTTACAGAGGAAAACAAAACTGTCCATTCAACTCAAATTGATCTACAATATTTCTGACTTTACCAGCTTTGCACAGCCTAAACTTTAGGCAAATTACACACACTGGACTGTGTGTGTGTGTGTGTGTGTGTGTGTGTGTGTGTGTGTGTGTGTGTGTGTGTATACATACACACAGATGCATAGGGCAATTTAGTAAATGTCATCAGGTCTACAGAAAGAGAGGGAAATAGGCCTGCCTCCCATCTTTGTATCGAGAACACAGGTGAGATTGATGAGTAGCGTCTGTTTATGATATCGGTTATTCAAGATGAAAGATGAGGGTTTGTAGAGGGGTTCCTCCCATTCACTGTCATTGATTTACACACACAAACACACACATATGAGAGCATACCCACAGTGAGTGTCCTTGCTTTGTCAATAGTCAAGGTTATTTCATATGCACTCGGACATTTGACTAATATTTTGGATTTAAATAGCAAATAAAAGGAAAACATTTCTGCAGATATTTCTAACGTACCTACTGATTCATTCCCATACAATAAAACCCTTTTAATCCCAAACTACCTGACAAATATTATTATGAGAGACAGATTAGTTGAGAGCCTCTGGAAATTTGGCTTGAGAAGTAAACAGTGCATATGATATCAAAGTTGAATGTCTCATTAAGTGAAAATAAACATTCACAGTTGATTCTGCTTTTTAGATTATTTTTGCGGACTGTGAAATGTGTTAAAAAGAGCTCGCAGACATTCTCTATACAGTGCCACATCACAGTGGGCTAAATGTGTTTAGATGATGAGGTGATAACTGAAAGTACAGTCTAATGACATGCTAATAAGTCTGTTACATATAACATATACCTAAACTGTATCTATGGTGAACTATAACCCACTGCAAAAATTGTAATGGGTTGGATATATATAGTGCTTTTCTTGGCACTCAGCCCACTTTACATTGAATCCATTATTTATTCACTCCACAGTCACACTCTGGTGCTGGTAAACTACATCTGTACCCACAGCTGATCCACATCAATAGCCCCTTGGACCACCATCAAACATTCATTCACATTCATACACCCGTGTGAGTGACACTGGAGGCACGGTCAGGGAAGTGTCTTGCCCAAGGACACAATGGCACATGACTGGGACAGAGCAAGATTCGAACCACCAACCGTCTGGTTATTAGACAACCTAGTACAACAACAACGATAACAGCAATCCAGTACCGACTGATGAGGAAGAAAGAGTACATCAGCAGTTGAGGAAGGCAGAGAGAGGGAATGAAATGAGAAAGACTGGCTTTAGCAAAAACAAAAGGATGGCATAGCTGTTGTGCAATAAAACTGGTGAAAACAAGCGTTTCACAAAGAAGCTGTCTTGGTGGTATTCAAATTGCACTGACGATCAGATACTGTCAAAGTGGACCTCTGCAATTTGCATGGATACAGATGAGGAAATATTCAAACATTCAGTGCAAAATTGGAACCTTTCTCTCAAAAAAACCCCAAAAAACATCTAATTCACAGAAGACCAGTGCAAATTGCTACATGCAGTTTATTTGGTGATCAGTAATACCTTCCTGTCTCTCCCTTCAAACCTTCATGTTTGGGAACCTTTAATTAATGTTTAATGATATCAAATGGAAAATTGGGGATCTGGAGGGTCTTGGACCCACCGACTTTGCTGCTGAAGATAAGGCTGCTTTATTACACCTACTCCGTAACCTGAAACCTGATCTGAATTTATCTGATGTTAATCTGCTTCTTGAAGTTCGGAGGCATCATGGCAGACGGCTAACAGTAAGTAGCAAACACAGCATCACTATTAATGTTTTTGTGAAATCCCAGATACATTCAATGACACCTAACCTATTTGTAGGAATTGCGTGGACTTTTTTGTTGTCAGTTACCAATTAATTAATGCTCTTGTTTTTCCTCACTGCACTTTTCATTGTGGTTCAATCTGTGAGATCAGAAGTAAACCAAAAAACACTGAAAACAGCTCCTGTTATTTCATGCAAACTAAGGGAAAATTGGACTTGGTGCAAAACTTTATGGCATTGTTTGCACCAGTGTATCATTAGTACATTAGTGAATTAGCAGCCACAGTATAGATAGTTGATCATTACTAATAATAGTAATGTCTGCTCCTGGAGGATTCTGTTGGGTTTCTGTAAATTGGCTTAGAGTCTGGTTTCAACCAGCTCCATTTGTAAAGTGTCATGAGATAACTTTTGTTATCATTTGGTGCTATATAAATACATTTTAATTGATTGACTGACTGACTGACTGATTGATTGATTGATTGAGTAATAGTTATTAAAGACATCAACCAATCATATTGTGGAGAATACATGCAGTATAGCCACTCAGTTTGATCTGAAAAAGGACATGAAAATAATATGTAACGCCCTATGAATCAACTTACGTTTGAAATATATACATCCTTTTACTTAAATACTGCACATAGAATAACAAAATAACAGAAAATTCTGCAGTGCATTGGAGAACACATGCATGCTTTATAAAATAGCTCCAGATTATGTCAAATATTCACAAATTCACAAAGCTGTGGGATGAGCTATAAAACAAATTTGAGCAGGAAAAGAAGTTTCTCCCTGCATGTAGCAGGTAGTCTCCATAAATGGATTTGATCATACTAGCAACAAAAAGTGACTTCTTAAGGGATGTATTCTCATCAGACAACGAAGTAAAATATTGAGAGAACATCCATCAGTGAAGAAAGAACTCAAAATTGTAGTTTGAAAGCAATAAAAGATGGTGAGGAGAATTGTGAAGAGCAGTCGAGGCCCGAAAATGAAGCACTCAAGCCAGAGCCAATTCTGTTCTGCTGAATTAAAACCTAAACCTCTTTCACATTAACATCCACAGAGAGACAAGTGCTGCGGTAAGTGAATGTGTTGCCTGTGTTTGTGTCAAAAGCCTGTTTTTCTTCCTCCAATTAGAGCGACTACTGCACAAAGGCAGCTAATTTTGTCAAGCTCCTGTAAATGGAATGATGGATGCTGACGTTTGAGGAGGGGGTGATTGGTGTGTGTGTGGGGTGGGGTGAGGTGGGGTGGGGGTTACTGTGAGTGAGTGTACGCTTCGTGGTTACCCAGCAAGGGCTCGTTCATTAGAGCTTCTTGCAGAGAAACACATGCCGACAAGCTAAAGCAGATGAGAGAGATGCACAAACATTCCCTATTCAGAATGAATTAAAAACCCACAACACACTACTTTTCACAAGAGAGCATTCATTATGTAGCCCTAATGTAATGGCCATAAAGCACAAGAGCAACAGCCTATCAAGTGCAGCAATTTGGCTTTTTTCTCTTGTGCTGTTTCGTTGCTATAGGGTAATTTGTAGCACTCAGCAGGGCACGGGCAAAGTGAATCAAGATTAATTTACATGCAGACGAACACTTAGGCAAAGGCAGAGCAGTAAGCAAACGCACCATCTCTGCTGCCGAACGGGAAGAAGGCAGCAAGGCACAGGGCTAAAGTGTTAGGTAATTAATCGAATGTGATTGCTGAAGGCAGTTAAAAGGCCGCAACATGCCACCCGCGGCCACTCCCAGAATGCAGCATGTGCATTTTAAACCTGCCTGCACTGATGGAAGCATGGATTCTAATGGAAACCACCGGGCTCACTCCTGATGCAGTCTTCATTAATCGCACTAAAGTGTCATTCTTCAAAGCGTATTATTCCAATACATTTGTTTGTTTTCATTTGGGAAGGAGCATAATTTCAAAGGCTGTCCTTACTGCCAAGTCATCACACACTAGCATTTGGTCAAGAGCACTTGGCGTCCCAGAATCCCCTTATAGCAGCGTACCAGATAGAAGTCAAGAAGTTCCTCGATGTCGGAAATGGACCACAGAGGCCAGGTAACCCAGTGAAGTTGGCAAACATTTTTGTAGGACTTCCTCACCAGGGTTCATGTCCTGTGTCCTGGTGTGTTTCATCAGGAGTATTTCCACATTGTCCTTCTTAACCATTCCATCCCAGTCTTTTTTATGACTCTTTTTCTAACTCTAACCAAGTGGATATTGCCTAAACCTGATGGCACTTAACCCTGATTACCTTAAGGGTGCCTTTTTGAAACTTAAAAACAGACTTAAAAACAACCTAACTTTACTCAAATTATTTATACACCTAAAACTAATCAAACCTGAGCCCTGAAAAAGTCTCAGCATGAACTTGACAGCTGTGTAGTATTTTATATCACTATCAATAATTATTTGTACCCATAATTTCTATGTATATATGTTGTTTTGGGAATGAGAGGCAAACTCCTGTTCTGTCTTTTTGATATGAGAACATGGTGGGAATTACTACATATTATACATAACATCTGACTGACACGATTGAAAAGCAACATGATAAGTTAAAAACACAAGGATGTAATTACATCTAGAAATGCTGATATGAAGCGTCTTTTCTAGTTTTGATGTTTAGAATGTTAAAAATGTAATTCTCTACAGTCAGGTGCATTAGGGGTATTTCCTTAACCTGTAAATATTTATGCATTTAAATTTTTCAGTTTAACATTTGAAAATGTTGGAAATGACAAAAGTTGAATATCAGTATCACAAAAAATACATAGAAACACTGTTGAGAGGAAACATAATTGTTCCTCAATAACAGAATGTTCTAATGTTCTAATACTACTGCTCCTTTTTACATTACTGTCATACATACAGTATGTGCATGTGTGTGTGTGTTAGTGCGTGTGTGTGTGTGTGTGTGTGTGTGTGTGCGTGTGTGTGTGTGTGTGTCACCTACACCATCACCTGTAATTGCATTACTTAACTCCCTTTAACTCTGTTTATGAAAATGCATAATGGATTTCCTTTATTGCAGTTTTTCAAAAGTTCACCTATAAAACACTTACGGTTAATTGAAACATGGCTACTGTCATCCAGAACTCAAGCAAAATCAGGATGGTTTGTCCGATGCATGGATGGATGCAACGCTAATAGACAGTCAAGCATATTCTCCTTGACATAGTAGCATTTATGCCTGGCAATGATTTATCTTACATTTAAACCTGTGTCCTAGTGTGACTGTTACTGAGGGTACTGTGAGTAAGATATCAAAAGTTTGAAGGAAATTCATTACCTTTATTTTGAGAGATAAATTGTTTTTGTGACAACTCATCTGACTTCATTTTACCACTGACCCCCCCCCCCCCCCCCCCAGAACAAAAAAACATCAATACATTACCTTTAAGCCAATATATTCTTCTTATTGTCCATATTATCATGTCATATATATGCTGACTCCTGCAGCAAATAGTTTGAACAAGACAAGGAAGTTGTATGTGAACTAAAAGGCAGGGGTTATTGAATTGAAACCCTTGATTTAAATAACACATCGCTGCACATCATGGTGACACAAAGACAAAGCAAGGAGTCCCTGAAGACACAAGGCTGAAGTGACAAGACTAAGTTGGACAAACTACTACAAACATTCTGATACAAATGCAACTACAAATATACCAAAGGGGGACGGGGGTCGGGCGGTGGTGGGTGAAAACGCTAAATGAGCTGTTTGAGCTGGACACACATTTCAGAGCAGCACTGAAGCTGGATTCCTGCCCCACTGAACAGACTTAACATATCAGAGAAAGAGAAATAGATCACTGGGATGGGATGAAAAGAGAATAGCTGTGTGGACCCAGCTCTCACTCAGCGGTAATGGACCCTGGACCAAGAATGTGGCAGGGGAATCTGATCAAGCATTGCTATCCCTGAGACATGCACACACACATACACGCTGCGAATCATTCTGTCAAATCTGAATAAACACAAACACACATCGGGTTGGATTGGCGAGGTGCAGCTTGGGGATTTGGGCTGAGCGTCTGGCATATTTGGCCATCTCAGATCTCCTGTCAGGGCCTGAATGCGGGATGACAGCGAGAGAGAGCCGGCGGCGCCTGGAGACCTGTCTCCATCTATGCATCTCTCACATAAACAAATTCTCCCATCGCTGTATTCAGACTAGCCTCTCTGCTCTATTACACACAACACACAGCTGCCACAAGCACTCAGACACCCAATCAACAACCACAGAGAGAGAAGGAGAGAAGGAAAAAAGGAGGGGGGGGGGGCAAGAGAAGGTGAAGGGGGGTGGAGGATGGAGGAGCAAGCAAGAGATGGGATCAGCATCTGGGGAGATACTGAGATGAGAATGTTGAGAGGAGGGCCAGCGCTCTGGATCTGCGCTCAGCGTTCTGTCTGGCCAAGCAGGAGCCTCCTGAAACGAAGAAGAGGAGGAGGAGGCAATGGATGAAAGAGGAATGTGCTCAAGTGGGAGGAAGAAGAGACATGGGCAGGAGCAGAGACCGAGGGTCGCAAAACATACCCAAAGCATGAAATATTTGGAGCATTGGTTGAACGCAGAGGCTGAGGTGAGAGGTTCGATGGCCTTTTATGTCATCCTGAGAATCCGGTGCAGTGGCTGAGGTAGTGGATTGGCCACATCATACCAATAAAAGAGCTAAAGTTCCATTGCAGATCTACTGTAGGTATGTTGGCACGGTGATAAAGTTCATTTATGACCAGGTATTGGGCGCAATGAAATATACAGAATGGACGGTAATGGAAAAACTTAATCAGATTATCAGTAAATTTAGTAGAAAAGGGGATTAGCAGAATTGCAATTTTACAATCAATTATATATTTTTATAAAAACAGAAAAGTGGATGTTAAGCATATCGATCACGCGGTGGACATTTGCTAACTTGTCAAACTGAATAGAGACCAAACAGTGTCTAAGAATTCCCACTGATCCTGAATCCCCTGTTAATCCAGATTGCTCCAGAGGAATAATCTGAGTCCAAATGGACCACGCAGTGAATGTTTTAGGTAGATTTGCACACACCAAGAAAGTGTGCCGTTCAGCCAGATTGATCTACCACATTACAAAACATCCCTCCTCTTTCCTCTGCATCCCTACTTTGTGCTTCCACCTCTTCTGATCAGAGTATTGATTCCTGGAGCAGTCGATGGGATGCTTCTCTCTGATCTGGGCTGGGCCAATTACTTCAGTGAGTAATAGTGATTAGTTTGTGTCTAGATCAATCCAAACTGATACAAGGAGAGAGTCTGTGGATGGGGTCTGGGGAACCACTGACTATTCACATCAGCAGCACATTTGTAAAACAACAACAACAGTGTTGATGCAGGATCCTGCTCAGTATCTGGAATGTAATTGTTTTATCATGCCATCAATCCACCAGAGAGAGCATATCTACACTCTACAGAATGATCTGGCAAACAATTCAAAGATACATTGTTGTCTTGAAAGAAACAGAAATTGTGTCAAGATCCTGACCAAGTAGTAACTTCTGCATCTGAAATGTAGAAACCAGTGCGAAAGTGTCAAAATCTGCACTATGCGCTTGAGGCTAGTTAGAAAAGTCAAGTGACTCAGTCCCCTTAGACCCCCTTGTTGACATGTCCATTTTTAGAGCACAGATAAACATGTTCACACCCTGGTACAAAAGCAGCCCCCTAGTCTCTACAGCGGGGGTATCAAACATAAGGCCCCTGGGCCAAAAGCGGCCCACCAAATGGTCCAATCTGGCCCAACGAATGAATTTACAAAGTGCAAGAATTACACTGAAAATATTACCAGTCAAGAGCATTCAGGTGCAATGTACAACTTAACATGATATCAAGTTAAATAATAGCAAAATAACCTATGAATACTGACGCCTCCAAATTTTGTCCTTGGTTTAATGTGAAAAAAGGAAGATTAGGTCACATTATACAAATATTTACACTGACAAATCCTGCCACAATAAAATGTGACTAACCTGAACAAATATGAAAAACCTGACATTTTTTAAAGAAAAACAAGTGCTATTTTAATAATATAATGCCTGTTACAAATGTTTTCTGCATTTGTAGATCCACTTTGATCTGTAAATTGTGTTAATAATAAGCTTCAACATAATATTGGTGAAATGGCACTTACATTTTTTACGTGATTACATGATTGTTCAGGTTATTCACATTTTCATGAAGTAATTTAACTTTTACACTAAAACAAAGAGACAAATTTGGATTATAAGTTATAGGTTATTATGCCTATTATCGTACTGGTCCGGCCCACTTTAGATCACATTGGGCTGAATGTGGCCCCTGAACTAAAATTTGACACCCCTATAGCTAATCTTCTCATTCATGACAACTACAGAGGGAGGGATTTTTGTATATAACTCACTCATTCAGATTGTATTAAGGTTTAAAGTTATATAAAATAAAGGCTGTGGCTGCTTGAGTGACAAGAGGGTGACGGCCATCAGCATCTATTGTGAGGGCTTTGACAGCTCTAACTCCACTGCTGAGCTTCTGTGTATTGTACACATTATCTTGACTATCTACTATTATAATAGTTACAGAATTACACGTATAGAGCGGGCAGATTCTCTGTACTGTATTATAATCCAGCCTGTCAGCGTGACTCAATGTCACATGATCTTAGTTTGTACTGCATTATATAAATGATGTAGATTGGAAAGAACTAAATGTTAATTATTTATTCCATTGCAAGAGAGTTACAATTCCACAATTTTAGCCTGAAAGTCATTCTCATAAGAAGCACGACAGTTTTATATTTTTCTCTTTTCATTTATTGTCTGCTTTTACCAGACAATGTATAGTGATAAGAAGTGAAACTTTAAATGATACTGAACTCTAAAACAGTTTTTTTGAGTTGTGAACAGAATAATTGGACCCTGTTTCAATGAAATGCAATGCTGGTGATGCAAGTAAAAAAGAAAAATTACAGTCAAAATTTGTAATTTGTTGATCAAATTAGCTTATCTTGGTTTGAAAACCTTTTTGAGCTTTCCCACCCATTTTATGAGGAAGAGTTTGATTTTAGTATTGTTTAATATGAAAGAAAACATTTAAATAAATATATAAGGTCACCTCCTCCAAACAGCGGTGCCATGTCCACTTATCCTTAAGTCAGATTCTACCAAACCTCAGGCATTAATGGGTCAAACTCAAGTCTTAATATCACTATTCAAACCCCAGACTCACAAAGGCAGAGGTTTGCCTTGTACACTGTAAGCACAGATAAGTAGAGTTTACTCAAAAAATTTGAGGCAAGTGATTGCACTTAAATGATTTGAGTAATGATCAACTAATCAATTGGTTTAAGTAGGTTCAACTTTAATGCTAAAAGTATTGAACTTAAACTATTAAGTAAAAAACACTAAAAGGCAAGTTATTTGTACTTTAAATCTGTTGTAAAATCAACCCCACTATCCAACCATTCAACTCAGCATTTAGGTTACACTGACTAATTTTCTCAATTGCAGCCAGATTAATTTATCATTGATTAAACAACTTTTTTTTAAGACAATCACACTCAAAATCCTAGTAATGACAAAAATAGTTATGAAATTATTTAACTTAGTATATTGTAGCATGAATGGAAGTTAGCTCAATGTCATTTGCCAGTACAGGAAGTGCTTTTAATATGACAAGATATTAAGATTTTCAATGTACAATATCAATCTTAGATGAACTGTAAATCCATTGTTCTTCCTCTGGCTCTGACTCATGGTGCAGCTCTACAAAAATACAAAAACAAACACAAAAAGGCCAATAAACACTGCCGTACACACATTAAGTCCAAATTAACACTAACACCACAACCCCGCTGAACCCCTGCACATAAGAATAACACATTTTCAACAACATGCCCTATACCCACAATGCAATGCGAAGATAAAAAGGTGTGGTCATGACTAAAACTTAGTGATTTAATTCCATTCAAGTTAAACTTTTTCGTACTTTCAACTATGTTTACAAATTAGTAGAATATACTTAACATTTTATACTAACATCATAAAACTTAAATCATTTAAGTGCATTGTAATTAAAGCATTTTAGTAAATACAAATTCCAGACTTACAGTGTAAAGCTGCTGCCTGCATCAGATGGATGGTTTGAATCTCAAATAACATATGACAACACCACAGTGACACAACAACACAAGCTGCAGAAGTGCAATGAAATAGCAGCGACAATATTGTGAATATTGAATACATGTAAATGGATACTGATTTTCGGGTGCGTCTTCATAATGAGGCTAAACCTGGGCAAAAACTGGAACTCACCCTTTCACAGTCTCATATGGTGTGCTGTAAATTTACTCCTCTCTCACACTCCTGGACATTCAGGTGGTCACCTCCACCTCAGCCTCTGAAAGACTTTATAGAAATGTTCAAAATCATGTGGTGGGTGGTTGTAAAATTACACTTGACGTGTTTGTTCCATCAGTGCGTACCCCTCCACCGCACTGGACTGATTACATGATTACTTGGCTTGTTAATTAGCTTTGCTGATTAATGTGTGTATACATTACATAAAGTTTACATTAATGTTATCAAACTGCACTGCCAAGTATTTAGCATCTAGTTATAATTCTTGTGATGTTTTATATTTCCATAATGTTTCCTGTGATATTTGTCTATACATTAAGGTTAGCAAACATTACTAATGCTGTGAGCTGCCATTTATCACCTCAGTATTTTCAGTTCCTTTGTTTTAGCATCACCTTGATGTATTTCAACTCCACCTTCTAGTCTAAATATGGTCGCATCTGGCTCCAAAAATCCAAAATGGCAGCAGCCAAAACGCTAACTTGAAGCTTCCAACCATCAGTCCATAATCCAATGCTTATATTAGAGAGGTTTTGTCCACTTTGCCATTGGTCTGACATTGTACAGGTTATTAAAGGAAAACTGGTACTAATGTAGAAGGCAAATCTATTTATGTTGATAGTATTCATGGGCAATCTTTCCATACCATTGATCAACACAGTTTGTCTAATAGGAAAATAATAAACAATTACTCCTGCAGACGAGAAGGGTAATTGATTTTCTTCTGTAAATTACTACCACCATCAGCCCTGCGTACACAGAAAGGTGATCATCTGCATAAAATCAATGGGATATGATCCTATCTGTATGATAATCGTGGACTATAACCAAGGAGCCTTCATTAGCTCTGGAGAGAGGAATAAACATGGAAGGTAAAGACAAAGAGACAAAAAGACTTTAGACAGCTGTTAAGACAGCTGTCCTCTTAATATATCTACTCTAAGTCCATATCATGCTGCTAGGAAAATCTTTAGAAACATTTCTGCAGCTCAGAGGACAAAGAATGATGGATAACTCTTAAATCAATACAGCATAGATTGGAGGTGACATTTGTGGAACTTTTAGGGGCTTTGAGCTAAACACAATGCATTCAGGTGATGGCTTTAGCTTAAATTATACAAGACATTACTGAAGAAATGATAGGACAACTGTATAAAACACTTCTATTGGGAAGGGGGGGGGGGGGGGGGGGGGGGGCGTTCACATTAAAATTAAATCCATTTGATTAATTTCAGATGGCTTCTCACACCAACCCCGGTGTTCCTGGGCAGACAGTGACTTATGGTGATTGGTTCGGCCACCATCAGACAGCTGTATGTATGACTGTATGCAGGCCTCCAAATCAATACCCGTCATCACCAATATTAATATCAACCAGACAAGATCTGTGTGCAACAAGGGCAACTTCACTTAAGAATGCAAGTTAATGCAAGTGCAGTTGGTTTTTCTGCACAGTTACTGCTTTACAAGTGTAACTCCATTTCTACTGAGGTTTTCATGACATGGCTGCACTTGAGCTCATCTTAATACTCACTTCTTTCACAATAACAGAAAGGGGTGTATAGGGTATAAGGGGTGTAATTATTTTAAGATGTAAGCCAAAGACACATTTCTACATTTTGAGTAAGTGTATAGACATACATTCAAGTTCAGTGAACTGAAGTTGAGAGTTGAAATCTTACATTTTCTTTCTATTAAAAGGTTCAATATGTAAGGAATGCTTATGTGAAGATTGTTTTATGCAGGAAGCAGGCTAATTCATGTTATCAAATGTTAGGTTAGTTTTACCCTGCTTATGATGTGTTGTTGCAATAGTAATCCTGTTTACTGTTTGGTGCTTGCTTTGCCTATACTTATGATAAACACCAGTGGGAATCACTAATGTCAATGTAGACTCAGGTTGTTTCAAAAAATCCCAAACTCTTCCATGTCTAAGCACATATGAATTAATTCATTCATTTCTATATTTTTAAAACATAGTTATAGTTGTAATATAGTAGTAAGATTGTCATTCTCTCTTTGTCCTTTATGCATTTTACATTCCAAAAGTGGCAAGTTGTGACATAGACACATCTTTTTATCTGTAGGGAAGTAGTTATTTTAATTACACAATATGCTTCCTCAGGCGCATGTTCCACCAAAACAATTACTCTTCTCCATTATTACAGCATCCTACTCCAAGAACCAGAGAACTTTCACCCTTTTTTCAGAGTAAAAATGGATATTGCAAGACCCATCTAGACCATTGGCAAAGTGTTAAAATGTGACGATAGATCAAAGGCTAAGCTAGTTACACTCAGATAGTTTACAGCAAAATAGGACTTATCACGTCACAGTCTTCCTGGCATGTCATTTCAAGAAACCTTTTCAACACCTCCTGAAAATTTATGCTGGTGAATGAAAATTCACAATTTTTAATAAAAACTACAATCTAAAAGGTTTGTACAAAATACAGAAAAATATAACGTAAGGCCTTAAGTCAACACTTCATTAGCAACATTATAAATTGTAACATATTGCTTCAACTTAAAAAAAAAAAAAAACTATAGGTGAAAGGGCTGCCCAAAAATTTTACATCAAGTGAAAAAACACAACTTGTTCTGTTAACATACATTATGTTTTCTCAATTAAATATCCCTTGTTTGGACCTCTGTCTTTGTTTTGGACACAGATTTATTGATTTGTCGAACTCTTAGGGCAGTTGTTTGACCTTGAAAATTTACTGTAGCTAAGTTAAAAATGTCATTGGTGTAGACACCAGTTTCTAGTTTGGCTGACTTAGATTTGTTATTTGACCTGTAAAGCATTACCTTCTACCTTTCTTTCTAGCTGCTTAATTTTTATTTCTTTACAAGTGGCTATCTCACCTAGTCATTTAAAAGCTGACCAAGACATAATAATAACAATAATAATAATAATAATAATAATAATAATAATAATAAAAAAGTATAATAGTTGAGCTGCAGCAATTTCAATTAAATAAATACAGCAACCATCACTCAACCACCACGATATTTATTTTCATCATGAACATTTTTTTGCTTCAATAAATTTCAAACAATGGAAGTGCATACAGTTGAGGCAATTTCTTAAACTAAATAAGTGCATAATGTGTGTTATAAAATGTATTCCCAGCTTTGAAAAATAAGGCATGAAAGAGTGGCGATAAGTTCACAACCTGATAATTGTCTGGGATGCATTTGGACGATGTCACCAAAACATGATGACGCTGGTTTGACTCCACCCACTCTCCTGAACTGTCACTTAAGTTAAGTTCACAGAATTTACTCAGTTAGACAAGGGCTTTCAAGTTAATGTGTTTTTCATAGTTGAGACAGTTTTTTTTATGAAATGTTAGTTTTATCACAAGACATGTAATCAGTTGTTGTTCTAACAGAATAATAAGTTGACTGTGTTTAGGAGGGTTGACTGGAACTGAGAAAGGCTCGTCCATCTGCTTTGTCCAAATAGCAGATAGTGGTGTTGTCTTTTCCCCCTTACCACATCTCAGTCTTAGCCAAACCTTGACAAAAAGAAGCAGCAAATGCTTTTACAAACATTTGCATGTTTCATGGTAACTTGAGAAAATCTGGACAGTTCCAGAACCCATCTAAGGACATACATGTCAAGATGTTAAACAAATAGTCGGATTCACTTGGGCACACCAGGAGCGAGAATGTTGGACAATGGAGCAAGACAGAGAGCTTTTTTGAACTGTAATTATTCAGCTGGTCCTCCATACGTCTGTGAATCACCTTCCTCTTTTAATTTAGGGGCAAAACACAGGCATACTGTATAATGAATCTATCTTAGGCACACCGCATGGCTAAAAACCTTTTCATTCTGTTTCCACTGAGGAAAAACGTGGAACACTATTTTGTTCAACCCTAAACCCAAATAAAGGCCTTTTCAATAATAAAGGCACTGGGCTTTTAAAGCTGAGAGAATGAGTAGCTGGAGACAAACGGCTAGAGGAGGCTTTCAGTATATTAGCTTCTCAAATCAAATCACTATGAAGGAAAGACAGGGGCAGCATTTAACATAGTAAGGAGCCCTGGACACAAACGAATAAAGTGAATGCTCTATTTGAATCTATCCTCCTTTCATAGATTTTAATGGCCTATGGTAAAGTGAAGTGCGTTAACACTCGATAACTATATTACCTTGGGACTATATTTAAAGTATAGAGAGGGCTAAGCCCATTTAGCATTTCCATTACTTCTTTCTTTGTAAATAGCACAGAATGACATCAAAACCCACCACCCATTATCAAATATATGGATTTAAACATAATTAGTTTATTGGAGATACTGTGTGAAATTAAGGACACAGACTTAGAAGCAGTGGCAAATAAAGAAAAAAAAATGAACACAGCACTTTACCATTAAGACCAATATGGAGCTAAACCAAAACTTAACAAACCCTATGATTCACTAATACACACACTGGGATGTGTAATTTAAAAAAAACATGATTAATACCCCACTCACACTAATGCAAATATTTTGCAAAATAAATATTTGTGTTTCTCATCCATGCATGCATGGTGTTTTAGGTCACAAAAAGAGAGATAAAAAAAAAAGATTTCCACAGTGAAGATTTTTAAAAACTCTGGGTAAACAGCGTTTGAAACACAATGGCATCACACTCCAATTTGTACTTTGTGTGATGAATATAAACCTGTATCATGAGATTTAGGTCATAAATGGTAGATATAAAAATCAGTGTATAGTGTGAATACTTTCTTCACCAACACATAAACTGAGCATAAAAAACACTGAAGGCTCTTCTTAGAATTGGTGAATGTTTGGTACATGTTTTCTGGCATGTTTTAGGTAAGGTTAGGGTACCAAGATGGTAAATAGTGTGTAATGTTTTTGTGATGCTCCTCATGTAAGTTTCTTGTCAGCTCTTCACATGATCTTTTCCCAACCTTCACCCAATTAGTTTTGTTAGTTAAACCAAACAAAATCTTGGCTATGATGTTGTCACAGGCTAAACGTAACATGCTATATTTTCTAATGTTATTTGTCATATTTTGCATGGGCAAATTTTGCATATATGTTGTCTTGAGAGTGATCATAATCATCGTGGTTACCCAGTGGTGTAGTGGTCCCTGGAGAAGTGGGTATACTCTCAATTTCTGCCTTTTAAAAATTTTTTTTTTTTTTGAAGTAGTCAAGAAAAAACGCACTGTTTTAGAAACAGTGACATCTAAGACTACTCTGTTTAGTTTACCCTAAAATCCATTAGTAGTATTTGCTCACTATTATAAAACTGTCATTTCACTGCAAGCCTGGACTTTGTAGTTACTAAAATGCTTTAATTACAATGTACTTAAAGGATTTAAGTTTTATTACATTACTATAAAATGTAAAGTATATTCTACCAATTTGTAGACATAGTCGAGAGTACGAAAAAGTTTCAGTTGAATGGATTTAAATCACTAAGTTTTATGACCACACCTTTTTATCTCCACATTGCATTGTGGGTATTGGGCATGCTGTTAAAAATGTGTTATTTTTCTGTGCAGGGGTTCAGCGGGGTTGTGCTGTTAGTGTTAATTTTGACTTAATGTGTGTATAGCAATATTTATTGGCCTTTTTGTGTTTGTTTTTGTATTTTTGTAGAGCTGCACCATGAGTGAGAGCCATAGGCCCAACAATGGCTTTACTGTTCATCTAAAGCAGTCTTTGTTCAATGCAAATTGGTATGTCTTGCCAAAGTAAAAGTATTTCTTGAACTGGCATACTACATTGAAATGATTTCTGTCCATGCTGCAATATATTAAGTTGAATGATTTCACAAAGCAATTTCTAAAAGATTTAAAGTTAAATCAAAATAGAATTGAGTACAATGAACTGATATAAAGTCTAATGATTATACAAAGCAATTGACACTGCAACACATTTTAAGTTAAATTAACTTGTCATTTAGTGTGTTGGACTTAAAACAGCAATTCCATTCAAATCAAGAAATTTAAGTTTAATACACTCAAGTTTTCATTACTCATTACTTACATTTTTTAAGGCAGCCGGTTTACTCAAATTTATACTTATTCGGTCTTACAGTGCACTTCATCAGAAGCAGTTTGTAGGTATTACTGGACACACTAGCAGCTACACTAATGTAAATGTATTCAACATGAGCCAAACATGGGATAACGTTAGCTTTTCATAACATTAGCCTTTCATAATGTTAGCCTGCTCACACAGTTGAACTGCTGGCGATAACATCTCTCCTCTAAATGTGCAGTCATGTGACCAGTATCTTAAAACAGTGACTCATTCTGAAACCACCTTAAAACTTACCTCAGAATTATATATTCCATCAAAGTAGGTTTTCTCAAAAAATGCCACTCACTTGAAATATGTTTATTCTGCCTTTTTTGTTCGCATTTCCGATAATCGCCCATCTTTCAATGAGACGTGCAGTGACCTGTCAATCAACTATCAACTGGGGTGGTACTGGCACCTGAGGCATCCACCCAGGTTTCAGAGGTGGCCGGCGCTAGTTACCTCCGCGAAGGAGGTTATGTTTTTGCCGGCATTGGTCTGTCTGTCTGTCTGTCTGTCTGTCTGTCTGTCTATCTGTCTGTCTGTCTGTCTGTCTGTCTATCTGTCTATCTGTCTGTCTGTCTGTCTGTCTGTCTGTGTGCAAGATAACTCAAAAAGTTACGGACAGATTTGGATGAAAATTTCAGGAAATGGTGATACTGGCACAAGGAACAAATGATTAAATTTTGGTGGAGATCATGGGGGGGGGGGCTGCCTTGGCTGAGGTCTGCGCTCTCCGAGTACTTTTCTAGTGAGCAATATTTTCCTTGACATGACCCACCCTACTCTGCTTCTGATTGGCTCATCAGTCCTCATGCCTAAAGTTAACCAGTCTAATCAGTGAAGGTACCAAGCACTAGCCAATTAGAGGCAGAGTGGTGCAGGTCATGGCTTCACCATCCTAGGAGAAAAAATGAGCAGTTTGGCTCAGTCACAACTGAATGGTGCACATCAGGGGGGATTTAGAAGTTGGTTTACACAATGACTGGAAAATAAATAGGTTTACGCCGTGTGCCACCGTATACTCTGGACTACACCACTGCAGTTACCCTCAGCCCTCTCCACAGGGTATTGTTATCAGTTTGTCATATGTCCATCCATATGTGCAAATATTTTGGCGTGGACTGCAGGATGAGGGTTTTCAAGTGCAAGCACGTTATGGTTTTTCATTTAGGTAGGAGGATATGTTGACAATTTCTTGGAACCCTCATCTTGACTGTAGAATAATACATTCCCACAGGAACCAAATGACATAAGCATGAGCTAAAAATTCAGCATCATAGTGACATTTGTAAATTGACTCAGTGACATCTGCTGGACTGGATCATCTGTTATTCAGCTCAAACAGTGTCATAATTGTGTCAAGAGTTGAGACACTTTTTTTTTCCCTCATCTTTGTTGGGAATAGATGTAATTGTTTTACATTAGTGCATAGTATTTTTTTTCTACAACACATTGTGCACTGACTTGACAAATTTGTTTTAAACAAAGCAAACTACATTAGTTTGTTAATTTTGTGTTTTCAAACCAAGCTGATTTTATTTTTATGAAAATAGCTCCATATTCAAGATTTCAGGTGTAAATACAGTGACCGCACAGCTAAATTCCAGTTGCTGAAGTACTGGCTTCGTTCAGATAGATGTCCTTTTCCGCCATGAAGACCAAGATCACTCAATACTAATCAACAGGCTGGACACGAGCTGGTCTTTATCACTTTGTCCCCTTTATATGACTCTCAACCTTGGGTGCGCGACCAGTTGCCTGATTTCTCATTTTGTTGCACTGCGACTGACAGTGAGCGGCTCTGATTGAGGGGATCCATTAGGGATCAGCCTGAGGAAAGCCGCTTTGATGGATGAGACCAGCAGTCACCTTCAGAGCTTGCTAACAACACCTGTATCCTCCCTGTCACACACATACACTCACACACACACTCACTGACACACATACACCATGCATGCACACTTCTGCTGACATGTAAAAATGTACACATTTTGTACATAGATGCAGAGTGAAGAGTCAAAGGAAAAGATTTGTAGATAAAACTCTATAGTAGCTGATCAGTTGTGACAGATCAACAGTCACACTTATTAGTAACACTGTTTATTGATGTTTACTAGAGGAAATAGTAATAAAAAGTGACAAATTATTGTTTCACAATATCTGAACGTGCTCAATATGCAGAAAGCGGATTTTTAATAAAACTCTTACAAAAATGTTCACATCTAAAAGTGGAAAAGCCAAATCCATTGGGCTAGAAAACTTGACAACCAAATACTTGCAGTCAAACAACTCCTCTGTTGCGTCAGGAACAAGGATAAAAAAAAAAATGCAACCAGTAAGGGATAAGTGTCATGTCAGGACACAAAAAAGAGAGGAAGAGAAAGAAAGAAAGAAAGAAAAAGAAAAAAACATACAATACAACCTTCCTCACATACCCCTTCACTGGCTGATAAAAGTGCAAAAGGCCTTTGTTAGTGTCTTTAAAGCAGTATGACTTCCCTCACAAATTTCTTTTCAAATTCATAAAACCGGGGTCATATCTTAATTATCACTAATCCATTAGTCTTTCTGTGCTTATGGTAAATGGTAAATGGACTGAACTTATATAGCACATTTTCTACACTGTCATGGTGCCCAAAGCGCTTTACAATTCCTCACATTCACCCATTCACACACACACTCATACACCAGTGGGCACTTATGCACCTGAATCACTTCCCTCACGGTGAACAACTTTGAAAATGACTCCATCATAAACACAGCCCTCTAGTTTACAGAACAAACCCAAACGTCACTCAGGCCTTTTCAGAAATTTTGTACCAAAGTGCATTGTGGATCGCTCTGTCGTAAACCCCTCCAGTCCACCAGGGTGGTTTTCCAGAATGAGTCTCGTCAGTGGATGGAGGTAAAGGACTCACTTGGGTTCAGCTTCACCAACTGACAGACAAACTGCTGCTGCTGGAATTCACATTCCCACAATGCAGTTCGCAACAAAATGAAGTGATTCAGGTGCGTATTAGCAATAATTAGGATATCACTCGGGTTTTACAAATTTGAAAAAAAAAAGTGTGAGAAAAGTCATATGCTGCTTTAAGTTAGTGGGATATTAAATGTGGTTCACATTGATGGTGGGTGATGAATGAAACAGATAAATGAGTGGCTGATTCTACGTTAAGAAAAACATTCTTATTTTTATGGGTTTATACACCAATTCATTTTGGCAGGACGATTAGCCCCACATTGTAGCCCCCCAAATAATTTATTTTATATATTTGAATCAGTAACTGAGATGGGCTCCAATCCCATGATCCTCAGGAGGCGGTTCAGAAAATCAGTGACACTAAGGTGACACTGCTTTTTTTTTTTTTTTTTTTTTTTTTCTTAGTCAAAAAAAAAATGTAAATGCATTAAATGATGTCATACATATATATTCTTAAACCATTATCTTTTCTAGGATTTAAAGTATCAAAATATCATGAGGTGTAACCATCCAGCAATTCTCTAGTTATATTAAAAGCCATTATAAATCCATTATAGTTTGTCTTTCCAAATTATTTACAGTATTCACAGTTTTATGTGATTTACAGGAAAAATAAGCCCTGTACCTACATGTAGAAGGAAGGAAAAAGCATATTTACAAAGACGTCAAAGAAACCATATTTTGTTATTTATTGTTCTTTATTTTGCTGTATTCAAGACAAGTATTAAATAATAAATTAATTTTAGGATCACAGTTGCACCACATGACCACTGCTATTTTTTTTTTTTTTTTTTATAAATCATTCGTTACAGTTATATGTTACTCTTAATTTGTGAACACAACACTACAATTGCAGAAAAAAATGGCATGGTATTGATCTCTGAACCATTTCAAAGACTCAACTCAAAGAATAAAATATAGCCCTTGAATCTATAAGTAAAAACTGTCTCAACAGAAGTATGTGGTTTTGTGGTAGCTTTTTTTTTTTTGGCCTTCTCGTTTGTGAATCTCGTGCAAAAGTGTCCTCCCCGTGCTCATGCATTCAGATGAACATCCGGTCTTATTGTGTGTGACCTCCGTCTGTCTGCCTGTTTGCTGTCTCAGATAACATTTTGACATTCCGGTCTCCTCTCTCAGACACCGCAATGCCTCGGACCGACGGCGGATGGGGGGCCCAATGATAAGGCTTCACTCACAATTAGCAGGCAGGAGCAGGGAGGCGAGAGGGGGAAATTGAACTGTCAGAGAGAGAAGAGAGGAGGAGTGGAAGAGGAGAGGAGGGTGGGGGAGGAAGGAGTGGGTGACCCCATCCAGCAAAATGGATCCCGTCATAATTTGTTCATTTGGTGCCCATCAGGCTCTACCTTCCCTTTCTAACACCACTCTGCTGACCTCCCTCTGTTGGTTTCAGCCTCTTCTCTTTTCTGCTTCATCTCCCGTTTCCCCCCTCCTGCTGGCTTTACAGTAACTTATAGCAGTCTTCCCTCCTTGTACAGTTTTCAGTAACTGTGCATGTGATCTGATTTTGCTGCTTCCTTTCTGTTACATTTTGCTATTATTCTGAAGAAATGCATCGAATTGTAATTTCAGAGAAATTAGAAAAGAGGCAGAAGAAGAACAAGAGCTAACAGGAGTGAGAATGCGGCTGCTGTGTTTCTCTGGAGGATGTGATGGATGGTAATGTTAATGTTAAATAAGCAGAGAGGCTTTTAGCAGCTCTGTATTTAAATGTCAAATACTGATGGACCCTAATGAGATAACACTGCTGAGAGCAATTAGCCTCTTGAACACAACCTCGACTATTCACATCAACACATGGACACATGCAGGATCCATGCACATGGACAGTACACTCCCGTATTGTGTTTTCCTAAGTGGAGAAAACAACTGAATACAAAACGGCTACTTCATGGCTATTTCAAGAACTGTTTTGTATTACATGGAATGGTGCAAACACTGAATTTGTCAAAACCTTGGGCGGTGCCTTAAGTGATTATCAACTGACTTCTAAGTCCTACATGCAGCATCTGTGTTTATCTACACATCTTTTAATAACAAAAAACAGTTGAAAAAAATGATACAGTAATGGTGTGGTCTCCATGTGAAACATACGAGCAAAATATTAAACAAATACACAACATATTTCAAAAATAAATAGCATGTTATAGGTATGAAAATGTATCCCACAAGGACAAAAACATAATAAGTCATTTGTCGTTTTCTTTTTCCATTTGCGGTGATGATTTAAATATTCTGATTTATACAGATTTTTTTTTTTTTTTTTTTACTGATTTAATTTATCTTCCACAACAGAAGGTGGTGCTGTGATTCAGTTTAAAAGCACCGGTAACATGTCATGTTCAGGCCATTCTAGGTTTATTTTCAGACATTGTAAGGCTCCAATAGAGGGTATGCGTATATGTCACTCCCCCCCAGCGCCACACACGACTGAGTGGCAAAAACCAACCTGCTCAACATGACGGAGTATAGCAGTAAACACAGCCAGAGCAGGAAAATGTGAAATATGAAATTAAATGAAGGACAATTGGACTGGACATGGATCTGTACGAGCTACCAAAGAACAAGTGGTCCATGAACACTGACATGTGGACCCAAATGGAGGATCCAGACCTGATCCAGGGTGGAGGGGATCAGCACTATTTGGACCTGAAACAAATACACATGGTTTCATCAGGACTGACAACCAGGGTCCAAAACTAGGCCCAGAACCAGCTGATCCAAAGGCTCCAAAACTAGGCCCAGAACCAGCTGATCCAAAGGGTCCAAAACTAGGACCAGAACCAGCTGATCCAAAGGCTCCAAAACTAGGACCAGAACCAGCTGATCCAAAGGCTCCAAAACTAGGGCCCAGAACCAGCTGATCCAAAGGCTCCAAAACTAGGCCCAGAACCAGCTGATCCAAAGGCTCCAAAACTAGGACCCAGAACCAGCTGATCCAAAGTGCATTTCCAGTAGACCGTGGACTGACCCCAGTGAATATATGCATGATCTACTGGGACTGAGCAGGTTTACTGAGTCTAGTTCAGATCCAGTCCTTTATCCAACACAGATACTACTGCTGTGGACCAGCAGGGCACCACTGGATTCTGGGAAATTATGATATTTTTCCACCTGTTTTTAAATTACAACATTATTCTTGTAATATTATGGCTTTATTGTCAGAATATGATGACTTTAATCTCATAAACGAATGACATTTTTGTTAAATTATGAGGTTTTTTTATGACTATGACTTTATTCTCATAACATTGTGATTCATTTTGTATTCGACTTTATTATCATAAAATTACAGGTTTTATATCTATATTTTATGATATACTTGTAGTGACAAGTAGTTTTATTTTCTTATGTGGTCCTAATACTCCGTCGTAGCTTTCTTCTCCAGTTCCCCCGTATTTGTAAAACTAGGTTGGCCTCAGTTTCAGTTAGTTTACTAATCATGTAGGAGCACAAGGTTCATAATCACAAAATGAAGACAAAAACCATGAAAGATCTGATCATGAAACCAAGAGCTGCACTAAGAAGGAACATTAGCCAAAACAACACGTCATTTAAGGTCTGATTTGACACAGATAGCTTGATACAGCATAAATTAATGTTAGCTGACACCAAACAGGATCCACAGATCTAGGTTTGGTTTCCTGGATTTGTGGATCCATCTACTTCTCTTTTCTTTGTCTTTTGGTGTCTGTAAAACGATAGCTCCCACTGCTTCACTGCTTTTCAAACCTGTTTGTACAATCAATCGCACAACAGCTCTGCCCCATTTTTTATTGAATATTGTTCTTCAGTTTAGACAGTATTGAAGCCAACGCTGCCACTCATCTCCCTCTATCTGCCACTCAGTTTACGTAACCGCGGTGACTTCCACTAGCGGTGACTTCCACTAGTGGTGACTTCCACTAGTGGTGACGTCACGTGCAGACCCTCTATTATCATTATATTTTCGAAGTGTCTATTGCGACAGTCCTGTGGGACTACTTTCTCATTTGTCTATTACCTCAGAGCCAATCAGCACCCTCATTATATCATGCGTAGACTGGTAACCTATAACCTGTCATCCTGCTGCCACATGCCATGTGCCTATCCTATGTTACAGGAAAAGGCTGGATTGTGTACCTATTCACACTTTCAATTTCAGCATGCAGGCAAATCACATGAAACAAGGCGATTGTTTTCCTCGTATGAGGAATTTGCTTGGGTTTTTGATGAATATAAATCAGCCACTGGAACAACGTTCAGAGTGCAGAATTTGGATCATTTCATTGGTTCTGCGGCAATAGACAAACTGATATTTCATGCCACAGTACTGTGGCAGTAGCCATTGCCTTATATTTTATAGTGCAGTGACGAATCCAGAAAATATGAGAGGGTAGGGGTGGGGTGGGGGGGATGGATGGATGGATGGACAGATGGATGGATGGATGGATACCCAAAATTCAGTGTCTCAGAAAATTAGAATATTGCATAAAATCAATTAAAAAAAAGGATATTTTAAACAGAAATGTCAGGCTTCTGAAAAGTCTGCTCATTTCTATGAACTCAAGACTTGGTTGGTTCTACTTTTACATGAATTCCTGCATCAGTGTGTGGTGTCATGGAGGTGATCAGCCTGTGGTACTGCTCAGGTGGAATGGAAGCCCAGGTTGGTTTGATAGTGTCCTTCAGCTCATCTGCTCAGGTGGATCTGGTGTCTCTCATCTTCCTCTTGACAATCCTCCATAGATTCTTTATGGGGTTCAGGTCAGGTGAGTTTTCTGGTCCATCAGTCCCAGTAACACCATGGTCACTGAACCAGCTTTTGGTACCTTTGGCAGTGTGGGCAGGTGCCAAGTCCTGCTGGAAAATGAAATCAGCATCGCCATAAAGTTTGTCAGCAGAAGGAAGCATGAAGTGCTCTGAAAAGTCCCGGTGGAAGGGTGTGTTGACTGTGGACTTCAGAAAACACAGTGGACCAACACCTGCAGATACCATGGCAGCCCAAATCAGCACTGACTGTGGAAAGTTCAAAGTCCTCTTTTCAGATGAAAGTCAATTTTACATGTCATTTGGAAATCAAGGTCCCAGAGTCTGGAGGAAGAGTGGAGAGGAACAGAGTCCACGTTGCTTGAAGTCCAGTGTGAAAGTTTCCGCCTGAGCAGTACCACAGGCTGATCACCTCCATGACAACACACACTGATGCAGTAATTCATGTAAAAGGAGGAACAACCACGTATTGAGTTCATATGAATGAACAGACTTTTCAGAAGCCTGACATTTCTGTTTAAAATATCCTTTTTTTAATTGAATTTATGCAATATTCTAATTTTCTGAGACACAGAATTTTGGGTTTTCATCATCTGTAAGCTGTAATCATCAAAATTTTAAGAAATAAGGCTTGAAATGTTTCACTCTAGGTCTAATGAGTCTATATAATATATGGGTTTGACTTTCTGGAATGAGTGACAAAAAAAATATTGAACTTTTTCATGATATTCTAATTTTTTTGAGATGTACCTGTATATATATATATATATATATATATATAACCAATATATGTTTGGTTTCAAAACAATTGACGTAGTGCCTGCTGAGAAAAAACAACTAAATGTTCATTGTAAATATTTTGCTTCCCCACCCTGTATGTATGTGTATATATATATATATATATATATATATATATATATATATATATATATAGGGTGTCCCATAAGTCTCCATACATAGGAGACATAATACATTCCATGGTTCTAACATGTATTTCTTGATATTTCTTCTTTATAGTTCTTCAGCAGTGGAGGACACGCATTGAAATGTGTTCCCGACAAAATGGCAGTCATATAGAGCATATTATATAAATACAAATGGTTTATGTCAAGAAACGTTTATTTTTCCTATGAATGGAGACTTATGGGACACCCTGTATTTATATATACATATATACACACACACACACGCGATAACCTTCTCTGAATAGGCTCTGTGCACCAGCTCCGTGACATACTTCGATCTCAGCAGTGATCAGCAAGTCAGTGTCCAATTAATTTCCTGCTCCAGTTGTAATAGCAGGGAAATGAACGGAAAGAAAAACTTGAGCGCTTCAGCTGTCAGAAAAAGGAGTAAATCTAATATGAGGGAAACTTTTTGAAGTTCCACAGAACAGTGGGTGGCTCAAATGAACATTGCTGCGGGACTCCCTAAAACAGATGACAAAGAATGACAGTTGTCATTCTGGTATGGTACAATAACTGCTCCCTTGTCCTTCGATTTATGCCTCTGTCATTTGGTTTAAAAATGTGTACCCAGTTTCGATCAAATTTAAGGGCATTTCTGTGAGCCAGGAGTGGGAGGGGATTGGAGTGTGTTCTTCACCTCAACTTCTTTGTTCTTCTGTTTTATCCATCCATCCATTTTCTACCGCTTATCAGGGGCTGGGTCACGGAGGCAACAGTCTAAGCTGGGATGCCCAAACTTTTCTTTCCCCAGACACACCTTCCAGCTCTTCCAAGGGGACCTTGAGGCGTTCCTAGGCCAGCCGAGAGACATAGTCTCTCCAGCGTGTCCTAGGTCTTCCCAGAGGTCTCCTACCAGCTGGACATACCTGGAACACCTCCCCTGGGAGGCGTCCAGGAGGCATCCAACACAGATGCCTGAGCCACCTCAGCTGACCCCTCTCGATGTGGAGGAGCAGCGGCTCTACTCCAAGCTCCTCCCTAGTAACTGATTCCTCACCCTATCACTAAGGGTGTGCCCAGCCACCCTATACAGAGGAAACCCCTTTCAACCGCTTGTATCTGGGATCCTGTCCTTTCAGTCATGAAAGGTCTACCAAAGCTCATGACCATAAGGGAGCGTAGGAACGTAGATTGACCGGTAAATCGAGAGCTTCACGTTTGGGCTCAGCTCCTTCTACACCACAACCGACCAATACAATGTCCACATCACTGCATAAGCTGCACCGATCCGCCTGTCAATCTCACACTCCATCCTTCCCTCACTCATGAACAAGACCTCAAGATACTTAAACTCCTCCACTTGGGGCAAGGCCGCTCAAATGACCTGGAAAGGGCAGGCCACCTTTTTCCTTCATAAAAAGGGGGACCACCACCCTGGTCTGCCAATCCAGAGGCACTGTCTCTGACCACCACGTGATGTTACAGAGACGTGCATTCTGCTTGATTCCAGTGTAATAGTAATCTAGTCAATCAAGTAAATCTAATAAGAGGGATATTTTTAAGTTTCAGAGAATGGAATGTCCATTGCATTCCTAAAGACCTTGTCCTTCGAGCATAGTGGATACACAAAATACAAAGGACAGGGTTTGTTGTTACTCAGCACACAAAGGTATGTAGCAGACATTTTGGCAAGCATCAAATCCATAGTACTGCTAAGGGTAGACAGGTTTTAACAGCAGTGACAACAAACCCCATCCTTTGGATTTTGTGTATCCTCTGCGCTCGAAGGACAAGGTCTTTAGAAATGCAATGGAAGTTTATTTCACTAAACCAAATGACAGTAGTCATTCTGGTACAGTACAATAACTGCTCCCTTTGGTTTATACTTCGGTCATTTGGTTTACAAATGTGTAGACATTTTTTGTACAGCACTAAAACTGAATGACTCTCATTTGGGGTGAAATTATGCTAGAACAAAGCAGAATGACAATGAAGTTGGGGTGAAGAACACAGCCCAATCCCCTCCCGCCCCTGGCTCACAGAAATGTCCTTAAATTTGATCCAAATGGGGTACATGTTTGTAAACCGAAAGACCGAAGTATAAACTGAAGGACAAGGGAGTGGTTATTGTACCGTACCAGAACGACAATTGTCATTCTGTGTCATTCGGTTCAGGGAGTCTCTCCTCCACTGATGGAGTACAGACCTGATCAAAATCTTAAGACCAGTTGAAAAATAGCTAGAATTACCTTTTGCACATTTGGATCTTAATGAGGTTTTAAGTAGAGCTACAATATACAAAAGCAAGAAGGGGGAGTGAGACAAAAAGCACTTTGAAAAAGTAATTTATTGAAAACAACAAGTAAACTGAAATAGGCTGTTTATCAGCTGATCAAAAGTTTAAGACCATCGCTCAAAAAATTACAAAAAACTCTCCAAACCAGAACAAAAAATTTTCTCAGTAGGACTCAGTAATGAGTAGCTCCACCGTTCTTGTTAATCACTTCAAAAATTCGTTTGGGCATGGTTGATGCGAGTGTTTCCAGGAGGCTGGTGGGAACATTGCTCCAAGTGGTGAAGATGGCTTCACGAAGGGCATCAACTGTGTGGAACTGATGGCCATTTTTATAAACTTCCCTTGCCATCCATCCCCAAATGTTCTCTATGGGATTTAAATCAGGGGAACATGCAGGATGGTCCAAAAGAGTGATGTTCTTCTCCCTGAAGAAGTCCTTGGTCAAGCGAGCATTGTGAACTGCAGCGTTGTCCTGTTTTTAAACCCAGCTGTTCCCACACAGACCAGGGCCCTCAGTCATGAGGGATGCCCGCTGCAACATCTGCACATAACCAGCCGCCGTTTGACCACCCTGCACCACCTGAAGCTCCAGTGTTCCACTGAATGAAAAAGCACCCCAGATCATGATGGACCCCCCTCCACTGTGCCGGGTAGAAAACATCTCAGGTGGGATCTCCTTGTCATGCCAGTAACGTTGGAAGCCATCTGGACCGTCAAGGTTCCATTTTTTCTCATCAGAGAATAAAACTTTTTTCCACCTTTCAGTGTCCCATGTTTGATGCTCCTGGCAAAGTCTAAACGGGCAGTTTTGTGGCGTTGTAGGAGACGAGGTCTTTGAATTCGTTTTTTGCTTTTGAAACCCTTTTCCTGCAGATGCCGTCTGATGGTTATTGCGCTGCAGTCGGCACCAGTAAGGGCCTTCATTTGGGTGGAGGACCGCCCTGTGTCTTGACGGACAGTCAATCGGATCCTCCGGCTCAGCGCAGGTGTAATTTTTTTGGGTCTACCACTTGACTTTTTTGTTCCATAATGCTCAGGATCTGTCAAAAAATTTAGAATGACTGTCTTACTGCGTCCAACCTCAGCAGCAATGGCACGCTGCCAGAGGCCTCGCTTATGCAGCTCGACGATCCGACCACGTTCAAGAAGAGAAAGCTTCGTAGCTTTAGCCATCAGGAGGGCATGACCGTGTGAATGCCCGACAGAAAATGAGAATTTTGAGCAGATTTTGGCTTTTATAGCCTGCGGTCTTGAACTTTTGATCAGCTGATAAACAGCCTATTTCAGTTTTCTTGTTGTTTTCAATAAATTACTTTTTCAAAGTGCTTTTTGTCTCACTCCCCCTCTTGCTTTGTATATTGTAGCTCTACTTAAAACCTCATTAAGATCCAAATGTGCAAAAGGTAAATTCTAGCTATTTTTCAACTGGCCTTAAGGTTTTGATCAGGTCTGTATCTGTGAAAATGTACTGAAATTACATGTATGCGGCCTGATCACAATCAAGGTGCACAAGTATATTTACATCAGTTATTAATTAGTGTTGCAAAAAGATACCCCCCAAAACCATTCCCAAAATGGTTTCTTTGGCCATCTTATTACTAGATCTTGTAATCTTCCAAATTTGAAGAAAATCAGATAAAAACTGATAAAATGGCAACCCAATGAGTGTGAAAACATGTGCACAATTTTATTGTTATAAGAGAGCAAATTTATTGTACCTAATGTTTTGTAACACAGTAAATAATTACTACTCAACTCCTGTGTCTTTTTACACACATCACATTGTTTTTCATTTATTGATCATTTTTGTTGAACAGCTGTCTGATTATCAATTCTTATTTTCAGTATTAAGACAATCAACCATTTGGTTGTGAAAACCCTTCTTTTCCAGCCCTTTAATTGTAATAATAGAATGGGAACCTGTTATTTCAGTATTATTAAGACTAAATATGCACAACTAGACAGATTTTGGTATGCTCCCTGGCTGCAGAAAATTTGGGAACAATGTGGCAAACAGATGTTTACGCAGAACCACATGTTTTCAATGGCGCGTTGTTCACCCAGATTCATGTAGTGTCCGTACACCAATATACTTCCATCAATAATATGGCGTATATGCCTTATAGATATGTTGTTATAACTTGTTCACAAATGTTTCTTTCCTCCTGTACCAGGAAGACTTAGTTCCAGATCTAACAGAGGTGCCACCATGTGGTAAGCCAGATTTCCATTCCAATCTTGTAGAGTTCGTACACCAAGTAGTGTCCGAACACTATATTCAAAATATGTGGGTCTGATTTTATTGTTTCTGTCAATATATGGAATTTTTCAGCATGCATGCTTTGGACACCACATCTATGCAATAAACAATGCATGATTCTCCTGAGTGCTGAAACATTTGTATATCTTTGTAGGCATTAAATATGGAGGCTATTAGGCTGGAGTGTCTGTACACCCAATAATTTCTGATTTGACAGGGGCAAGCCTGCGAAATTTGTAGTGGACACCATAATACAAAAATATTTTGGACTTTAAAAGAGAAATATCTGACAAATAAAATGGCCTGTCTAATTTTTTGATAGAGCATTATTTTTTTATCTATATGTGCACCCTTTCTGGTACCCTCGATTGTGATCAGGCCGATGCCATTTTAATTCACTATCCATTGTTGTCCATGTGAACTAAAGACAGATGATCCCTTTCAGTTTGTTTAGAATGTAGTTTTGTCACTTCAAAATACAAATGATTAATCCAATGATTACTACCTTTCTAATTCCAGTATTTTGTATTTTATTTGTCTATATTTCATGAGCAAGTATTTGTCAACTGTAACAGGATGCTTCTTGATGTATTTGTGCCCATCTCTGGCTGCAGTGAAGGGTAACTCAGTGCCGGGGTCAATCAAATACAATCATTACAGAACATCTTCTTCACAATAAACCTGTGATCCAATTTATTTCTTTTCAAAATCATATTGGACTTAGAGAGTGAGAAATCAAACTCACATCTTTGCAGCAGGAGCAGATTCATGGCAGTAGATTGAGTCATGTGCTTCAAAAGATGCTTGAACACTGCTTGCTAAAAACGTGTACACACACACACGCATGCACACACACACACACACACACACACACACACACACACACACACACCTGACTCTTGCATGTGAGAGGAGCTGAGGCATGTGATTTACAGAGCAGAGGAGGCCAGCTTTAAATGACACCTGAGGATAAAGCTCATCTCACACCAACTCTCTGTCTCTGTCATTTGAAATTGAAGCATTTGCTGGTGGTTTCCTTTTTAGTACGACACCAGGCTCCTCTGTTTCAGATGCGACAGAAGACAGATAGACAAACAAGCCTGGAGATACAAGGCAATTTTCACTCTGCGGGGAGCAGCTGGCAGTTGGATAGGTTGGAGGTTTAAAGTGCTTTAGTGGTCAGCTGATAGGGCTGATCTAAGGTCAGAATAATCTGAATGCAGGAGGAACTATCTGGGGCGACACTGGACAGAATCACTGACCCCCAACGTCCCCCCATCACAGCCAGGCGGGAAAAAAACTCAGAGCATGAGGGGGGAGAGGGAGCTCTCATCTATATTCCAACTCTGGTAATGAGGGTTAATTCATTGGTTAGGGATTAACAAGGTGCAAGAGTATGATAGGCAAGCAGTTGCCTTCTCGAATATAAGTTTAAATCAACCCCATTACACTTGATATAATTCCGGCTCTGGAGCTCTGCCTAGAGGGAAAGTAATTACGCTGTGACTTAAGGGACTCTCCTTAAAGTCCAAACCTGCACAGCAGTGGCATGAACAGAAATGAGATGCTGCACATTCACCACATCTGTTTATTACCTCATTTTTACAGTAATTTTCCAAACAATCACATTTTCTTTGCCATGTTGGAGCTGGGAACGAGAACCATTTGTTTTGTCCATTTTAATATTGTACATGTATGCCATGAATTTAAAAAATGCCATAAATATAAAGAGTGGCAAGAATGTCATCTCCTCATTGAATCCACTCATACTGGGGTTTTCACCGTGTGCACATCACTGTCCATGTCTGCTTGTAATTGTTCTAGGCTGTAATAGAGTGTAAACACCCAAGACAGAGGGTTAAGACAGGCTATGTTATAGCTGCAGCTCAAATGCAGCTGTTAAACATGCCTTTTATTTTTAGCATTTTCACTAGTTTTAGCATGGTAAGATATAAGAACATAGCAAAAGGAAATTTATTCCATTAGAAGATTTTTATTTATTATTTTTTAAAGTTTTGTACCAAATCAATGTATATTTACTGTGTATTGTTATATATTGTTTGGCTTTTAAATCTATTTGTTTCTTTTACCTCATTGTCTCTCTATTTTGATATCAATTGACTAATGTACCACTTGAATAATTTCCCTTTTGGATTATTGATTTACTGTGAGTTGTATTATTATTATTATTATTATTATTATTATTATTATTATTATTATTATTATTATTATTATTATTATTATTATTATATTAGGCTCACTCTGTTCTAGTAGTTTTATCTACGAAGGTACATTTCAAGAAAAAACAAACCACCAGATTTAGTTAGTTATTTGCTGTACTGAACAATATTTTTACTGAAAGATAAAATAATCTCTGTATGTAGTCCCCCAATAACTCTATTGCCCAGCTGCTGTTAGATGAAGTGCCACCAAAATAAGCTTTGTCAATAATGCACTGTTGTGAAGAATTAAACAATAAAATGGTGTTAGTCCCCTTATATTTTAAGCTGTTTTGAGTTTAGCTTTGTTAACTACTCACCAGGATTTTTTTTGTTAGCTTAAATGCAGAAGGATTAACTCATCTCACATAATACATTTCCACAACACTTACACTCTAAGTCAAATCAATATGGACTTGGATGGACTAATGTCTCAGAAATCATCTTTGCCAGCTAACAGATATATTTCCAGTTTCTCACCGAGTGCAACAAAAATGGTTTGTCTTATTTTATTTTTTTTATTATTATTATTCTTTTTTTCATTCATTATTGGATGACTAATATTCATTAGATCACTGAAGTAAAAAAATGATGAAGGTACATTATAGGCCTTTATGTAATTTTATCTGGAAAAAAAAAGGTTTAATAACTTCTGTTTTTTAAAATCTCGAATGTCTTTTACAATATGACACAGCTAGAGAGTAACATACAACAGTAGGGCACAATAATAAATACATACAAAACATTGAATAAGAAGTTTGATACTATGAAGAAAGATTTAAAAAAAGGATTTAAAAGATATCCATTCCTTAACAGATGGTATATAATACATAAATGAGTTAAACATAAATGATAAACGTGAAAGCAGGACATAAGATGCTAGAATAAACTAAAACATGCAGATTACAATTCCTGAAGTTTACTATACTAACACAAATGCCTCTCCACCTGGGATTTATCTCTGTGCATAGGAAATAAGATGGTCCTGACCTCCAAGACAAGCCCAGACTAACTAATGACGGCCTGAGCTAAGCTAATATTTCATCATCAGTGAGCTAGTGTTGGAGTGATCTTGACGCTATTAGCCAACTAATGGCTAAATACCCTGGCGCTGCTACAGAGGAAAGCAACCACTGACACACTTAGCATCTGCTGGCCCGTTTAGTGTGGACAGACATGAATGTGGGAAATGGAGACACGCAAGGGACGGGCACACCAGTGACCCCTACGTATACTTACATGTATATACAGAGACACATATACCACCCTACACACACACACACACACACACACACACATACACACATAAGCGCGGACATGGTGACCCCTACACGCTTGATGAGACGGGAGCTGATATGCGAGTCAGACGGAGCCACATTTGTAAAAAGCGATAGCCAATTACGGCAGCCCGGGCTGGGGGATAATAGCCTGCCTGTCAGGGTCTGTGTGTGCACTATATGTGAGCGCCATGCATGTGTGTGTGTGTGAGTGTGTGCCTGAGCACGTAGTACCCAAGAGTGAGTATCGGGTTCCTTTTCTCATCTATTTGCCCTATATCTCCATTTCTTAGATATTAATTTGGGAGCAGTGCCGCAGCGCAGAGCCCAGGTCGTTAGTGTGATTCATCTGGGCGTCATCCAAAATGGCCACGTTAAAAGACAGAAAGAGGAGGCCATGTCGACCAAAATGTGAGCCGTATTTCTATAATAGGACTTCAGCACCATGGAATCATTTTCATCAAGGTTTTTTAGCTATAACAATCTTTTTCCGCTTTATTTTTCAAATAATGTCCATTACTGGGTGAAGCAGAAAATAAAGACACGGATAGCATAAAATTTAAGAAATATCAGAAAGAAAAGGAAGAGCCTGCTCCATAATTACAAAATCTACACCAAAGATTCAAAGCTCTCTAACAATATAACATTTTGCACTCCAGGGGCAGATTCCCACACATTTTTTACTCTAAAATGAGGTTAAAAAAAAAATAAAAAGATTTTGATAAAAGTAGAAGTACTGATTGAACTTGTTTAGCCAGGAAGTACAGGCTCTGAAATGTACGTACAGTAGAAGGACATTTGTACCAGTTCTTAGTGAACTTAAAGTTAACTGAACCTTAATGCTATATTTAGCCATATTTACCATCAGGAAATCTTTCATCTCAAACCTGCACACACAATTTTACAATGATTGGACACTATAAAGATGTTATAAGTATTCTCATGTCTGAAGGAGCAGCTTCACTACCACTTGGATTCTCACATCACATGAGCTGGTTGGGTACTGTTCTAAACAAGTCATTCCTTACAGCAGGGGTGTCAAACTCACTTTAGTTCAGGGGCCACATACAGCCTAATACGAAATAAAGTGGGCCGGACCAGTAAAATAATATAAATAAAAGGATACCTTTTGAGTGAAAAAAGTTAAATTCCATAATAAGAATGTTTACATCTATGAATTGTACCCAAACATAACATAAACAAACATGAACAACCTGTAAATTCTTAAGAAAAATAAGTGCAATGTTCACAATATTACGCCTTAGTTTATTATTTATACATATGAATCACAACTTACAGATCACAGTGGATCTAAAAATACACAAAACAGTTAATAACAGGGAGAATATTGTTAAAATTCCACATACTTCTCTTAAGAGAGTTCAGATATTCACATTTTTTGTAAAAGCTTAGACTGTAAATGCAAATATTCTTGTGTAATGTAACTTTTTTACACTAAAACAAAGAGAAAAATTTGCAGTTTTCATAATTTATAGGTTATTATGATAGTATGTTACTGGTCTGATCATTTATAGATTGAAATTACCTAAAATGATTTTAACATCCTTGATTGTTAATATCTTCAATGTCATTTTTGCATTTCACAAATTCATCCCAGGGGCCAGACTGAACCCTTTGGCGGGCCGGATTTGGCCCCTGGGCCGCATGTTTGACACCTGTGCCTTACAGTGAAACAAAGCAGAAGAATGAAGAAAAAGTTAGTCGTTTTGCCAGATACACGTGGCCGGGTATCTGCCAAAACAGATTTTTCTCTGCATTTGTGCATATCATTTATAAGACAATGAGGGGCATGTGCACTAACAATGTTTTCTAAAAACTCCAGCCAAAGTGGAGATTTCAGCAAATCTCCATTTTTGTGTTTGTGTATAAACAGAGGGGGATGGAGATCTTGGATGGACGTCACATTTTTCAAAGGAAATATTCTATCACTTCACGTGTGATGATACAGTATTGAGCAGGGGTGTCAAACTCATTTCAGTTCAGGGGCCACATTGAGCCTAATATGATCTAAAGTGGGCCCGACCAGTAAAATAATATAAATAATAGGATAAGAACTTATATATAATGTCAACTCCAAAGTTTTCTCTATGTTTTTGAGTGAAAAAAGTAAAATTCCATGATGAAAATGTTTACACCTATGAACCGTACTTCAACATAACATGAACAAATATGAACAACCTGAAAATTCTTAAGGAAAAAAAGTGCAATGTTAACAATATTACTCCTAAGCTGATCATTTATACATGTGAATCACAACTTAAAGATTTAGTAACAGGCAGAATATTGTTAAAATTCCACTTACTTCTCTTAAAACATTTCAGATTGTTCATATTTGATCAGGTTATTCATATTTTATGTAAAGGATAGTCAGTAAATGAAACGTTTTTTCTAATTTTACATTTTTTATACTAAAACAAAGAGCAAAATTTGCAGTTTTCATTATTTATAGGTTATTATGATAATATTTTACTAGTCTGATCCACTTTAGATTGAATTGACCTAAAAAGATTTCAACATCCTTGATCAGTAATATCTTCAGTGTAAATTTTGCAATCCACAAATTCATCCTATAGGGGCCAGATCGAACCCTTTGGCGGGCCGGTTTTGGCCCCCGGGCCGCATGTTTGACCCCTGTGGTATAGAGGAAGAGGATGGAGCTGATAAGTGAAGTTACAAGTATTAAATGCTAAAATAAGGAGGTTTGGTGCTAGCGAATGTTAACATCTTCGCAAGTTAGCGCCCACTACATCTGCTTAACAGGATCTTTGTGATTTACGTGATATAGAGTGAGGCTTTTATGAGATGATTCCACATTGTCATACTTCATATTTTCTTTATCAGTCCTTTATCTGTTCTGTCCAGTTCAGTGGAAGGTAAATGAAGTAATAATTTACGTCCATGCTACGTGAACTAAAGACAAGACATGATTGAAATACAGACCGCAGGTGTTAACGGTGACAGAACTAACACAGTTTGACTCACCAAAGTTCAAACCCTATTTCTTCTGCTCTGGCACATCAGAAAAGCAGCTTGCGATTGTAAAAAAAAAAAAAAAAAAAGTCACAGCTCATCCATTTGCATTGCATTGTATTGGTTGCACGTCTGAAATTTGTTTAGAGATGGAACCAGGAAAACTACATCCCCACAGGTTCATAGCAGAAGTAACATTTTGTTGTGTTTCTTTTCAGGATTCTGATTGGTTAGTGGTACTCCATCGTCTCACCACACTACCATCTACAGGCCTGGCATGCTCTTGGCTGCATAGATATATGGGGCCGTGTAAACGCAGATTTTTCTGAAAACGGTCACATCTGCACAAGGTTTTTTTTTTTTTTTTTAAATGGAGAGGGGAAATATCCATTTCTAAAATATCCAGCTATGTGTAAATGTAGCATTAATCTCCATCATAAACAGAGGCCAAGGATCTCAACTCCGAAATGTAGCTGGTGTGCAAATACATTAACCCTTTCATGCATAATGGTCACTGTTATGCCCCGGCCTAGGGGTTCACCAGGGCGAACATAATAGGGCACACACGTCAGTCAAAAACTAAAAGTTCACAATATTTATTATTAGTATTTTTTTCTCAACAACTAAGGAAGGGTTAGGGGAGGGAGCGGCTAAAACAACAAACAAAATCTCTTCTAGTTTAAACTAACTTACCTAATCCAAAATAAATGCAAGAAATAAAATACAGAAAACTTACCTAACTACCTAACCAAAAACAGGAGAAAATGGGAAAAGCAAAAGAGCCGACCTCCCCTACCTGAAAAAGGTTCAGTTTAACAAAAGCTATTTACAAACACAAACAATCGAATTTTTTCAGGAGCACAAAGACAGACGGTCACACACACGAACACAGGGTTGAGAGCTGGCAGGAGGCAAGAGCGAGCCAGGATGGAAGCTCCAGGGCCATCTTTAAAGGGCCGGGCAATCATGCCTCACCAATCAGAAACCTGCAACAAATGGAAACAAAAGGGGCACAGCACACCTACAGGACGGGGGGGAAACACACACACTAAACAGAAAACACATACATATAAATAGACAAATTATGACCCAGGGTCATAACAGTCACTACAGTGGATTCTACAGCTGTCCTTTTGTATATTCTTGGATTGTGTTGTTTTACTTGTACATCAGCCAACACAGTGAACACTTATTGGTCAAAACACAGTCATGTCCCATCACAGAGCGAACTTTAATTGATTGCCATTCCAACATTTATTTCAATGTAAAGTAGCTCCTTGTCATTTGGCAACACTAATCTGTCAAACTGTCTCTAAAATGTCCCGTCAGACAGATTTCAAATACTGTGCTTTGACCCTTACGCATCATCTCATATACTGTAATTCATACCATTACTGTAACTTTCCTGTTCTTGAGAAACCTGATCTGCAGTAAAATATTTGAATGTAAATGAACTGCTAATTGTTGTTAGACTGTAATTAACATGGTTTTCGTTGTTTTTTTTTAAACAAAGAGTTGTTTTTTTGGTTGCATATTACCTAAGTGAGTAATAACTAGTATTATAGTATGTTAAAAATGTGAGGAAACATCACATTAGCAGCATTTTTAAAAAATGTATTTTGTAGTTTCAGTCAGTAAATGCATGTTTCTTTGCTCCAAAAACATGGTGTCCAGCTGAGTGGATATTTTTGTAACTCCATGAAAAATAGGTTCATAAAAAAATGTTCAATCATATTGTTTTTTTAATGCCTAAAGAGAAATAAAAACACACAGGAAAAAAAATGTTGAATAAGGTTCTCATAATTCATGCATGAAAGGGTTAAAGGTGTAATACCACTGATGGCCACTAGGGTTGACTCCCATTGACTTTTACCTTAAACAAGTCAATCTAGTGGTCTGTCCATTTTTTTCTCCATTAATTAGCTCTCAGGTCAAGTCTCAGAGTTTGATATCTGCCATGTTGGACTTTGACAGTTCTGCATGACAGCTCACTCAGTTGAGTTCACTTCAGTTTATTGTCATTGCCATAAAAGAGACAATGAGATGCCGTTAGACCACCCAACAGTTGGTATCGCACCCCAGTGCAACCGGTGCAAAAGCTCATCCCTAAATGCACAATGTGAATCCCCCATGTGGCAGTGAACATGTATGCATGGCACACACCCTCACGACACTAGTCAATAACCAGCCAACACAGAACATTCAAAGTTCAACACTGCAACACCACACAACCACACAGTCCACATTTCAGCCACAAAAGATGTTGATGTAACATGACTGTTGCAACAATAGAAGCCCAGTCAGTGTTTGTTGCAGTCTAATAGTATACGCAAAGTGTTGGTGAGAAAGGGTGTGTGTGTGTGTGTGTGTGTGTGTGTGTGTGTGTGTGGGTGTGTCTGTATGTCTGTGTGTGCGTCTGTGTGTGTGCAGAGCCACCCGGATGACGTAGGCATGGTAGGCAGCTGCCTAGGGCCCCCTTGCTGAAGAGGGTCCCCGATGGCCGCATGGTCATTTATCTGTACAACTTATTAAAAACCATCCATTGTAAACAAACCACCACAGTGAGGCAGCGCTAACAATCTCCTGAACTGTTTTGTGACTGGGGCCCCCCAGACTAGAGGGATTCCCCCTATGCAATGACAAACGCTATGAGGTCATGTAGAAGTGACACCCGCCCTCATGCACCCCCCATCACACCCCCCACTTGCTGTCAGTGGAACAAACGGTCTGTCCACACTGAGCACGGCGGCACCAGCATTTAAAAAGAACAGCAATGATGAAGCTCCTACCCTTCAGGGTAGGAGCAAAAAGACAAAAAAAAAAAGAAAGAAGAAGAGGAAAAACACCAGCAACACAACAGTAAGTATTAAGTAAACCATTGTTTTCTCCAAATGGGCTACAACTGTGTGATATGTTTGAAAGTGTGCGAACAAAAGCCCTCACATCAGTGACCAAACACACAGATAGATGTTAGCATGAGAGGGAGAGGATTCAGTTCAAGAACTAATCATATACACACAACACAACTGTGTTCTGTGTGAAGAATTTAAGTATAGAATAAACACAACTTCTCCATCGCCCTTTTCTACTGTTGTACAGCGTTCCAAAACTTCTTTTGAGCTAAATAATTTGGAGGTGGAGGACTGAAGTACGACAGCATTAAAAGTATTTAGTCATGAAAAGCCAAAGCTCAGCCTACTGAAGTGTTTTCACTTACTCTGGACGGTGGTCTGCTCCTGCTGCCGTCACCCACACAACTGTATTCCAAACAAAATCGTCTGGTCCTATGAATCTCATCCAGTTTGGACAAAGAATCCATCCAGTTCAATGGACATGTTTGGTTAGCTAGCAATTTCCGCTGGTGATCTCTCCATCCCATTAGGAGAAAAATGTCCCTTTTCCACTGCGTTTGTCCGTCTCATCGTTTGTCCTTGTGTGTCAGCTGGTTTAGGCTCAGAAGAGGACAAGAGTAGGACTGCAGCAAAAGTTTTTATTTTCAAGCCAGCATTTGTTCGAGTCCCTCACATCAGCTCTGTGCCCTCACTGCGGAACTGAGTTCTCCTCATGTTCAAGGCAGCACACGTAAACAATGCATGAGTCGTTCAGGAACAATTAGAATAATTAGGAAATTACAACACTTTTCAAAATCGTCAAATATTCAGAATATTCAAATACAACATCAAAAAAAAAAAAAAAAAATGAATGGTGGTGTCTGTGAACCATGTAATCACAATCCTACATTTTAAACTCTGTAATTATCTATATTTCCCACACTTGCCCATCAACACATCACAACACTTTGCACCATGTGCTCAGGTAGTTTTGCCAGTGAGGTCTGACGTTACATTTTGGTGCATTATGGGAAGTGAAGTTCTTCTCCTGCAAAGTTACTGTCAAATCCTCCACACTTAAATCATATACTTCTAGAATAAGGACAAAAGTAAGCCTACTCACCAAATGCCTATTTTTTTTTTTTTTTGGCTTTTTTAGGTGCTTTGCTTAAATTTCTGTCAGCGCCAATTGATAGTGACAATGCCACCTCCTCACAAGCTGAAGGAGTTTATCAGGCTACATGGATTTAGTTACATCACAGTCTAGGAAAAAATATCTTAGCATTAGTAAATCTATCACAATCAATACTAATTGCATATTATTATATAATAAAGAGGCCTAATAATAATAATAATAATATAATTTTTGTTCTTCGGTGATTCGACCACCACGTCTTCGTGTAGTAGGGGCCTCACTTTACTTTCTTGCCTAGGGCCCCCAGATATCTTGAAACAGCCCTGTGTGTGTATATGTGTGTGTGTGTGTGTGTGTGTGTGTGTATATGTGTGTGTTGTGTGTTGTGTGTGTGTGTGCAGTAGAGGTCCTTGTTCAACAGCCTGACTGCTTGTGGGTATAAGCTGTGGGCGAGCCTGGATGTTTTGGCTCGTATGGAACTGTATCTCCTCGTTGGTGGACCAGGGGCTCATTTCTGCACTTGTTCGACAAATCATTAAGTCCAGCGCAATGCAAAATTCATCTATTTAACGCGTTTTGCGCAATCCCGTTTCTGGGCTCACTCTTTGTTCATTTACAACTAATGCAATGCAAAATGCATTCGTACGTTAGTTCGTTAACCCCAACGCAACGCAAAATGCGCTATCCCCTTCCTGGGCTAGTTCATTAAAAGTGAGCGTTTGCTCAATTCCTCACTAAAGAGCTGATTTTAACACGGACCTCAGAGGTCCGCGTTAGAAGGAGGATGTATTCTTGTAGCTTCATTTCACTTCACTTCTGTCATGTATTTCCTTTGAAATATTATTTACATTTGAAAAAGAAGATTTTTGACACAAGTTTGACAATATCTTTAATGATATCAGATTTTTTCCAAGGACATTTCGCACTGATAAAACGAATTTACCGAGTGAGGACTGATCAGCTCACTGAATTTAATTCTCTATCAATTTATGGATAAATATAGATTAGATCAGGGCAAAGTGTGTGTGGCTTTGAGAGATGAATGAATGAATGAATGAATGAATGAGAACCATATGGAGTCAGAGCCAGTGAACTGGTGCCACACACACCAGTGTGTGTGTGTGTGTGTGTGTGTGTGTGTGTGTGTCTGTGTCTGTGTCTGTGCGTAATGAGACATGAGTGTGTGGATGAGAGGAACGGAACAGAGTTCAGTATGTCTATACAATCTGTTTGTCCTGTTGTTTGGCGTGGTTACGACCAACAGTAATCATTCAGAGTTCTGTTCATAAAGTCACCAGTGCAGAATAACTGGGCTCATCTTTAGACGTCCAGCCCGACGCACGATATATATGTGTAAATAATTCAGTTCAGTTCTCTGTGTGTGTGTATGTGTGTGTGTGTGTGTGTGTGTGTGTGTGTGTGGGGGGGGGGGGGGGTACATGCAGACAGCTGAGGGGGTCCATCTATAGTCAGATGAGGGTGAGGAGGTCCATCCAGACAGGTGAGGGTAAGGGAGGAGGTCACAGATCTGGGCTCACAGATATCCTATAATACTTCTTCATTCTAACGCTGTCAGATGACTGGAAACAGCGGGTGCGGAGGCGTTCATTCTGGGTTAAAATAGTGAACGCACCTGTTTAGCGCACCCTTCAACGCAAATAGTGAGTGAACGATGGTTTAGCGAACGCAACGAGCGCAGAAACGGATTTTGCATTCATTAAAAGCCTCTGCATTCGCCGACCCATTGTTCGCTCATTATTTGTGCTGAAGGGCGCGCAAACGGCTGCGTTCACTATTGAACCCAGAAACGTGCCCCAGATGGTGTGCTGTGCAGATGGTGTACTTGTTTTCTGAGTTGGACTTTCAGAGTTTCAGTTAATTTAATAATAACATTTCTTCCTGACAGACAGCTCTACTGTAGTTATGGTTAATGGTTTCCATTAACAACGCTGTAAAAATACTTGTTTAATAATGCTTGAACAAGTTAGTAAGGTAGTGCTCAGTATAGATCAGTTTCATGATGACGTAGGACGTATGCTGCTCGCGCACCTTGGAGGCAGAAAGCACACCGAGTTCGTAGCCAAACACTGACTGCCAGTGTGAATAATGCCGTCGTCTTGCTGTGCCGTGGGTTGTCAGAACAGAAAGAACACACAGAAGGATTTAATTTTCTACAGAATTCCTGCTGGCAAACATCACTTCCACAAAAATCGGCGAAAGTTATGGTTGCAGGCATTAAGACGCGAGAACTGGTCTGAGGAGGAACTTAAGAATGCTGGTCTGTGCAGTGCACACTTCATATCTGTAAGTACTGGAGATCTACCATACAGAGGTTGCCTTAACCGGAAATATTACACCATTGACAGATTTTTTTTTAAATGTCGGAAAATTCTGAAGGCCGTCCGTCATTTTGACGGATTATAATACTGAGGGTAATCGTTGTTTAGCTAACTTTAGCCAAAATTAGATGCTACTTTGCTAGCGCAAAATGTGAAGACTGCCAAGTCTCCTTAGTTATTTTAAAAGCCCAGTAAATGTGATGGCATTGATAAACACGGTGAAAAAAGAGGGACTGATGCAGTGAAAGATGACAGACAAGCAAGTTATACGCCAGTTCTTATGGCATTTGGTGTACTATACGTACGCATTTTCTACCTTTCATGTGTTATGGCACGTCAGTTTGTGCCCAGATCTGTGGTTCACATAATCCGAACCCTAACCCTCAGTGCATGGTATCTGATGCTGCGTGAACATACTTAAGGAAAGCTTAGAATGTCTACAGATGACACACCAATTAAAAGTGGCGTATATAATTATGCGAGCAGTGATATCACGTTGGTTTATCAGCCAACAGCAACTACAGCTGCTGCATCACTGAGATGTTTTTGAACATTAAATACTACTAAATTTATCTCATTATCATTAACAAATAAAAATTTGAAATGACGGATAATAATATGTTATGACGGAATTTTTATGACCCTGTCCGTCAAAAATGACGGACAATAAAAATGTCTAGCGCAACCTCTGCTGCCCACCCGTCTGTGACAGTCTGCTTTTCTACTATGGGACAGCCTATCCCGATGCGGTAAAGTCAAATTATGCGGCCGTGAAAGAGAAGATGGGATCGGCTTTTGGACAGAAACAGTTAATGGACAGTTTTAGAGCTAACATATTCGCTCGTTCACGAATTCCAGGGGAGAGCCTGGAGGTGTATGTGAGCCGGCTGGTAGCTGGTACTAGTGTTTTTGCCTCCGAGTTGCGCGCGCATCACTTTTATTTTGTTTATTTATTTTTTTTCTTTTATTTCGAACGTGCAAAGAAAATAAGACAAACCAAAGCAAATTAAGACATAAAAAAAATAACATTTAAATGGACAGAATCTGTCTTCAAGCACATACAGGTCTGAATTTTGCATGATTGAAAAGGAGTAGGAAGAAGTATAAACTTATTTAATCCTACCCCTCAATGCTTTTACACCTTTATCATTAACTTTATACAACAATCAGCCTATACTATTTCCCTAATTTTAGCATCGAACCACAACAATCCATAATGCAGTAACTGAATTATCCACAACAGTATGTTCATGTCAGTACAGTCATACAAACAGACTCAACAAATCCAACATTCTCTTCAATAATTACAGCAGATTTATAAGTACAACATCATTCATAAACAAACAAGCCTCATTGTCATTATTAAATACTGGACCTCTCAAGAATCAATTCTTTATATCTTTTTTTAAACTGAATTATGTTTGATATTTGTTTTATCTCCACACACAATTTGTTCCACAGTTTTACTCCACAAATGGTGATACAGAAACTTTTTAATGTAGTGCGTACTTTATGAATCTTTAAATTTAATTTTCCCCGTAAATCATAGCCTCCCTCTCTTTCACAAAGCATTTCTTGAATATTGCCCGGTAGTAAATTATTCTTTGCTTTATATATTATTTGAATAGTTTTGAATTCCACAAGGTCAATGAGTTTTAAAGTTTTAGATTGGAAAAATAGTGGATTTGTGTGTTCCCGAAAACCAACATTGTGAACAATTCTTATTGCTCTTTTTTGCAATATAAAAATTCTGTGTAATGAACTTGTATATGTATTTCCCCATACCTCCAAACAGTAACTTCAATAAGGTAAGATCAATGAATTATACAGAATCTGAAGTGATTTCTGATCTAATATCCCCTTTGCTCTGGCCAGGACTGAGATGCTTCTGGATAGTTTGTTTTGTAGATATTTTATGCGAGGTTTCCAGCAAATTTTATCATCAATTATCACTCCAAGAAACTTGTTTTGATTCACTCTTTCTATATCTACACCATCTATTTTTACCTTTATCTCGTTACTTGTTTTACATTTGCCAAAAATCATGAATTTTGTTTTACACAGATTTATTGACAACTTATTTTTGTCAAACCATAATTTAGTTTTATTTAGCTCAGAAGTGATTAAGAAGTGATTATTAGTAAACATTGAAACTCATCTATTAGTTCACCTCTGACACTTTGGACACCTGTAGTTCTGCACCTTTTATCCAAATCTGGTCACAACTGCTAAATCGCAAATTATACAAAGTAGAGCGCAAGCTAACATTACCCTCATTTCTCATTGCTTTGTCACAATCACCATCACTCACAATCATTCCACACCTTGAAAAATAGAAAGAAAGACAGAAAGAAAGTGAAACCAACAATGTGAGCAACCAAAGCAGTCATTAGGCTGGAAATGGAGTTATATAATAACAACAACCAACCTGCAACAAAACAGAAAACAGACCTCCATCACAGACCTGTATCCAGGTTAGCCACTATTCGCTAATCTTAGCAGTACTACATGATAACACTATGCTCTGTTTTGCTGATGAGAGCACTGTAGAAACATGACAGAAATGGTACTGTACAACTGATTTAATGAGACACCAGTAAAACACAGAGCCACTAAATACAGTTTTTGCTACCGTTATTGCATGGTGCAGTCATTATGGACATGGAAGGAGGAGTTTGTCGAGTTGGTGAAGTTGAAATTACAAGAAGAGAAACCCAGAAATGATGAATTCCTAGTTCAAAAATTTTTAAAAAAGTTGCACCCATAGCGCATCTTTGACTGGCTGTCAAAGGATCTCACTAGGATGGACTGAAATGATCTTAGAAGCCAATGGGTCACCATCACCGTAGCATCATGTGTACATTCATATAAATACAATATTTCAGGAATACCTGAAGTGATTTTTTTTTCTAATTTGGCACAATTATTCACTTGAACTCAAGGATATACTGATCAGATCTTGGTTGCATCTGACCAGACAAACACTTTTGACTTCTGGGACTGACTCAAGGATCTGCATCAAAACATGGTGATACATAAAGTGTGGAAACATCTGGTTTAACTTTCTTTGATTTTATTATTCTGACTTAAATTAATCTGTCTTGCTTTCGTCCCTTCTTTTAATATTTATTTCAGTTTTTACTTTTGACAGACTTCACTTTGTTCAGCTTTTGTTTTCAACCATGCTTTACAAATACATTTCTATTGGATTGGATTGATTTTGTGGCAACAAAATGTATTTTATCACAGAAAGGATACATGACTTCTCTGGATGTCACATCCCAACCCCTGTGGGTTTTTAAGTTTAGATAATAATAATAATAATAATAATAATAATAATAATAATAAATACATTTAATTTACATTTACTTTTTAGGATTAAACCATGCCCAGGTGTGTATACTTGGTATAAATGCTGTCATCAACACCAGTTGATTCATACATTATGTTTAAGAGCAACGTGTTTGCCAATTCCATTTTATTGTTTTTGTTGTGACAAAATACAGGTTCTATAACAAATTTGCAATTCAAGCCTCAGTCATAGAGATGTTGAAATGAACCAGAGCAGTGACAGAAGGAAAACGGTGACACCAGAGACATGTTCAGTGCTTGTCCTGTACTTTCCACAGACACATGGTGTGTTCAAGGACTCGGCCCCGTCAGCCACAGTGACCAGCCATTCGAAGCAGAGGAATGACGACTATGAGAGGAAAGGAAACTGTTCAAGGGAATTGTGTGGATTTAGTGGTCTAGTGCTGACACATGGTGTTGAGCATGGTAGAAAAGCACTTTAACTCTTCACTGCTTTTATCACATGTACACACTCCATAAAACACGGCTCTATGTCATGGCAGGGCTTACAGGAGCAGAAATACACTCACAACGCACACACACCAGATAAGGAGGAACTAAGCTGTCAATAAAACATCCTCTTCTTCTTGGCAGAGTGAAGTTGGTTCCGTTCTCGAAACCAGTTCCAAGAACCATTTATGGAACCAGTTATGTTTACGGATCTTGGAACCAGTTACGTTTACAGAACCAGTTACGTTTATGGATCTCGGAACCAGTTACATTTAGGGAACCAGTTCCATTTACAGATCTGGGAACCAGTTTTGAGGTCCGTAAATGGAACCAGTTTTGTTTACCTAACCAAAAACCAAGCTGTGCTCCAAGTTCCAAACCCTGGCTCCTGCCGAACTTGTAGGTTCGCTAAGCCATGGTGACCCAGGACACCAAGCAGCAGTACAGATCTCCAAGCTCCAGGCTCTCCATCAGCTCCCAGCTATGTTTAACTTAAACGGACCTCAGATCCAGCTCCAAGAAAGGCTCCATCAGCTCCCAGCTATGTTTAACTAACAGCCGGGGTTGTGCTGAACGCACAGCCAGTGCTGTCCGGCTCACAACCGGGGCTCTGTGAGTCTGTTTCTTCATTTATGCCAAGGCTCGGTGCTGGCATCGTGCCCCAAGAACCGTGGCTTGGAACATGGAGCCTGGCCTTGTGCACCCACTTCAGGCACCGGCAATCCCGGCATGCAGAGTGAAGTAAACGAAACTGGTTCCGAGGACCAGTTTTGTTTACAGAACTTGGAACCAAGCCGGGCTCCAAGCTCCACTTTGACCATGAAAAGATGACAAACTGCATTTTACACCAATTATTTGCATTTATTGACAGGATTAGTGGTTAAGAAGTTATTAAACATTTTAGATCAGTAGAGGATTTTGGTCGGTGGTGGTTTGGGTCTTTATGAGTTAAATACAGTTATTGTGTCATACTGTCATATTTTCCTTGAACACTTGGTATGATTACAGAACTTTATGACATGTTGAAAGTTATATAAGTAATAGAATTATATAATGTGATATAAGGAATAAAGTGATGGTGGTCATTCAATTATCATAATTAACAAATTTATTAGACATTTCCTTATTTGTCTCAGACCATTCACCATCATGAAGTGATGCTGGACTTCATATATCAATGTTCCTCAAACTTCTACCTTAGGACTTTATTCTGTTACCTACAGAAAAATAACAAGAGGAGAGTAATGAGTCAGGTCTTAGGGTGCTCGCTCCCTCACCCCCTCACTCCTGGAGAGGGTGTTGGAGCCTATCCCAGCATAAGAGAAATTTGGTGATGATCGACAGCTGTTTTCAGACATTAAGCTACATTAGCCTCATACCACTCCGAACTGGATTTGAGGTCCATTTAAGTTACATGTAACTGCGAGCTGATGGAGCCTTCTCAGAACTAGGAGCTGGTAGAGAACCTGGAGCTTGAAGATCCGTACTGTTGTTTGGTGTCCCAGGTCACTCCAGCTTAGCGGACCCACAAGCCCGGCAGGAGCTGGGGCTTGGAGCTTGGAGCACGGCTTGGTTCTGAGTTCTGTAAATGAAACTGATTCCATAAACATAACTGATTCCGAGATCCGTAAATGTAACACTCTCAGAACTGGTTTCAAGAACAGAACCAGGTTCACTCTGCCCTTCTTAACTATAGTATCCATGTTATGAGTTACTTTGTTTTTCTTTTGACATTTAAGTCCCATGACCAGTGGCAGATTTAGGTACAAGCTAAATAAGCTACAGTTTAAGGCCTCACGATCTGGAGGGACCTCAAAAAATTTCCAGCATTAGTTTTTACTCAATGTGTTGTTTTAAAATTAAAATTTTGCTAATTAATCATCTATAATTGCATTGACTAGATAGCTGAATTATAAGTAATGTGTAATATTTAGTATCAATGTTCCTTGTGTAAGGATAGATAATTCATGGAATTATAGTGGATATAATTGGGTTTAACACTTTAACCCCTAGCCAAAAATGGTCTGCCTGGACTTTTTTTCTTATTAAAACTATTTCTATATCTGATGGTAACAAATTGTTCAAGAGAAAGATCATTTTCATAGCTAAAGAGAATGAAAAATGAACTGAGAGCGACTATGTCTCCAGAAAAATTGTCTGCACTTAGCATCATGTGCATAGAAAGCGATAAGTTGTGCAGCATATCTTTTGACATAATCAATGATTTTGCTTTTCCAAAATCAAGAAAGAAAATGTAAATTGTAACTTAGAGGATTCCCTAATATAATTTTTGTGATTTTACAATTCGATCTTTATTATTGAATATTATTAATAAAAACTTAAAAGGCAATATGTTTTCAGTTTTTCATATAGTTAAAAGGCACATATACCTTAATGAAGTGCCTACTGACACAGTACTGTGGCACAAAATATTGGTTTGTCTGTTAAAACAGACCCAATCAGCGCCCTTGTTATAGCATGTCTAGACTGGTAACTTGTAACATCCCAAAAAGTACCAAGGTAATTATATAGCATATAGGTCAGATTTAGAGACAGTGGAGATTTAGCTCAGTTGGTGTTTAGGATTGCAACCTGGAAGACTCTGGTTTGAGTCCTGGTCAAAACACAATTTTTTTTCCTGCAGATTTTCAAACGAGGAGTATGGGGGGGGGGGGGCAAAGAACACCATAAAGCAACATATAGAGCATTTACAACAATAATTCCTATTATATTCTATATACTATCACTAATTTGTTGTTTCTGCCATCAATTGCCACAGCACTGTGGTAGCAAAATGCACAAAAGAATGAACTGAAGTATCCGCCATATATGACCACAGTACTGTGGCAACAAGAGGAGAATGAGTTCATGGAACAGTGTCCATGATTGGCTCTAGTACAAATGCTAACATGTGATTGGCTCTGTGGCACTAGACCAGGGATCGGCAACCTTTAACACTCAAAGAGCCACTTCGACCCGGTTTCCATGGAAAAGACAACACTGGGAGCCGCAAACACTTTTTGACATCTGAAATGAAGATGTTAGCCTATATATACCCTAAATTCCGGACTATAAGCCGCTACTTTTTTCCCACACGTTAAACACTGCGGCTTATACTCCGACGCGGCTTATACAACGATTTTACCGGTACCACGGCTTGGTGCCACCGCGGCGCACCTCAGGGCCAATGCTAGGTGCCGTTGCACCGCCATACCATGGCGCGGCGCCATGGCACCTGACACCGAGCAGTGGCACTGCGGTGCCACGGCACCTGGCACTGAGCCGTAGTACTGCAGTGCCACAGCACCTAGCGTTGGCCCCGAGGTGCGCCACGGCACCTTGGTCTTGCCATGGCACCTGGCATCATTAAATGTTCTATTTTCTTCAGATATTTTTCTTTTCTTAGATTTCTCCATACTTGGCCTACCTGGGGTTGAAAGTCTCGATAAATGTATGGCATTTTGGCGGGCTGTCGGAGAGTGTGACGCATATTTTGAGCGACGAAAAATAATACAATATATAAATATATATATATATATATATATAGTATTATTTTTCGTCGCTCAAAATATGCGTCACACTATACATATATATATATATATATATATATACATATATATATATATATATATATATATATATATATATATATATATATATATATAAATTTATTTTAATATTTCGAGATCACAATAATCTTACAATTTACAACTACAATTAAACAAACGAACAAACACAAATAAAATACTTTGTTCAGATATTGTGCAGTTTTGGTGTCGCAGGGCATTCCGCGCATGCCGGCTGCTGGCTGACACGTCAAGTGCTGTCAAACGTCTCTGAAGAAGGCGAATGCTGATCACCGAAATTGCACAAGGTCTGAAGAAAGAAGTTAAAAACTTTGACTTAATAAGAAGACATGATACGTGTTTTTGAGACAAATAACATACACTTCAATCGGACACTTATAATTTATTTTCCCAAGCCACGCAGAGCCACAACATAAGGATGAAAGAGCCGCATGCGGCTCTGGAGCCGCGGGTTGCCGACCCCTGCACTAGACAAACCCATATGTCGTGCCACAGTACTGTGGCAGTAGCCATTGCCATAGATTCAAGCTTTCTGAGAGCATTTAAAAGGGGGGGGCTCAGGGCATTTTTTAGCTTAGGGCCTCACCAAGTCTATACCCATGACAAGGGTATAGCCTACAGGTGACAAGGCTTTTACTAAGGTATGTTAACAACACTGTAAAGATTCAAGTGATTCATCATTTTGCAGGGCTGGAACCTTAATCATTATGTGTTCAAGGCTTGATTATTGCAATGCTCTCTTCTCTTAGTCTTAGTCTTACTAGCTGTGCTACTAAAAGTGTGCGACTTGAAGAGAATACTTTAACTAGGATCTTAATCAAATGTTAATATTTTACAAACTGTGACAATAGTGACCATTCATTTTGATCTTCCTTCACTGTGATTGGTACAAGCTAGAGCTCCTTATAAGGTATGTGTTTTTTACATATGAGGTTTAAGAGGCTAATTACATCATATATCCAACCAGGTCACCTGAATTAAATATTGTCACTGTGCATTTCTGAAAACCAGGAAATGTATCATACCAACAATTTTAACCAAAAATACATTTTACGTCAGTATTTCTTTGTTTTAATGGCTCCTGGCACTGGTCTGGTCACTATTACAAATGATGTTCCTTAGTAAGTTTTCTGAGAGGTTTAGGCATTTACAGCAAATGATTAGTTACAGAAAGATGTTAAAGATTAGTTTAATATAGAAAAAGCCAGAAACAAAGTGAAACACAATGACTCTCAATGCATTTAGTAAAATTTAAACTCAATCTTAAACCTTTTCTAAACCTTAACCAATGCACTTTCATTGCTTAGAGGTAGTATAGCCTACTCAAAACAATAACACCAACTGAGTATCAAGTACAATTCAAAGTTCAATAATAAAACACATGTGCAGATTATCTATCTGCACTGCTACAGTTGTCAACAATGAAGATAAGCTAATGACCACACTGTGACAGTGGTGGTATTTATATGTACAGAAAAAAAAACTATTTTCTTTACCACACTACATATATGTTGATCAAATAATGAGACCATTTCATGCCATTCTAAATTTCTGACATCATCAAACTTTGTCCCATGTTGTCTTGGTCTGAAACAATGACAGCAACCTGTGAAACTGTCTTAGGCATGACCATTTATTGTCATTTTTTCATCTGGAACAGCCAAAAGTCACACCAGTAAAAGTCTGCAAAGATGTTGAAAAAAGGATTCACAGTACATTTGATAGTTAAATCAAACTGCAATCATTTTATAACCCTAACCAGATATCACATGACACATATTAAATGGTATGAACCTATATAGCGCATTTTCTACACCTTCATGGTGCCCAAAGTACTTTACAATTCCTTACATTCACCCATTCACACACACATTCATACACCAGTGGGCAGCTGCTGCAATTTAGGGTTCAGTGTCTTGCCCAAGAACACTTCGATATATGGACAGTTGGAGCCAGGATTCGAACCGCCAACCAACTGAGCCACAGTCGCCCTTACACATTTCCGTGGTTATATCCACCACACCCTCTTTTCTTTTGAAAAGCAGCAGCATACACCAATCAACTTCTCAAGCGATTTCCATGTCACAGGCAAATCTTCATAGTAGAAATACAGTCTAGAGTGTTCTGATGGAGTTGAGGCTCCATGAATCACTTGGTCTGAGGTGGTTAAGTAAGTCTGAGCAGAAGTTCATCTTTTTTCAATCTTGACTATATTATCATCAAATGTATATGAGGTTGTAGCCTTAATTCATGCAGTCATGTGAACACGTCAACAACCAATAGATGCAACAGATCTCTTTAGCACCAAATATCATAAATTAAATACTTGATGGCAAAGGCAGTATTTAATCACAAACATGCCAACAGAGTCCAGTTTAGTGTGTGGACTGTTTGTAGAGAAGTTGATGGTGTCATTTACTCATAGTCAAATGAGTTTACTCCATAATTCTTCGTTAAAGTTGTTTTATCGCCCTTTATAGGCAGGACTGCTGCTCGTTCAAAGCATAAAGACCCAGTGCTACTTTTGCAGCAGCTCCTGAATTAGTTTTTCTCTGTATTTAACCTTTTTTAAGCAATTTGTCACCAATTTGGTATAGTATTTTCCTCTGTATTTTGCATTTTTCAGTGTACATCATGTGTTTTCCTACATTAAATTTACTGATCATGTAGATATTCATGAAAGCTCAGAGTAAATTCAAAGGTTGTTATATCCAAACAGAGAAAACAAAAAAGAAAGAGTGACTTTTTCAGTAAAATCTCTCATTAACTGAACATAAACCCAGTGTGTCCATCCACTGTCATTGATCCAACTCCATGGGTTTCACTAGTGAATCAATGCTGTAGAAGATAATGGTGTTTCCACAGTAACTACAGATTAAACAGTTTAGATCAGTAGATGGTTTTGGTCAACAGTGGATGTTTGGATCTTTATTGGTTAAATACCTCACTACATCTCCAGAATTCATTCTTCTTTGGACTTAAGAGCTAAAATTTCAAATACATACGGCACAAAGTAAATCCTCAAATCTAATGGTCTATATTCTTACTGTTATGTGAGGATAATGGTTAAACTCACTCAGATTAACAGTCTCTTCAAAGTCCTCAATGGTATGGTAGGCAGTAGGAAACCAACATATATTACCTCTGTAATGACCATGGTATCCATGACATGTTTGAACATCATGGAGTTTTACCAAAACTGCTGGCAGTGTATAAGGCAGAAATGGAGGAACAGGATGTGTAAAAAAAAAAAAAAAAAAAAAGCAAAAAACACAAAACATAATATTCCAGCGGGTGTAAAAGCAACATGCATAATGCAACGGCATCATGAGCCTCCTGCTGGCCCCCTGTTCCCGAAAAATTTCGGACCAGGGAGTGGGTGGTGGGGGTGCACGGTATTCCCAGCTGAAAACAAATCTGCGCTTTCACAGGGTCTTTACGCAGGGTACCGCACCCATTGAGAAACATTCTAATAGTCCATGGCTTGCATTTCAACATGGTAATACCTGTGACAAGGTAAGAGAACAATATATTGATAATTAGCACGACTTTGAGCAAGACCTACACCATTTTTCTGGCTGTGTTTTTGTAAAATTAACCATGCAAATCATGGGTGCACGGCTCGCTGCCTAATACACAGCCTGTTGGAAAAAAATGTCTTGGCCTTTTTGTGTGTGCCTTTTTTTTGTGTTTTTTCAGTTGCAAACAATTTATGAGTGGTGGAGAATTCCTGCACTGAACTTCCCACACAAGCATCCATTCAGATTCCTGAAGTTCTGCATGTGTCATCCATTCACTCACCTTCCTGTCATTTCCATAAAAATCAAATCACAGAGAAGGTAAACATGAAGTTCACTGCCCAAAAAAACACAGTACAGCAAAACTGTTATGGCTTTTGTCACGTAATTTGATTGAATTTAAAGCAGTACTTGCTAAAAAAAAAAAAAAAAAAAAAAAGATTGACTGGAAATTGATTTTTCAAGGGGTGGCAGCATAGAAAGCAATGAATTTTTAGTCTGCTTCATGTTGATCATGTTTTTTTGTGACACTGGAGAAAAATGGGGATGATACGGTGGAATAGAAAACTTTTCAGCTGCTAATTTTGTATCTACAGTATATTTCTATACACAATTGTATGTGTACACACACATTTAGATACACATGTACTTAAAGGGTTTGGGAGTTTAAACATTGAAAACAAACAATGAAGTTAGGGCGTATCTTCAACAATATACCCTTCTCTCCTATTCATCTCCGTAATAGAGATGCAAGCTCTGTAATGCTCGCTGGGAGCCAAGCATGAGATTGAGGATTTCTCACCCACCATGCATTATTCATAGTCCAGAGCAACAGAGTGTGTAAGATGAGAATTACACAGCATGAAGAGAACAGGGAAAGGGGACCAAGGGGAAAAGAGGGGGGGACGGGGGGAGGAAAGGAAGGAGAGGAGAGCAAAGGTGAGAGACGGCAAGGAAGAGAAAGCCATAAAGGACAGAAAAAAGGAGTGAGATAGTGGACACTGTCAAATCTCCATTTCCTATCCGTTTCTTGTTAACCCTGGGGATTGTCTTTTGGAGTTTTTGTGAACGGTGGTGGTGGTGGTGGTGGGTGGCGTGTGGGGGGAGTAGAGGATATGAACGTGGAAACAGGCGAGGCCCCGGATAGCTCGACCAAGATTGGCTGGCAAATTTGCATTTATTAAATGTTGCGTCCTGTGAGTCGGTTTGTATGCCGAGCACAAGCTGAATAGTGAGCAGGAAATTTCAGGCTTCTGTTACGATTCGTGTCCGGCCCTTCGTTCTTCATAATGAAAAACAGTGGGGAAGTGAGTCAGGGTTGGAATTGATTTGTTTAACAATGGAAATGAAACAAAGTAGGAGGCACAGACCAAAATAGGAGGCATGCTATCTTAAATGAAAGTTCGGAACCAAGAAATTGCAAGATTGTGACTGATACAATTTGACAAATGACTTGTACAAAATGATATAGAGCATTTTTCATCACAATAATTGGTAAATGGATGCCAAAAAAAAAAAAATTCATGTCCATAATAATGTAAAAAATATTCCTTATATTGCTACAAACTTTAGTAATTTATGGAGCTAATATCCTGTTCAAACTTGAGATACAAACACAGGACAAGGAAAATCATAATAAGAGAAAAAATAATACTGCTTCCATTTTATAATACATATTCTACTTTGCTGTGACTGCGCTCTGTAAATTATTGCAAATAATTCATATTCATAGGGTCAGTTTCCTGTCAAAAACTTAACAGTTTAATATGTTTTGTGAATGCCCTACAAGTTACAGACAAAGACATTTTGGTTTGTAAATATGTTGTGTGGTTAAGAAACTAATACATTTGGCTTCTCAGGTACAAAATCATGAAGGAATGACATCATAGATGCAGCAGCTACTGTCCATGTGTCACACACTGCATAATAATAATAATAAAAAAAAACAAGCTTTGGTAATAAATGAAAAATTATTCCGGACTGGCAAGTCTTTATAAATCTTTATATCCTGTCATTAAAGATACTGTGACAAAGTTAAAGTCAGACACAAAATCTTTGTATTTCTTTCGTTGTTCAGTATAAAGAAAAACGAATACACCCAACAAACACAAAATAATTTATCACCTTATTTTTGGTAAAACCTTCCCACCATAGAGGTTTGGCATAAACAGACAACAGCAGGTGGCAGAGATTATAGGGATGAAATAATCCTGCCCACGTTATATTTTAATTATCTGTGTTTTTTTGTACATTTTGTTTATTTCTTTTTTTGTTTTTAGGATTTCACCAATCCTGAATTCTTGGGTCCATGTTGATATAATAATTTGGCTACTGTCATTTCAGTCATTTGTTTGTAATCTAAAATATGTTTATACTGTTCTTATCTTGCTCTTTTATTTGTTTTAGCACATGTGTATTATTTTTTCTTTTCTTCTTTTTCATTTTTTATACTACAGTAACACTAAGTATTTTGTGGGAAGCTTCATAAAGCCTCTACCTCAGCACATGCACAGTGGACATATGCAAATAGTCAAATGATATCTTTAAACATTTGTTTAATGCTAGTTTTTTGTTTAGTTTTTTTGTACTTGCTGTTTGTAAAGCAGTAAAGTGTATTAATATATCAGCACTGATATCTGGTATAATTTGGTATGTTTTGTCTTGTAAGTTTTGTAAATATCACCACTTTTAGTGGATTTTATGGCATTTATAAAATCTGCATTGTTCCATAGGTTTGGGCAGGAAACTAGGTCCATACATCATTAAAACTCTGTAAAAAGCTGAATTTATAAAATATAAACGCATTGTGTTTTTGTACATTGTATTAACAAACCAAACATTAAAAGGGGATTAGCTCTACACATTGCTCAAAAAGAATTTCTTTAATGCAGTTACAGTCATGCTCAAAAATGACATATAATCCTGAATCTACATATGAAGATTATCTTCACAGTTAAAATTTTAGTTTCTTAATTTTTGGCAGGAAATTAGCCCCAAAGTAATTTATTATTGGCAACCATTTTCTTACTACAATTATTAAATCAAAGTAGAATATGTAATTTGAAATAGAAGCAATACTATTTTTGTTATTCATCCTACGACCCCATTTGCTCAGCTCTTTGCAGGAGAATGTTATTAGTTTGCACAGTTAATGGAATTTTTTTTTTTCCATTTTAACTCAAATATGTGAATGTGTGAGCAGTTGTCTGCATGTCTGTGTGTATGTACATGTTTCCTCCAGCGCAGTCCTAATGACAAGAATGTGATGGTTACTGGCTTTTTAACTTCCCAGTGATGAAAAGCCAGTATTAATTTAGGCTACAGATTTCATTTGTTCCGAACAGGAAAAACAATATAAATCACTTTTAGAATGATTAGGGAGAGGGTTGGATTAATCCAGGCCTGATTAGGGCATTATGCTGGCTTGTTATGGACACACAGGGTGACTGACGGTAATTACTGTCTGTAATAGGAGAGCACACACTCAGTCAAAGCAGAAGCCGCAGCACAGCCAGCGTGAATTTATGTGTATACAGTTAATGTGCTGTATATGTGTGCATATTTCACTAAAACTATGGCTGATAATGTTTGCTTTTCACCAATAATGTGTTGAAATATGTTGACTGTGTGCAATCAGAGTGTGAGCTGAGAGCAGCATTGCATAATAGACAGCTGGAGATATTGGGGGGGGGGCAGAAAGAGATGCAGGGTGAAAAGAGTCATGGCTTTGTTTATGATTATTGATATCCTTTGACAAACATATTCACTCAGATAATAAAAACAGATGGTGGTAGGTAAGGCAAATGGTAGCCTGAAAATTAGAGATGTGCGAAATCAGCAAATCGAACTTCAGCATGTGTGTACACATGCACACGCTTACCCCCCCTTTACACACACACACACACACACTCACTAACACACACACACACACACACACACACTCACTAACACACACCTAAGTCTGAATCCATACAATGAAACAACTTGTGAAACCCATTAAAATGTCTACCATTTCATTTAAAAATTTCTGAATTTTTATTTGACCATTGAATCTAGCAGGTTTTACTCATTTCAAACTGACACACCCCATCATTCAATACTGTTGTGATACTTGAGTGGCAGGATTATAATTTACAATTTATTAGCCACAGATCAAGAACTACAGGACCACTTGACATAAAGAACATTTTAATTTTTTATTATTATATTATTTCACTCTAAATGTAGACCAACATATTTTGGCTGGTGGCCTTTATCAGGATCATCAGGAAATACACAACCAGCTGTATACATAAATATAAAAATATAATTTATATATATAATTGTATAATATATAAAATATGAAACATGCAAAATGAGCGCCACTGGCTGAAACACTTTGGTCTATATTTAAAATGAAAATACAACAAGCGTAGAATTTGTGACCTGTTGCTAGTTTCTCTCCTCATCCATGCACCTTAAAAGTAGGTGAAGTTGCGCCAGAGCCTTGTACAATTTATTGCTATTTGTAAGTGAAAAAGGCAATTTTAAAATTAAATCACACACAGGGATGGGATATGAAAAATCATAACAAAAACAGTGCATATTTATTTCAGGAGCATCGAATGCTTGCTGAATAAAAGACAAAACTTCAAAACGCACAAGTCTAAACTTAATTAAAGATGGTAAATAAAACTCCACTATAAGATTGAATAAATACAATCTATCTAACACTTTACAATAAAGATGCGTGAATTACTGTTAGTTAATGCAGTGTAAAACATTTAACAACAATTAACAGTTAATAAATACTTAACTAGACACCGTTTACTTATGGTGTTCATGTTAACTGAGGTATTCATTTATGCATTATTTAATAGTTTAAAGATGCTATTAACATCAGTCAATACTAAACACATTAGTTAAGTGTGAATTACCTTTTAGTTATCATTACTACAGTGACTAATATTAATTAATGTATCTTAAGTGTAAAGGAATACCATTTAGGTTTTATAAATTTTATTACACAGCAGATCTTCATTTACTACCTTTGGCCCAGTGTTTGGGGTTTTGAGGTTCTGCAGCACTTTACTAATAAGTTTTTTGTTTGTTTTTTTTTAGTTAGGGTATGTGATGCTCCTGAAATAAATGTGCATTGTTTTGGTAATGACTCATGTAATGTGTACATTCACTAGAAGTGGATAATTCAACATTTTCCTACAGGCTAGTTTTACAATGTAATGAAAAGGGCAATCATAAGCAATACCAAATAGATTTGTTTGCTCAAAGGAGGGCTGTTGTTCAGTTTTCCTCTACAATACTGCAAGGTCTTGAGCTTTCATGACCAAGTTGATTTTTCATGTCTGTTGTAATTTAAATAACACTGAACAAAAATAAAATGAAGCGCTACCTTTAACTGTTTCTGTAAATCAGCTTGGCAGCATAATAAAAAAAATAACTGTAATAAGATGTTAGAACAAAACAAACAGAGTCTCTGAGAACCTCACGCAGCACAAATGTGAGCCTTTCAGTTGGCAGATCATTATGTTAAACTGTTGAGTGCTGCTAAAAGGTGGATCTAGGCCTCAAAATAACACTAACGATTGGCTGATTGAATCATTGCATGAACAAATGTAGCTGGAAATCTCCAACAACGTTAGACCAAATTTTCCAAAATGTTCAGTCTTGATCAATCGACCACAGATTTGAGTCTAAACAGTTATATTCTTGTCTGAAAACTTCTCAATATATTTTATTACAGAAATTTTATACTTTTATCTTTAAGTTTATCAATTGTAACTGCAATCAGGCTGAAGTCAGTGTTGCAAAAGTTGTGATGCATCACTATGACAACCAGACCTAGTGAGAATACAGTAAAAATACAGCACACTGTCACCGATACCAAGTCGTCAGTGCAAAAGTAGATCTATTACTGTGTGATTCTGTTGCAGCAGAACAACATACTAACACTCAGTTCTACTCAATATATGCAAGCTGTTTGATTGGTCTGTTAGCTGTTGCCCGCTATTGGCAGCAGCAGTGTAACCGCTGAAATGTGGAAACGGCTGGAGGGAAGCGGAGCTCCAGTCGTTTCTGCGTTTCAGCGGTTACACTGCCGCTGCTGCTGCCAGGCGGCTGCATAAACCTTTGTTTCCCACAATGCACATCGCGACAAAATTCTGCAGATGCCCAAGTTACCTACCAGCTCTGATTGTAAACAAATGGGTTGTTTATGGTGGAGTACACTTTGAAATTGTTCTCTATGATGCAAGAGATTGAGGTGAGTAATCACAGAAAGACTTGTGGATTTGTGATACTGAGGTTTGACAGGTTTGATGAAAAATTGGTGACAAAAGTCTCCCACAGCTTTAAACCAGTCTAAAGCAAAAGACTAGAACCAATAGAAAGTACATCAACTCTGGAATTAAACTGTATTTCAAAATCCTTTAAGGTGGCAAACCAAATTTCTTCCCACATCTACTGAAAACCATTGGTATCTTTAGAGCAATAGAAAGTATAGAGCAGAATCAGCAAAGTCTCCATGTGCCAATATTGACTTTATTATGGGGAATTTCCTGCAGGTGTAAAAGCTAGAAATCATTTACAGTGTGGAAGCAGACATAAGGTACCCAATGAGATGTATCCCATTAAAGGAATGGAAAATAAGTGTGCATATTTAGCAGAACACTGCACATCTCTCTAACTACACTCACCAAACCTCCCTCCTCCATGCTTCTTTTTCATCTCCCCTCTCTCCATTTTCTTTCCGTCTTTCTTTTATGGTAGCACTTGTTCCTTTTCACCACATCATTGGCTGAAACAGAACTTTAACACGCCGTTGGCTCAGCAAGAGCTCGACACGATTTGATAGGCTGAGAGGCCACCCGTTGGTCCCTTTGGGCTGTAAAACAACAATCTAGAAGCTTATTTTATGAGTGCACGCCTCTGCTCTTTGCATGTTTATGTCAAACATTTGGAACAAATGGCATCCATTGGCTGGAACAACACAGATAAATCTAGTCAATTCACAGGCAACCAGAGCAGCACAAGCCACTGAGAAAGTGGTCCACTTGATGGCTGATAAGAGGAGTGCTTGCATTATTCAATTAATACCTGAAAGGGGTGCATTTTATGCAGCATTTACTAAAGCATTCACTAGTCAATGTACGCATGGTGCACACAAAAATACAAACACACGCACACACCTACTCCCACACAAACACAGGAGCTTGTGTTTGCATCCTGGGAAAAGACTGGACTCCCCTTCCATTTTGCCAAATCAAATATACAGTGAGAGCAAGCTAAAAGGCACTTTCAATCAGCCGCTCTGGGTCTGTCTGTCAATCTGGGAACAACAACAATCTAGCCTACTTGGAGTGGTCTAGTCAACATCCATTCCCCAATAAATTCAATCAGTGATGCATTGTGTGTGTGTGTGTGTGTGTGTGTGTGTGTGTGTGTGTGTGTGTGTGTGTGTGCGCATGTAACACAAGTGTGTGTCTAAGTACAGGTGTTTATGAGAGAGGCAGAGTGAAAAGGCAGAAATAGAGAGACTCGTTCTGACAGGATTGTTTTAGAACAACAAAAGATCATTTAAAAGTGGCACCGGAATATATACAGGAGTTGGAATATTCAAGGCAAATGTATAAGAAACCATGGCAGAGATATAATTCTCAAATGTGACAAATTCCCCAATTTTTGTTCCCTTTTCTTTCTAAAACAAGAATCTTTAGGTTTTAAACAGTTGGTTAAAGAGAAAAGCACCAGTGAGAGCACTGAACTTTTAAATGTTGACGAGGAAAAGCCATGATAAATTTTGATACTGAAAATGCATTGTGTATGTTTAACATGAACAATTGAGCTGAACATTTAAGACAAGTAAGAAATACCTAAACAAAGATATCTGAATCAATGAATATCAGACTCTAAGAAAGACATCTCATATCTTTTGAGTTATTTATCCTCACTGTATATTTGAGAAGTCTAATATTGGCCACTGGACACTATTGGTACCATTTTTATCACCAAAATGTATTATTGAGGCCTATTAATTGACTACACTTATTTTGTAGGAAATATCTATTGGTTTCAATTTTCAGGAGTTCTAGAACATCAACCAGGGGTCCACAAGACTTGTCTGAGATATACCTACTACTGGATAAAGTCTGCAAATACAGTAGCAGGGTCAAAAGATAACTTACCTTTTGGGTTATGAACAAAACACATCCTCATAGCTTAACAACCAACTCCATTACCAATGACAACCCAAATGATGCACAAACACGACATTTGTAGACCCAAAAAATACCACTGATAGTGTTTAAAAAGATAGCTGTTAAATTTAGGCTGTGGCAAATCTCTACATAAGCTTTGATTAGACATAAGCACAGAAACAATGTGGCTATAGTCAGTAAAGGATCAAAGTGATTTATGATTTATTTATTTGCACATAATAAAAACAACAAAAGAAAAACAACAACATTCAAACAAGTAACAAGATTGTGCAGGTGAGGTTTGAAGCCAAAAAAGGCTTATATGAATACCTCCCCCAAAATGAACAATACACAAAAAAAATAATTAAAAATACAATATAACTGAAATAATAAACTAAAGTAAAACAATAAAGATGTAATCCACATTACAAATCATCAAATACAAATCAAATGATATACAGCCTTACATTTTTTCATGAATTAAAGTCCTTTTCAGATGTTTTTTAAACAATGATAAAGTAGATGTAAGTAAGGCTGTAAGTAAGGGTTAAAATAAGACACATGACAAACAACCTCAAAACCTTGTAAGTTTGGTGTGAAAAGGACATGAACCCTTCACCAACCACCTCTTTTTGTGGTTTGTCTCTATTTAATGGCCTCCCCTCGAAGGGCACTTTTTACATTGAATCCTTCAAAAACCAGCCACAAGCCCCAACGAAATCAACTACAGTGGGTATGGAAAGTATTCAGACCCCTTCAATTTTCCACTCCGTTATATTGCAGCCATTTGCTAAAATCATTTAAGTTCATTAATGCACACACAGCATCCCATTTTGACAGAAAAAAAACAGAACTGTAGACATTTTTGTAGATTTATTTAAAAAGAAAAGCTGAAATATCCCACGGCCATAAGTTTTCAGACCCTTTGCTCAGTATTGAGTAGATTCACCCTTTGGAGCGAATACAGCCATGAGTCCTCTGGGGAAAGATGCAACAAGCTTTTCACAGCTGCATTTGGGGATCCTCTGCCATTCCTCCATGCAGATCCTCTCCAGTTCTGTCAGGTTGGATGGTGATCGTTGGTGGACAGCCATTTTCAGGTGTCTCCAGAGATACTCCATTTGGTTGAAGTCAGGGCTCCGGCTGGACCATTCAACAACAGTCACCCAGTAGTTCTGAAGACACTCCTTCGTTTTTGCAGCTGTGTGCTGAGGGCCATTGTTTTGTTGGAAGGTGAACCAGTATGAGGTCCAGAGCACTCTGGAAAAGGTTTTGGTCCAGGAAATCTCTGTACTTGACCACATTCATCTTTCCCTCAAATGCAACTATTCGTCCTGTCCCTGCAGCTGAAAACCACCCCCCACAGCGTGATGCTGCTGCTGCAGCCCCCCTCCCCAACCATGCCTGGTTTTCTCCACACATATTGCTTAGAATTAAGGCCAAACAGTTCAATCTGGGTCCCATCAGACCACAGCATCTTATTTCTCATAGTCTGGGAGTCCTTCATGTGGTTTTTGTCCAACTCTATGCCGGCTTTCATGTGTCTTGCACTAAGGAGAGGCTTCCGTCAGCCCACTCTGCCATAAAACCCCTATTGGTGGGGGGGGGGCTGCAGTAACGGTTGACTTTCTACAACTTTCTCCCATCTTCCCACTGCATCTCTGGAGCTCTGCCACAGTGAACTTTGGGTTCTTCTTCACCTCTCTCACCAAGGCTCTTTTCCCCCAGTCACTCCGTTTGGCCAGACGCCCAGCTCTAGGATGAGTTCTGGTTGTCCCAGACCTCTTCCATCTTAGGATTCTGGAGGCCACTGTGCTCTTAGGAGCCTTAACCTTAACCTTGTCCAGATCTGGGCCTGTCCACAGTTCTGTCTGTGAGCTCTTCCACCTCCTGATTCTCATTTGCTCTGACGTGCACTGTGAGCTGTAAGGTCTTATATACGAGGGCTGTTCAATAAGTTTATGGCCTCACCCAGAAATACTGGTTGTTATAATACAGGATGTTACATTCTTTCGTGATGGGATAGTGATGCTTGAACATCGATGGACCAAGTGCATTGCTGTAAATGGAGATTATGTTGAAAAATAAAATATAAATTACCAGTCTGTGTTGTTCTGTTCTGGGTGAGGCCATGAACTTATTGAACAGCCCTCGTAGACAGGTGTGGACCTTTCCTAATCAAGTTCAATCACTTTAATTAAACATGGCTGGACTCCAACAAAGGTGTAGAACCATCTCATGGATGATCAGAAGAAATGAACAGCACCTGAGTTAAATATACAAGTGTCACAGCAAAGGGTCTGAAAACTTATGGCCATGGGATATTTCAGTTTTTCTTTTTTAATAAATCTACAAAAATGTCTACAGTTCTGTTTTTTCTGTCAAAATGGGGTGCTGTGTGCACATTAATGAGGAAAAATAATAACTTAAATGACTTTTGCAAATGGCTGCAATATAACAGTGAAAAATTTAAGGGGGCCTGAATACTTTCCGTACCCACAGTTTATTTGTCATTGTTTTGTGAGGTTATGCTTCATTGTCAGCCACAATGCAGCTAGCCAAAGAACTCCTCTTAATTTTACTGTCCAGCATAACAGCTCTTTTTTGTGTGTGTGCATAACATACATACTGACACAGGAGTAATGGCCAAAATATTCATTGATTTATATAGATGCATACAAGTAGCCAGATAAGTGCCATCCAATCTGTACATCAAACATAAAATATACTATAAATATACAAATAAAAACAGCTTAAATTAATAGGTAAAAAAAAACCTAAACTAAACAAAAACTAACCTGAAACCCATCACTCACACACAAGCATACATTCTGCATACATTCTGTTATTGCACTGATCCCTTCCTGTGTACAGTCTCTGACTCCACCTCATTTTTAAAACTAAAGCAAAAGACTAGAACCAATAGAAAGTAAATCAACTCTGGAATTAAAGTGCACTTCAAAATCATTTAAGAAGGCAAAACAAACACCACTACTGAAAACTATTGGTATCTTAAGAGCAATAGAAAGTATAGAGCAGAATCAGCAAAGTCTCCATGTGCCAATACTGACTTTATATATCGACTCCTGTTGATTTTGTTATCCAGCATAACTTCAAGCTCTTTTTTTGTGTGTGCATATACATACTGACACAGGAGTAAAGGCCAAAATATTCATTCATTTATATAGATGCAGACATGTAGCCAGATCAATATCTATATGTACATGTACATGCATACAGATGTATCTACATTGATATCAATGCATTTTGTGTTAATTATACAAACCAGATAAATCATTTAAACATGTTTACTTCTTTTCTTTTTTTCACTTCTACAGAGTAAATAATTAGATGAGAATGTAAAGAGCAGATTCGTTAATAGTGAAAATTACCATCAGGTGCTGCCCTGGTAGGAACCTATAGTTCACCAAATAATCTTCGAGAGCCAAGTAGCAGAGTTAACAGGCCTGAGCTAATGACACTGACGTGGAGGGCTGCATGGTGGAGTGACTGTCTGACTGTTTGAGACCCAAACGCAGCAGTAGCAGGCTCATCATGGACCTTGCACTCTCATTATTTGGCCACAAATGGAAATGCAAATCGCTCGCTTTGCTGCGGACGCCTCAAATTTATTAAACTAAAAGGTTTAATTTCCATTTTTCTCTGCATCAGCTTTATTTATAAATGTCGTGCCCTATGAAGACCCTGTTATTTTCTCTCTCTCCTGCTGGCTCTTAACAAATCTGCTCATTAATATGGTAATGGAGAATCAATCGCTTTTCCGGCGACAGAGGGCCGTTTCCCTCTGCGGTGTGTAATGTGCTCTGACTGGTCATCAGCACAAACAAATTCGCATGCATCACATGCATACACACATCATATATGTATATATTTCAATGCATCTACATACACTTCCAGTGTTGTCTTTAGATTTTGGTGCCACAGTATGTACTATGTTTAAACCAACCCAGTGTGGTTTGCTAGTACAAAAACATGTATTACAAATGAAAACACCACATTTCTAATCAATCATACTACAACTACAACATACCTAGCACAAAAATTGTGTGTATACATATATATATATATATATATATATATATATATATATATATATATATATATATATATATATGTGTGTGTGTGTGTGTGTGTGTGTGTGTGTGTGTGTGTGTGTGTGTGTGTGTGTGCACTGCAAAGTCAAAAAAATGTCAGGGGCTTTTTGCCCTCCACACCAGCAGGTAGCAGTATCTGTCAGTCTATAATGTTACTGATGGTGGGATATGTTAGCTCACTAACACATTATTCCCAGAGTTCTTACATTCACTTTGGTAAATTCACAATGGTTATTTGCATGGAATTCATGTTATTAAGCTAAAACATGTCAAAATGTAATGTGGGTGACATCTAAATCAAACAAAAAATCTGATACAGTTGACTCTAAATTCTTGGTAAATTGGTATTGAGCCAGAAACAAAAAAGTGTAAATGATGACGGTAATGATGAAGAAAGCTTACAGCTCAAATCCATCCACCTTCTTTTAAAGCACCTCACACAAACGCTTTAACATTTACCCATAGCACCACGTTCTATAATTTTGGGACTTTTAAGACATGCTGCAGTTGTTTCTGAATCACAGTCTATTGCAAACATGTACTGTGTGTGTTGCAAAGTAAATGGCATTAGTTTATTAAGTCAAGTTTTGTATTAGTGAATCATACTGTTTAGGCCATCTGAAAAAATTGCCTTGTGTGTTGGGTTTTGGCAGAAAATTAGCTCGATACACTGTTAACATTTTTTTTTAAATTTATATATTGTTACAACATGTATTTTGGCACAGTCACAAGACTTTAAGACATACCTTGTTTTTCCTGTATTAAATATATATATTGTTTGTTTGGTAGGAGTTCGCATTTGAAAACCTAGACTGTGCATGTTAATGTATGACTGTAAACATGTTTTGTTTTGGTAGTAAATTGACTTCATTAATGTATTCTTTGCACTATTTTACTGTAGGTATAAACATCACATAAACACTGCATTTGCCCACCTGTTTGACCAACTATTAAGACTGTCTCCAGAATAGCACCAGATGTTGGAGCATTAATAACCCATAATATCAAGTCCTGCTTACCCAACCTTTCAGAGCTCTAAAATAACACTCATAGACCTTAATGAGATGTAATTATGCACAAGGTTCTTATTCAGGGCAATATGACGATAATTGCATCTGCAGCTTTTAACACTTGGTCGTCATGTTGGCCAGTGAATAGCTTCCATCTCACTTCTGTCCATCTGTCTGTTTTGCTCTTTTTGCTCTTTGTATTCTTCTCCAGACAACAGTGGGGAGTGAACTATCACACCTATCCAGTCTGGTCGGCGACCTAATGAACATTTCTAAATGGCCATGACCAGCTGGTTAAGAGACTAATGTAGCAGCTATTAGCTAAAGCGGTTGTTTCCACACAGAGTCATCTGTGGAGGGCTGCATTAGAGAGTAAGGAGAGAGTGGACAAGGACACACAGGACCCTGGTTTTACCACAGGCCTACTCCATACACACACACACACACACACACACACACATACATACATGTATATATATATATATATATATATATATATATATATATATACACACACATATATATATATATATATATATATATATATATATATATATATATATATATATATATATATATATATATATATATATATATTTATGTTACACATAGACACACACTGCACCAGCCTGGCATGGCATGTTTATCTTCCACATTCTGCAGCAAACAAACCATGTGACGTATCATCAACTTGTGTGTGTGTGTGTGTGTGTGTGTGTGTGTGTGTGTGTGTGTGTGTGTGTGTGTGTGTGCATGTGTGTGTGTGTGTGTGTGTGTGTGTGTGTGTGTGTGTGTCTTGTTAGGAAAATTCAGTTTCACTCAAGGTCTCAGCACTACGGTTGCAGACCACTGACCATTGATTATTCATAGAGTCTGTGATTGGGTCCATTAATACAAGATTAGGGAAGGAACCGATGCTCATTTTGTGTGTATAAAAGTGTGTGTGTTTGTGGACAGTAGCTGAATTTTAATGAATTCACAGTTTTGGTTCAAAGTCTGTCAATGTGCCACAGTATATATTTACAGTGCATAAGCTAAAAAGTACGTATTAGCAGGAATGGGTACTGTACAGCTGTTTATTAAGAGGTATATATGAGTTTAAGTGAAAGATTTCAGATGTTAAACTACTACAAACCAATGTAATGTGGTGTCTTTGTTAAAATGTGAACAATAAGATGAACATCGAACAATAAAAGTGAATATCTTTAGCTCCATCATTTACCACATTCTGTAAGATTTTCACCTAATAGCATTTGTACTTCAATTGAAACTTAATCTTGGTAAATGGTGCTTAAATGTTTAAATCACATTTACAGGCTGTCAACTGATCTGATGTTCTTCACATGGTCACCCTTCGTTTGAATGAAAATAAATTGGTGGCAAATGAGAAAGGATTCTGGGAGAAAAAAAAAAAAAAAAAAGGAGCTGAGGTGGACCTATTGGACTATAGCTCCCCCAAGTGGGGATTTTTTTGCAATTACCACAACCTGATGGAAAAACCTGAGGCACCATATCAGGTGTTCTCAAGGGTTTGGGACTCCATATTGGGACCAGTGTGATACAATGATTTCCAGTGAATTGTCTAAGATTATTGCCAATGCAGAGGCCAATGTTCACGTTACAAATCCTGAAATAGGCTGTCTGGCTTTTCCTCTTCAGCTCTTTCAGCAGAGAGTTTAAGAACAGACAGTACATCATCATTAACATCATTACCATCATTAACATCATCATCATAATCATCAACCAGAGGAGATTACTGTAATATTTGACCTACAAGAGCTTGAACACTATGTCATGTACACAACTAAAAGATGACTAATTAAAGGAAAAGCCTACATAAAGGGTGTTTGTAAGGTCTGTGAACTCCACTGGAGTATTTGGATTCATGTTTCAATCATTAATCCTTTGACGTTCCTTGTGGATGAGTGGATGTGATTTCAGTACTGTCCTATCCTCCTATCCTATACCTTCTATTCCTTTTACTTCCAAAAATGTGTCATATGTGATTCAAGCAGAGATGCACTTCAGAAATCCCCATGCAAACTTCAAAGTAGTTGAATTACCAGCAAACTGTGCAGCATGGTGACTCAATGTCTTGTTGTTTCACAGCAAGAACATCTTGGGTTCACATCCCAGCTGGAGTCCTTCCAGGTGCAGTATGTATGTATGGCCTTCACATGTCGCAGGTTTCCACTGGGTCCACTGATTTCCCCTGCAATTTCAAACATCTATGTTAATTCTCCTGTCAATGTCATTGACTAAAATACTGGTTTGGATGTGGAGTTGGTCCCCATGCACCACTAAGTGACTGCTGTTGGAGAAATTCTAACTTGAACCCCAAGGTTTCAGCCATGTCTTGGTTCTGAGGTCAGGGTGTAGGTCATGGTGCAGTGCACTTTGCCTTGCACTCTGTCCTCTACCTCGGTCTGCAGACAACAGGTCTGCAGCCCAAGGTTCCTGGACATATTGTGCTTGAACTATATGCTTTTGTCTCCTTTAGGAATGTGCATATCATTAGCCTCATAGCATGATCTATGGCTCCCTGTTCTATATCGCGTTCATTTTAAAATTCTGGTGCTCACTCTCCGAGCTTTACATGGCCAGGCCCACTGTCTATATTGCTACCCTGATCCAGCCCTACAGCTCAGCTCACAGCCTGAGGTCCTCAGGGCAGCTCCTGCTGATGGTCCCCTGCACTTGTCTTAATACACGAGGAAACGGATCCTTTAAAGCTGTTGCACCGCGTCCCTGAAACAATCATCCTCTGTACTTACGCTCCATGGACTTGTTGAGTCTTTTAAAGAACATTTTAAGACATTCCTTTTCAAGCAGGCATTATTAAATCCAAACTGCTTCAGGGCTGCTACAACTGATTGCACTTAATGTATTTATTGTATTGTATTTTCAATTGTATCGTATTTATTCTACTGTATTTTAATCATATTTTGTACTGTGAAGCACATTGTGACTCCCTGTCTGTGACAAGCGCTCTACAAATAAAATTTACTTACTTACTTATAAATTGCCTAACTCACACACAAATGGCCAAAAGTATTGGGACATGTTGAATTCAGGTGTTTCTTCTCTAACAGGGGTCTGGGATACAAAACAATAATGACAAAGATCATATATAGTTTTATATTGTGATAAATATCAGATTGATAATTAATATTGATGTTTCTATGTCCAAGCCTCATGAACAGGACATCTTACAGCTGTAGACATGATGTGTCCCAATATTTATGTCCATATAGTTTAGAAATATTAATATTTCCTTAAAGTTTAATGGGATATTTTTCTTCCTAAGTGAAATGTGAAGAAAATAGATGGTTAGTTGTAATAGAAAATTATTATTTACAGTCAAAGCACGAAAAATATTTTAAAAATTTAGAAGTAGAACATTTAAAATCATAGTCATGGATAAAAAAAAAAAAAACGTTGAAGAAATGAAGTCCAAACCATCTCTGAAGCATTTTGGAAACAAATATAACAATTTAAACCAAACTAATCAATGCAATGATATTTATCCCAACATAAAATTATATTATGACATTTGTCATTATTAGTTTGTTTCCCAGAAACACCTGAATTCAACATGTCCCAATACTTTTGTCTATTTGTGTATGGGTTAGGCAATTATGTTATGAGGCAAATGATATGTGATTTGTTATCCTTAGTCCTGGCATACACCAATCCACCATAACCTTCTGACCACTGACAGAATAAGTGGTAATAATATTGATTAGCTGTTTCATTACAATGGGACCTTTCACTGGGTTGGATAGTAGTTAGTAAGTGAGCATTTGGCAAGGGCCATATTGGACTGGTGATGACTTAGTCAGGGCACATCCACAACTGCAGATCTGATCCATGAAAGCCCCACCTCTCACTTACAAGACTTCAGTAATCTACTGCTAACATCCTGGTCCAGATACCACAGCACACCTTCAGAGATCTGGTGGAGTTCAGGCCTCGGGCCAGAGCTGTTTTTGTGGGAATAGGGGAACCTACACAATATCAGACAGGTGGTAATGCTGTGCTCCCATAGATGGTCGACTGGTTAAGATCTGGTTACACATCAACTGTGAGGACTAAATATTCACTTGCTGCCTAATATATCTTACCCTCTGACTGGTCTCATTAATATTAAAACCACTGTGCTTGTCAGTGGTTGATTGGTGTATTATAAGTGGGCTATATTAACAATATTTGACCAGTTATGGAGAGACACACTTACTCCATCCAGGACTAAGTTATGACGAAGTTATATGTATAAATTTAAAGATCCAGGCTAATGTTGGTGATGTAATGTTCTACCTTCATTAACGGTTCGAATCCTAGTTCCAACTGTCCACATGCCGAAGTGTCCTTGGGCAAGACACTGAACCCTAAATTGGTCCCAGTAGGACCTGGCAGGGCAGCAGCCGCCTACTGGTGTATGAATGTGTGTGTGAATGGATGAATGTGAGGAACTGTAAAACGCTTTGGGCACCATGAGGTGTAGAAGAGGCGAGATATAAGTTCAGTCCATGTACCATTTACCCTTTTCACCTATTAACAGAATAAAAGATTAGGAAAGGAGAAGATATGCTAATTACCTTCTTAAATAACTTTGATTGCTCATTTTTGAATTGGCCCCAGGGTGTTTTTGTAATATAGCAGTTTTGGTATTGGGTTGGGTAACTATAACCTTAATCCCATATGTACAGGTTTGTCAGAAAAAATGACAGCTTCCCTCACTTGTAATGTTATTCGTGGGTTTCTGTCGCATCGCAAAGTAACAGATGAAGCTGGCCGTGGTGACATTACGTGAATGCAGAGTTCTTTAACTATAGTCGCTAAAGCGTCCATAGCAGACTATTTATGGTGTGAGTCCATGTCCTGTACCTGTGTTCATGTCATGCTGTCCGTGGTGCTGAAACAGTGACGTATGGCGTGTGAGGATCACGCATCCTCTCCTGCCATTTTTGTGCTACTGGCTAGCTTGCTAAGCGAAAGGGGTCTCCATCAGCAGGAGGCAGACGAGACTGCAGGCGGTAGAGAAAGGCGGTTGAAATAAGGGACGCAACCTTCCCTGGAGAGTCGGAGAGCTCTTCCATACAGGACACCATTATTTGAAAGCTGTACAATGTCGGATTTTGACAGCAACCCGTTCGCAGACCCGGACTTCAGTAACCCCTTTCAGGTAGCGTTAGCTAACTGCGCTAGCTAGCTGGCTGGTTGGCTGGCTCCCTCCCGTAGGCTCAAAAGCCCATGCAGGCCAGTCTTGTTTTAGCATCCTTGCTAGTAGCTTGACAGCTAGGCTAGAGGTTTTCCCCAGTAAGCTATGCCGTTATGTAGCAGAATGAGCCGACCAGGATTCCCATCATTTGCCTACTAATGCAAATTATGGGAAACACTAATATATTATTTGACCACCCAACTTGAAAAAATAAATATTAACTACAATCATGTGTTATTTCTTTTGAAAATGACAAAATTTGGGGCATTTAAGAACAAAGACACATGATGTTAGCTAACGCTAGCTGGTGCCTGTCAGTAAACATTGGCATAACTCCTACTTGCTAGCTTGGTAAACGCTAACAGGTTAGCATCAGTTAGGGGTACAATGTGTGCTAAAGATGCACAAGTCATGTCAGTGGGCTGTTTTTCTACTTGTGTCCCGAAATTTGTTGTGCATTAGCGCCACATGGCTCTAGTATTCATCCAGTTAAGTAATATTATACATGCATTCCTGTAGCATACCGTTCATTTACTAGTGCTGTCTACAAACATTCAACTCTCTGTTATCTCAGTTTGGAATGAAATCCAGTTGTGTGCCTTATGATGTTTTCCCTTTCAGCTTACTTTTTTCCTGCAGGCAGCGAGCTGTTCATTTATATTACAGTCATATACAGGTCAGAGATTACCCCACTGAATGCTGTCTATCCTCTTGATATCAAAGTGGTGGTGATCACTTTGCAGTGTGTGTGTACAGGAGAAACAACACCTCAGCAGGTGTTCTCACTGTAAGCCTCGCCCTTTTACTAATACATGGGTTGGGTCTGTTGAGTAAACACCTGCAGACCTTTGGGGGACATACATTTTCAGTCACATTTAGACCATATTATTTACCATTGCAAGCGATACTTAAAACCATACATAGTGTTTCAAATGGTAAGTGTAACAATCCAGTCGCAAAAATACAATGTTACTGTTTTATGTTTCTGCAAACAACAAATATGTCAAATTTCAGTATATCGCTCAAAAATTGTATTAATGTTTGAGAGTTTAAGGTTTTTATGCTTACCACACACAATGACAGCACTTTGATCAAGTTAAGGAAAGATACCAGGAAGTGGTTTAAAACAAAGTAATTAGAAGGTGACTTACAGTGTATTTTGTGATATTTCAACCAAACTGCAATCTTTTTGTAACTCTAATGAAAGCACTTTTATTGAGTAATCACAAACTAAATCTACCAGTCATTCTCCTTAATCACCTCCTCCTCATTGACAGAAGGCATAAAAGTTGTGGCTGGTTCTGGGAAAAGAAATATTGATATAAAACATAGTTTTTGCTGTAGAAATTGAGATATATGTGTCAGTAAAAGAAATGTACAGTAGCAATAAATGTTTCTGGTGAATGATAAATGTAAGATTCTCCTTTCAGCTTCAGCAACATGTCAGAAATGCTAAATGTGGAACTGACAGCACCACTGACTGTTTTCAGCTGTTCTTCTATGTTTTGATATGGTACTTCATCACTCCCTAACCCCATGTGTGTCTCTCCTATAGGATCCGTCAGTGACACAGGTGACCCGGTCTGCCCCTCCAGGTGGTCTGGAGGAGTATAACCCATTCACAGACTCTAGAACGGTCAGCTTTGCTAGCCTTACTATATTTGATTAGTTTGTGTGCACGTGTGTACGTTCTTATGAGTGAGTGACCTAATTTCTCCCATCCTCCTCTACCTTTCAGTCCCAGAGGATTTCACTGATAAAATGTGACTGTGGCCTAATTGCAGTTTTGATGTTGGGATCTGTGTTTTGTTTGCACACATAATAACACAGAGGTTATTTGCACTTACAGGCAGCCCCTGGAAATGCCTCTAAACCGACTCCTGCCCCTTCCCAGAACACACAACCTGCCATCATGAAGCCCACAGAAGAGCCGCCTGCTTATTCACAGCAACAGACTCAGGTACTACACACAGACACATTACACTTAACGTACACTTAATCACATATAGCTTTCTGTTGACTTTTTATTTATTGAGGTAAAGTATGACAGTGTGTTAAATTTTAATCCTTACTGAGTAAACGTTACAGTAACAGTTATGGCTGGGTGATCTTGCCAACTTAAACTGTTATTATTCTCAGTTTGTCATATAATGCTCTTTTTAGAGAGATTGTTTCTTTAAAAATATGAATAATGGCACTGAAGGGTGACACAGTTGATAGCACTGTTGCTTCACAGCAAGAAGGTCCTGGGTTTGATTCCCCGGGTGGGACCTTTTGTGTGGAGTTTGCATATTCTTCCCCTGTTTGCATGGGTTCTCTCCGGGTACTCTGGCTCCCTCTCACCATCCAAAGACATGCACTAATATGTTGATTGGTTACTCTAAATTACCCGTTGGTGTGAATGTGAGAGTGATTGGTTGTTCGTCTCTTTATGTTGGCCCTGCAATGAACTGGCGACGCATCAAGCGTGAACCCCACCTTCAGCTATACGTAGCTGGGATAGGCTCCAGCACCCCCATGACCCTCTTGAGGACAAAGCGGTTCAGAAGATGGATGGATGGATAATGGCACTGTTAAACCTTTTCAACTGAGCTAACTTTTGCGTGTTTATCAGAGTTCTTGCATGTTGCACTAACCTGAATTAGTAGCACAGGTGATTGGACTTATTGATGTAATTTTTAGTTAATTCATATTAATACATTAGTGTGCATCTGCAGTTAAATGCTCAGATTTAGTCCTTATTATCTTGCAAATTTTGTTTAACTACTGAAGAAATAATAAAAAAGAATTGCAACCAGAAGAACTTTCCTTTACAGTGAGTCTGATTTTCACAGATACTTTGAGTTATGTTGTTGTGCAAAGATGTTGATCTGGTGTGCATTCATTTAACTCCAGTGGGACAAGTTGTGCCCCCACAGTGTATGTATTTAATGGAAACACTGCAGCTACATGTACAGAAAAATGTGGACTCATATTTCATCTAGATATTGTCAGTGTTGGTCCTAAATTATGTAAAAATGCAGATTTTCTAGTCAGATGAAATAACAAAAACTCTATACATACACTTATACAGCCTAAGCCTCCAGAAACCAGACAAAAGTAGAAAAGCCCTCGGAGAGCGCAGACCTCCGCCAAAGCAGATCAATGCCCCCCCCCCCCCAATCACCACCCACATTTAATCATTTGTTCCTTGTGCCAGTATCAACATTTCCTGAAATTTTCATCCAAATCCGTCCATAACTTTTTGAGTTATCTTGCACATAGACAGACAGACAAACCAACGCCGGCAAAAACATAACCTCCTTGGCGGAATTAATTAGGCAAAAACTTTTTGTTCGGTTGTAACTCACCTACATTTTGATGAGGGAAAATCGTGATTTAGACGATGGCTCGGGATTCTACCGTAAAAAATGGTCACATGATCTTTTGGCAGGATAACCCAGTCCTAGTGTTTGTGCTTGTAAATCTTGTAATTTTCTTTTTGTTAATATGGCAAATTTGATATTGAAATACAGTATATTTTAGCATTGACTCCTTTAAACCATTTTCAGACACTTTTGTTTTTGTTTCTTCTTCACATTTCCTGTTGTCCTTTTCTATACTCCTCTGCTTTCTGATGTCCCTGGCCCTCAGCGGCATAATGAGGTACTGTTTGTCATCTGATGTGTCATGGCCTACCTCATGACACCATCTCCTTTACTGTTTACCCTTTTCCCACCTGTAGCTGTCTGTTTGCTGCACCAACAGAAGTAACTGATTGCTTTTTCGGTTGTTCACTGAGTTTTTTCCTGTCAGAAACTAATACACTCAAGCTTACCAGTGCAGGAAGCCTTCATTGGTGGACATTATTCAAATCAGTCAGTCAAATCTTATTTATTTAGCGTCACATCATTACATAAATTATCCCATGACACTTTACATTTACAGCTGGTCTAATCCAGACTCTTAAGCCAGTTTACAGAAACTCAACAGAATCCTCCAGGAGTAAACACTCAGTGACAGTCGTGAGGAAAAACTCCCTTTAACAAGCAGAAACCTGGAGGAGATCCCAACTCTGGTGGATGGTTGTCTGTTCTGACCAGTTGGGGTTAAAGAGAGGGTGTTAAAAGAAGAGGAAAAAAAAGAGAGAGACAAAAAAAGAGAAAGGGGGAAGGGAAAAGGAGGGAAATAGGGGGAGACCCATGGATGCACAGCAAACTGCACTACATAATAACTCCTGTCTGATGTTGTGAAGTAACTTTAAAGCCCTTCTTTCTGTCTGTTAGGACCAGGCACGTGCTCAGGCTGAGTTGTTGAGGAGGCAGGAGGAGTTGGAGAAGAAAGCAGCAGAACTCGATCGTCGGGAGAGAGAGTTACAGTCCCATGGAGCTGCAGGTCAGTCAGACAGGCATTCACTCACAGTGTGAACTCCATAGTCTCTCCCATTTAACATCCTGAGACCCAGCTATGAGGTTTTTTCACTACTTATGTGGACAAGAGTTTTACAGCTTTATTAAAAAAAAAAAAAAATGCTGTCCACTGCAAAGGACATTCGTTTAAAAAAAAATTGTGTCTTAAAAACTTGTCATGCTGTGTTTGCTCAAGACAGTAGTTTTATGCAAAAAAACCTGTACTGCCCTGGGTCTCAGGAGGTTAAAACTAGATTGAGGATTGAGAAGGTTGGAGTGATACTGATCCAGTAGTGAAATGTAATTATTATACCTCAGATTTGGGGTACTTGTTGTTTACATGACTAATTCCATTTAATTCAGCTTCATAGTAAGATAAGATAAAATATGCCTTTATTCGTCTCTCAAGGGGAAATTCCAGGTTTACGGGAGCAAAAGTACAAAAGCACACAAGAGCAAAAGAAGTGCAAAATCAAAAATAAAGACAAATCAAAAATCCAAAAAGCTATATACAATTTACAGCTGTGTGCATGCTGATCATGCCATAGGTTGGATAGGGATACGGTTTATTACACGGTTTATTGCACTGATTATTGCACGGTAGCACTCAACTACATTACATAAATATTTAACTTTTTCTCCATTTTATTTGTTTGACAGCTCAAGTTTCTTTTCAGTTTCCCCATTTTTATCCTACTCCTCTGCAGTAAAAACCATATATATATATATGTGTGTGTGTGTGTGTGTGTGTGTGTATGTGTGTTCATTTTGAATATGGGAATAGTTTAAGGTTTAAGTTTAAATTCTTCATCTTAAGCTCAATACATTCTTTAAACAGGCTCATGCATTTGCTTGAAAATGCATTGCCATGGTGTGTATAACCATTGCTTGTTTTTGTTTAGAGATACAGTATTGTTGTTCTCACAGGGCAACAATACTACAAATATTAAGAATGCATTGATACTGATATTGGTAATTCTAATACTGGCCTAAACTCAATAATACACATTGCCAGTGTGTGGGTTGTTTGTAGTTGTAGTTTTTGTACTTGATATGTTTAAAAGGTTTATGTATATACATAGAGAAAGGGACTGTGATATCATCACTTGAGTGTTAGCAAAAAGAATACTACAATACACTCATAAAAGTCACAGTCAATGTGCTGTATTGTACTTCTTTTACATGATATATACAGAAACTAAAGACTCTCGGCTGTGTTCCGTTTAGGCCGAAAGAACAACTGGCCTCCCCTGCCAGAGAAGTTTCCCGTTGGGCCTTGTTTCTACCATGACATCGCAGTGGACATTCCTATAGAGTTTCAGAAGACTGTCAAGATCATGTACAACTTGTGGATGTGTAAGTAGATCATTACACGCAGATCCTTATGATGCTGTATTTCCTCATTTGCCAGTGAACATTGTCTTTGTGATGAGGTTATCCAAATGTCCCAGACACAAACACAAAATCAAAACCAATATGCACTGCAACACATCAACCAAACAACAGTATAATGTTGGAAAGGCTCATTAGGTTGAACAACAGTCCAGCCTGCACCAACACAAACCAAGATGTTGCATAGTGCAGTGTTGTAAATGCAAATAAAAAAGGAAGCAGTGATATTAAAATGCTCTTTAACTTGTATTTAATTGTAGACCGTTGTGGTGGAAAATTTACTTTCGAACACAACATATGTGTTCTTCAACTTCATTTCATAAATATACATCCATTCCTCACATTCTCATCGAAAATTATTGAAATGTTCAAAAATTCGAAGATTCAAGGAATCTTTATGTATTTTGTTCCATAAAAGGGTTCAAGTCTAAGAAAGCAGTGAGATTTTAAAACAATACATTTTGCATTCAAAATGACAGCTTTTTCAGGGACCTTAATGAATAAATAAAGTAATAAACAAGTGGTGCCAGGTACAACAAACCCCGCCCCTTGCATGTAGCTTATTACATAGCTTATTTTGGCATCGATCCAGCTGATGTCATCATGTCTATGTGTGTGCGGATGTCAGCATGGGCAAGTTTCGTCCATTAAATCAATCAATCAAATTTTATGTATATAGCACTAAATCATAACAAAAGTTATCTCATGACACTTTACATATAGAGTTGGTCAAAACCAGACTCTAAGCCAATTTACAGAAACCCAACAGAATCCTCCAGGAGCAAACACTTGTGACTGGTGACAGTGGAAGGAAAAACTTCCCTTTAACAGCAGAAACCTGGAGTGGACCCAGACTCCTGGAGGATGGACGAGTGACAGGACCAGTTGGGGTTAAAGAGAGAGTAAAGGAGGAGAAAAGAGAGAGCGATAGAGATAGAGAGAGACTGGGGGAGAGGAGGAGAATAAGTGCCATAATAAGTAAATGGGAGAAAAAAAAAAAAGATTTAAAAAAATGTACCTACTTTTCCCAAAATGTAATCACATCTATTCTGGGTCACTGGCAATCTATAAACTCAATTTGGTATGAATTCAACCAATAGTTTTGCTCCTGCAGACTTGTGAAATTTCACCCATTATAAGTAAACGGGGGAAAAAAATATTTTAAAAAATCATTTTAAAAAAATGTCAACTTTAACCTACTTTTCCCAAAATGTAATCAAATCTATTCTGGGTCACTGGCAATCTATAAACCCAATTTGGTATGAGTTCAGCCAATAGTTTTGCTGTTAAAGTGTTAACAAAGAAACAAACAAACCGAACCAAAAACAATACCCTTCGCCCCCTCTTATGGGGGCAGGGTAACAAAGCCGTATTGTGCATGCGCTCTAAAGACCTGGCTGAGGAACAGGGGGGGTCCAAGTGCTGGATTGGTCTGATGCAGTCCCCACTTGTCCCCAAAAGAGAATGTGGGGCGATCCTGGAAACACAAAATGTGACAACATAGTAGTGTTTCACTCCTTAAGACTTGTTTTAGAGTTGCTGAATATGTCAAATTAATTTCATTATTTGGATTTTTCTGTCTGAAAATCATAATAAACACCTAAAGTAAGTGAAGCTTGAATTTTTTGGATGTATCACCCAGCTGTAATTTGTTTACAGGAATAATTAGACAAAATGTGTGAAACAATAAATGAATGTCTTTTAAGTGTTGAGAAAAGAAATGATACATTTATGCTTTACTGTCCCTTTTTTTTTTTTTTTTTTTTTTTTTTCATAAAGAACAGATATCGTACATACATTTACCAGTGACTGCTGGTGAAATAATTTTTGGGTGGGGTGCAGTATCCAGGTCAGTTTTCAGCTACACTATAACCACATATCACCACTAGGACACACCAAAGCACATGCACCACTATTTTAAAATATTAATTTAAATTAAAATAAAAATACACAGTATGTTTTTTCAGTCATGTATTTTTAATGTAACTTTCATTCATCTATCCTTCAAACATGCACATTTTTCTATGACTCTATTTTTAAAGTCAGACATATCCCTGACAAGTGTCTTTTCCACTGATAATATGGACAATGTATTTAGACCAGGGCTGGAGGTGTGCAGGTGGATCGCATGGCATTAAAAAAAAAAAAAATAGAAAATCAACGTAAGGGCTAAAACATATATTTGATACCACTCGTGCCAGGAATTGATGCCCCCGCACCACAGTCAGTTGTGTTAATCTCTGAGCTATCCAACCGCTTAGTCTCAGCTCAGCAGTATTACCAACAGACCTATTCACTGATTCTATTTCTGAAGAAGGTCTTGATTCTTTTAGGATGTGACATTTACTCCTGTGGGTGGGACTTGGGGCAATTTTTTGCACCCTGAGGCTCTCCTATCTCTTGTATTGGAGGTGGTCTACTGCACACACACCATTTATAACGGGTGTATTTATGGTTAAATGGGGTGCCTTCTATTGACAAGCTGCCACTGACATTGACAAATGAAACTGACCAGACAAGCATGTGTTCTTTGTGTCTGTAATGAAATCCTTATTGAAGTGCTAATATCACTGCTTTCTTTTTTCATTTATTCATATTTATTTTAATACCAACACAAACTTTTCTTCTTTGGGGTTGTAAATGTGTGCTGCCTGATACAACCCCTCACTGACAAGTGCCATTGTAACAAACTAATTAACATTATTACTGTATCAGCCGTCAGTCATCAAAATGTTGCCAATCAGTGTGTATCTCATACTTCCTAAACTCTGTGATGAAATGAATGTGTGTTTACTCATTAACAAGACTTCATTTGGCTCTGTTTCCCACCAGTTCACACAGGTACACTCTTCGTGAACATGTTCGGCTGCCTGGCCTGGTTCTGTGTGGATGCATCCCGTGGGGTAGATTTTGGCCTGGCCATGTTATGGTTTCTGCTCTTCACACCTTGCTCTTTTGTCTGCTGGTACAGACCACTTTATGGGGCTTTCAGGTGAGCACACACTTGGGAAAAGATAGCAGTAGAATGATTCTAAAATGAGCCTGTTTTCATGACCAGAAAAGTCTGATAACTGGAAGTAATCAGATAATAATTATCAAATCTGATGCATTTACATGCACTTAATAAATGCGATAATCAAAAAACCCTGGTTTAGATGCTCCAGTCCATTATTGGATTACTTTCGGGGTATGTATGTACGTACATAGTGATGGTAGAATCAAACTTCCTGTTGTCGTCTGCTCACATTTGACTACCGAACTTCTGTTCTCTATGATTTTAAGTGTGTTTACACATGAGCAAATGTAAAAGAACAAAATAAATCAGATTTACCTGTATACATGCAAGAAGACAACAGAGTATTGGGGAGAAATCCAGGGGTGTTAATCTGACTTCTCATAATTAGATTACTGTTGTTATCTGATAGAGCATATCAGATTATTATGTTTACATGGCCACTTGAATAATCTTATAACTCCAGAAATCAGACAGTGATGGTAGTATTAATGTGCATGTAAATGGGCTCACTGTGTCTTGGAGGAAAAACATTGTATTATTAAATGTGCTAAGTGCTCCACATATTACATGCAACATTAAAAGCAAATATTCTCAACAGCATCCAAAGAAATGACACAGATGAAGACAGACATCCACAGTCTGAAGCAGATTTTGTTGCTGAATTGAAGTAAATGCATGTGTGTTATTTTGGTGGCTGCTCATTAATCTCTCTGACTCATTCTTTCTCTGTCTGTCCTACAGGAGTGACAGCTCATTCCGCTTCTTTGTCTTCTTCTTTGTCTATATCTGTCAGTTTGGTGTTCATGTGCTGCAGACTATTGGCATCACAGGCTGGGGAACATGGTGAGTATTCTGCCCACTCACTTTTTCTGTTTTTCTGTGTGTGTGTGTGTGTGTGTGTGTGTGTGTGTGTGTGTGTGTGTGTGTGTGTGTGTGTGTTTGTGTGTGTGTGTGTGTGTGTGTGTGTGAGAACTGGATTTCTCTCATGCTGCTGTTATTGTGTTTTGCCAGTGGATGGATTGCAGCTTTAACCGGTCTGAACACCAGCATCCCTGTAGGCATCATCATGTTGCTTATCGCAGCCCTGTTCACTGCTCTATCTGTGGGCTCACTCATCATGTTTAAAAAGGTAACGCACTGAAATACTGTTCTGACATGACAGCTACATTTCTACAAAACTATTTCCCTGCTGGTCCATTGTCTGAAGAATTGATTTTAGTGGATGCATTACATTATTTCAGTGGAAATATGTGGAGCTTATTGTTAACAGTCTACAAATGTAAATATAATGTACATATAGGGTGATGAACAATTCACACCCACCTCAAATCAATTTGACAGTTCAATGTACTCTGATGATTAAGCAAAGTAAGTAGAAATAAAGTTTTATAATACAGATGGATTCATTATAAACCGGTCCTCGCTGATATATTTGACTGTTTCTGCTCTCTTTCAGCGTTGATTAGTCAAACGATGAATTTTGAGGACATCTCAGATTTTGCCAACAGATACAATATCAACATCACATGATCAATGCAACAAAAATTTGGCTCTGCACATGAATTTACAACTAAATGCTGCTACCGGGTAGAGATGTCAGGATACCAAAAATTCAGGAATCAATACTGATACCACTAAAATCACACGATTCTCGATACCGAAGTCGATACCACGGTAAAAAAAAAAAATTTAAAAAAAGAATCATAATAACCCATAAACTCAAACAAGAAATACAGGCATCAGTTTTTCCATTTCTTAAAAAAATTTGTATCGACAGGTTTTTTTTTCATCATAGTATCAAATGGTATCGTGAGTATCTGTTCACATGACATCCCTACTACCGGGTTCATATTCTCTGGGCCTGCTCCTCAGTGTTGTTTACAACCAACCACTACTGAGAATAAGACACACTGGAAAAGGGTTAATAATAACTTAACAGTTAAGAATGATTGATTTAAGACAGGTGTAGCTGAAAGCAGTAGAGTTGACTGTAGGTAAGTTTGAGTCCTTAGTAGTATAGACTCATCCCACAATTTACTAATGCAGACTTCAAACACCTAGACATTAACATAAGATCAGACTTTATTTATCCCACTGTGGGGAAATTTCACAGTTAACAACAGCAGCATGCAACAAGTGCACTTGAAAGACCACAAACAAGTGAGAAATGAAATATAAGAGAAAAATAAGAAATTTGGTATTTATATACAGGGTGGGGAAGCAAAATTTACAATGAACATTTAGTTGTTTTTTCTCAGCAGGCACTACGTCAATTGTTTTGAAACCAAACATATATTGATGTCATAATCATACCTAACACTATTATCCATACCTTTTCAGAAACTTTTGCCCATATGAGTAATCAGGAAAGCAAACCTCAAAGAGTGTGTGATTTGCTGAATGCACTCGTCACACCAAAGGAGATTTGAAAAATAGTTGGAGTGTCCATAAAGACTGTTTATAATGGAAAGAAGAGAATGACTATGAGCAAAACTATTACCAGAAAGTCTGGAAGATACTATTAAAGAAGAATGGGAGAAGTCGTCACCCGAATATTTGAGGAACACTTGTGCAAGTTTCAGGAAGCGTGTGAAGGCAGTTATTGAGAAAGAAGGAGGACACATAGAATAAAAACATTTTCTATTATGGACGTTTTCTTGTGGCAAATAAATTCTCATGACTTTCAATAAACTAATTGGTCATACACTGTCTTTCAACCCCTGCATCAAAATATTGTAAATTTTGCTTCCCCACCCTGTAAATAAAGAGTTAAAAAATTAAATATTATTTACATCATGGTTCCACATGCACATGGTGGTGCATGGTGATATGGGAGGGTAGGGGGATTACAGTGAACTGTAATATAGTCTGATCTAGGGATGTAACGATTAGAGATTTTGATGCTACAGTTATTACCTCCGCCAAGGAGGTTATGTTTTTGCCAGGGTTTGTTTGTTTGTTTGTCTGTTTGTCTGTCCGTTAGTGTGCAACATAACTCAAAAAGTTATGGACAGATTTTGATGAAATTTTCAGGGTTTGTTGGAAATGGGATAAGGAAGAAATGATTAAATTTTGGTGGTGATCGGGGGTGGGGGGGCCCATTTCCAACAAACCCTGAAAATTTCATTAAAATCTGTCCATAACTTTTTAAGTTATGTTGCACACTAACGGACAGACAGACAGACAGACAAACAAACAAACCCTGGCAAAAACATAACCTCCTTGGCATGGGGGGGCCCACGGGGGGGGGGCCACTGATCAGCCTTGGCGGAGGTCTGCGCTCTCCGAGTGCTTCTAGTTGTCAGAGAAATAATCGCGGTTTCACGTCTATTTTGTGCGGGGGGTTATGTGTGGGGGTGTAGTTTGCGCCGCGCATACCTCACAATAGATACAGTCAGCAATGACGTTACAGGTAGGGATGCAATGATTATGTGGTTTCACAATTAACCACGATTAAAAATGGCACGGTTAATTAAGCGTCAAGTTTTGTCACTCTCAAAAACAGGGAGATTATGCTGGACATGTGAGCGAAAATAAATTTACACCAACGCCACACCACCTTAAACCGCCGTGTTTATTCAGGCATAACCTACCTAACCATGGAAGAGAGAGCAAGTAGCCAGACTTTGTTTCCAGCAAATAAGTGCCTCAAGTGGGCAGTGTGGGAGCATTTTGGTTACACAAAGAGGAGCGAGGGTGTAATCGAAGAAGACAGATCCCCAACATGCAAAACTTGTTGCAAAAAAGTTTCGGCTAATTCGCCTCTAATTTGATGCCGCACATGTGGGATCATTACCCAGCTTTACTTGACCAAGTAAAGGTAATGTACATATTAAATAAATTAGTTAAATTACGTTAGTTGCAAGTTACTTAATTAAAAGGAATTTGTAAGAAATTAAATGTGTCACTTATAATCAGTAGCGGAGTGGTGTGAGTTGAGTTCAGTGCAAGGTAAACAAATGAAGCCACACCAATACGGCGTAATGTCAGTCTGTGGGAGACAAACGATGTAATGCTCTAAAAGTCTTCAGTCATACTTTTTTTAATGTAACGTTAAATAAAAAAATAATAAAGGACGAGGCAGAATTGTCCTAGACCACATCATGTTACAAAATTAGATGAATTATTAAACATTTTTTTAAATTAAGAAAATATGTTTAGATGACAGTGTTGAATGAAACTTTAATTTATTACTCTCATCTTCCCATGGGTATCAATAAATATTAGTCTTCTGTTAATTATAATAAAATAATTTATTCATATTTAATTAAAAATCAAAAGTGCAATGCAGTCAGATGTCCTGCAGCCTTGGACTCAGTTTTTTTGTTGTTTTCAAGGAAATATATTGATGTTTACAGAACAGAGGTCACTTATTTAATCCCACACAGTGAGATGGACTTTTAGTTTGTCTTCATTATTTTTTTATACTATATCACTGAGTTTCTGTTTCAAAAGACAGCAATAAATGCATTGAAACCGTGAAAGAATGTTCACATGATTGTATACATGACTTGTGTTGGGAAATCAGTTAATGCGCAATAATTGTGATAATCGTGAAACTATGATTATTCCTTAGACAATAATCGCACCAACAAAATCCATAATCGTTGCATCTCTAGTCACAGCTGAGGGTGGGGAAACCTGAGGAGGAAAACAACTCCCCCTCTACCACCACCCCATCCACTATACTGTAAAAACATGGAATTTAAACTTGTCTTGCTAACGCTAACAAGTTGTTTTTCTTCTTAAAAGTGACTCAAAATGATAAATTTAACATAAAATAAACATCAGAACAGTTGGTGACTGATTCAAAAGTTGGCAATAAATCGATAAAGCATTTAATTGTTGTTGGTCCAATTTGACGTGGGGTTCTTTTAGCTTTGCACAGAAACAGGTGATAGAAATGTTCTTCAGAGGGCTATGTTTTGTTTTATGCTTGGAGTACATTTCAGAGCCAGCACTTTTTTTTTTTTTACATATACTGTACTCATTAAAGAACTTACTTAGGTACTGAATGTGTAGTTTTGTACATGTTGCAAGGACACCTACACAAATTACAAATGTAGTACAAAATTCACTAGTGTTCAAACAATTAAGGTAATATTCCCGATACCCCTGACATAGTCTACGATTGTTTGGAAATGGTTCACATTACATCAAACTGATCTGAAATGAAGTGCTGACTGCAGACATAAATGTACAACTTTAATTGGTGATTTTTTTTATTTTATTTTTTTGTTTGTTTATTTGCGATGCAAAAGGGCACACAACAACTCTATGGGATTATAGCTGAAGGCAGAGACCAGTTTGTTTTCCCCCTCACCTCTAACCTGATGTGACGTTTGTGGGCGTTCCTGTTGTTGCCGACTGTATCTATGGGTACATGCAGACCATATAACTGTACATCAGGGATTAAAGTTCTCCGTCACCATGACAGATTTCCGTCAAATGGAAAAATTGAGGGGGGAAAAAGTCATATTGAAGTAACTTCCCCACGTGTTTCTCAGAGTCCACTCGGCACCGCGATCCTGTCCTGGGTCTGCAGGTGTTTAACACAGGCACAGGGGGCTGATAGGTTTAACAGTGATGATAATAAGATGACTTCTTTATTTTTATGTCGGGAGGAGAGATTGATGACTATTTATCTTTGGAAGGAAACGCTGCTCATTCTGTGCCTCAGAAACACATGGACAAGTTCAGCTTTACCGAAGTTCAGCCTCCAGACGCTAACTTTAGTTTAGTGCTAACAAGTAACTTTCATTATGAAAGAACCACAGCGAAAAGGGAAGAAGACAGAACTGATCTACATGGACCTTCATGTTTGGGTTCATAGCTTATCTTCTCTTGCCGGTATATGACTAGTGTGTGTGTGTGTGTGTGTTTGTGTGTACGTGCCCTTCCCGTGCATGCGGCTGTGTGCGCCACATGCACGGGCCTTACGCGGTTACGCGCCCGACTGCATAAGTGCTTTATTTTGACCCGTTTAGCATCTTATTTCTGTCTGTGTGGTACAGTACGAAGATAAAATTGAATGAATGAGTAACACCCTTGGTATTTGCAAAGCCACTGTATTTTAAATACCCTCAGAGAGTATCTGTAACGGAATATATAAATATATATGAATATAAAAGCAGAAAAAATAAAAGATTAGTTGGTTAGGGTTACATTTACACAGACATTTTCCCCAAAATTCATGTGCTGTTGGAGTTGGAGTTATGTTTTAGGAGTTCGTAAATTGTTAAATAAAAAGTTTTTCACTCATTTTTTGCAGTAAGGTTTTCTTCTAGTTATTATTTTCACTTGCTTCAAAGGTTTTCATACCCTTTAAAATTAACCAGAGAGCACCAAAATTGACCTAAAGCTTTAAAAATTTTCTGGGGGAGGACCCCCAGACCCCCCACCAATACCACTCATGACATTTTTTCTATCCATGTTACTAATCTTCTACACCTGTACACTCTCCCATTCAGTGTGTTTTACAGTATTGCCAAATTTGACTATATCAACTTGTACGCAATAGTAGTATTGTATTGCATCATTTTTAATAGTGGCCAATGATTTTGACCAGAAGAAAATTTTCAGTCAGATGAAAAATTTTTGCTTTAATCCCTGCTGTACGTCCCTTTGCAAAGTAAAAGTGAAACAGGCGTTAGCCTACTAATTCCTCTACGTCTCCTGCTGGTGTGAGGCTCATTTACCTTTTCCCTACCTCCTGAAACTTCACTAATTTTCATTTGAGGGGGCAGGGCATTTGTTTATGAGGGCATTACCCGCTCTCGTTCCCCCCTAGAACTGGGTCCTCTCTACAAGCGCATCAGACTATTTTTTTGTTTGCCTTGTGATCAGTCAGAGTGTGTTTATTGCGTCAATTCGCAAGTTACCCCTCCTGGAGCTTGTATGACAGTCTGAACTGGAGAAGAACGGCCTTACTCTGCCGAAGCTCTGCAGACAGACTGGTGTGAATTGGTTGGACAATGGTAGCCTGAAGCTGCAAAGATGACGGTAGTGAACGCAAACTCTATGGAAATGAAACTGAGCCCACATCAAAAATATATTTATGGTCAAGACAATTTAGAAATACGTCCACCCCCTGAGACAGACGGTCAGCTTGTTCCTTCTCTGTCTTCTTCACTCGTGGAATGTTGAATGCAGCTTGTGTAATGTTCCTTTTGTTTTGTGCAGGAAGCACATATTGGCGTGTCTTTTGTTCTGCTCTTAATCTACTGTTCTTTGTGAGACAGTTTTTGGCAGCCTCGATGATTAATTAACTGTGACATTGAAAATCACGATTAATCGTAATACCATGACATCATTACAACCCTAGTCTGATCATGGCTGTGGGAGGAATGACCTGTGGTATCACTCCTTCTTGCACTGGGGGTGTGAAAGTCTGGTGCTAAAGGAGCTGCTCAGGGCCTCTACAGTGGGGTCCACGGGGTGGGAGGGGTTGGCCATGATGGATGTCAACTTGGCTGACAACCTTCTTTTTTGCACCTCCTCAGTGGAGTCCAACGGGCAGCCTAAGACAGAGACATATACCAACATAGTTCAGCCTGTGGACCATCTCAGTCTGAGACACAATGTCCACAGAAGAAAACAAAAGTCAATGAAAGCCATCATTATCTCAGTGGAAGTGACTATGAATCTGTACTGGTATTTGTACCTCTGCCAGGAGGTATTGTGATCACTTTGCTTTGTGTGCGTGCGTGTTTGTTTGTTTGTTAGCAAGATAACTCAAAAAATTATGGACGGATTTTCATGAAATTTTCAGGAAATGTTGATACTGGCACAAGGAAGAAATTATTAAATTTTGGTGGTGTTGGGGGGGGGGGGGGGTGCAGATCACTCTTAGCGGAGGTCCGCACTCTCCGCTTTTCTTGTTACTTAATGTCTACATTTAGATCGCACTAGAGTTGGGCTTTTGTCATCTCTTGTTTTCTTCAGAGACGGGTTAGTAGCACTGGGGGTCAGAGTCAGAATGAATGCTTAAAAAAAAAGAGGCAGAAGAGTCGACTTGGAAACCTTTAACATTTTGTCACGTCAGTTCAAAACAATAGGTTTGATATACAAAGAGATTGTCATAGATTGTAAGATGTGTAATCGAAAAGACATTTCTGACCCACATTAACTATCAATCAATCAATCAAATTTTATTTATATAGCACCACATCATAACAAAGTCACCTTATGACACTTTACATGTAGAGCTGGTCTAAACCAGACTCTTAAGCCAATTTACAGACACTGACAGAATCCTCCAGGAGTGAACACTTGGTGACAGTGGAAGGAAAAACTACCTGGAGCAGACCCCGACTCTGGAGGATGGACCACTGACATGACCAGTTAAAGGGTTAAAGAGAGAGAGATAAAGGAAAAGAAAGAGAGACACATGGATGGACAGTAAACTGAGCCACAACTGTTAAAAACTAGAACTGCTGTTACTAGTATAACTACCAATAACTAGTACAAGTACCCATAACTGCAAATACTCCAAATACAAGTACTAACAGTGGATTTACTACTACTGCAGCTAAATAAAAGTGAAGCCACTTTTCCAAGCTTCCATTTTGAGACAGAGTAGAGCAGTAGTATCATATCCAGTTTGCATGTGACATTCTGATCAGCGATCAGTAAATACATGAATCCGTCACATGTTTAACCCCCCTACCTGTCTCATAATGCCTGTGATTGGACATAAATGTGAGTGTTACTGAATTGATTTTCAACAGCCTGAAAAGACATGCAACATCTCATGTCCTCTCAGTCCACTTGACTTAGAATAAGATCATGGGAATGGACATTTTACCCGGTCACGCCAAACACTAACAATCACTGCCGCTTTTACACTCTTCCTGGAAAGTTTTTAATCCATTGTTTTTTCTAAATTTTACCAAAAATAAAGTAAAAATAAATCCATTAGCTGCTAAGTAATTAGCAGCTAATGGAAACCCTCCTTTGATGCATAAATCCCATTTAGAGAACAGTTTATTGATACCAGGGATATAATGTACAACAGCATAGGTTTTTCAGATCTGTACTATTTGTGTTTCTTCTCTCTTTGCAGGTGCATGCACTGTATCGTACCACCGGTGCTAGTTTTGAAAAGGCCCAGCAGGAGTTTGCAACCGGGGTCATGTCGAACAAGACCGTTCAGACTGCAGCTGCCAACGCTGCAGCCAACGCCGCCTCCAACGCCGCCCGCGGGGCCTTCAAAGCTCACCCCTAAAGTGACACAAAGATACATAACACATGCTCACACACACACACACACACACACACACACACAGACACACAGACAAGACAGATAATGTTGGAGATGCACAACTCTGCCCCTGAGAGTGAATACTACTCTGTTAAGATGGTTTTCAAGAGTCACAGAACGCAAATAATAAGAGAGACCTACAGGGGGCAGAGTTGTTCACCTTCACTTGGAATCAACTATCCCTTCTATCCTCCCTGTCTGCCTTTCAGTCAGGTGTCCATCAGCTCACATCACCTAGATCTAAGTGACCCAAGGTCTGGGTGTGTGTGGCTGTTCATTTCACCCTCCCCCCACTCCTTTGCTTTCGTTGTTCTTCTGTCCCCTCAACAATTTTCCTAGTTAAGGCAGAACTCAACGTCTAGCATACCTTATTATGTTTGTCATGGTGTGAAGACCTACAGTGTCTGCAGATCCCCGCCTGATAAACGCAGTCATGGAAAAGTGATAATCTGATCATGGTGTTTTGCACATAGTTCTGTTTTCTTGCTCGTGTACCAAACGTACAGTGTATGTTTGAAGGGGTGGGTTGGTGTGTGAGTCCATATTTCACATTAAGAACATCGCAGAGCTCATCTGTGTGGAGCTAATATCCTGCCAAAGCTTCATAAAAAGAGTTTTACAAGTTTTCACCTGCAAACAGTGGTTTTCACATGGACATCATGATTAACAGTCATATTTCTAACACATCATGCCTCAGGAACAACTGCAGTGTTTGTTGCAAGGACAAAAAAAATACATCCTACAAACACAAAAATGACTTCTGTGTTTGCTGATGATTTTTTCCACAACAGTAGGTGGTGTTATAAGTCTGTGTAAGGCCACAGGTGTTATTCTGAGTTCTGCCAAAGTTAGTCTGCCAAATAATGCACCCCTTTTAGGTTTGCTTTCAGGCAAAAGGATTCAGCACTGTTAAACTTTGTGATTTTTTTGTTTGTTTGTAGGATACTCTTTTTGTAATTGTATGTACAACTGTAACAACTTTTTTCACAATCACCATATTGCAGTTATTTGAGCTAACTGTTTTTTGTTTGATTTTTGGATAATCAGGATAAGCATAACCGTTCAGCTGTTTTCCACCATTTGAGGATTGACTGGTTCTGGTTTGTCATTTTGTTATTCCTGCTTCTTCTTGAAGCTCTTAAAGTGTAACACACATGTTACTTGTCAACTACAGATCATTAATGCCTAACAAAATGAAAATGTAAATTCATACATTTCTGTCAGGTCACAACTTATTATTTATAGCTTCTGTGGTTCAAAGGATGAAAATGTGCAGAAGAGCGTTTCTGTCTGCTGCTCTGACATCTAAAGTTAGTACAATGAATGATAGGCCAAACAGGCTTTATTCGAACAGTTTTGGCAGGAAATTATCTCCAGACAGTTTTTTTATATAATCCAGTGCTTGGTCATCCAGATCTGAAATGTAAATGTCCTATATCAATGCTTTTATTCAGAGACAAACACCATTGTGGCCATGGTAAAGTTGATTTCATATGGCTAGGAATATGTGTATGTGTGTTCTTCTTTAAGGACCTGCCTCCAGCCCCTTAACAGTGAAACCTTAAACTGTTAACTCCCATTCAAAGTAGGCGGGGTCAGCATCTCTGTGGCTTAATACAATTTGACAGCATGATAAAGAAGACATGCATGTTTCGCACATACAAGATTACTTTGGCAAGGTCATTGTGTCCACTGTTAGCCTTTTTCTGGCTACAGGTGTAGCTGGCTGGGAATGTCAGCCTTCTTATTTTCTAGTGGTTTGTGTAAGAAGTGAGCGGTGAAGCTTTTTGCATGTCCTCGTGGCTGTTTGACTGATTGACGGATCTATTTATGAAGAAGCACTGAACACCCAGGTCAGCAGGTCATCATTTCTCTCCATAAAGTTTTAGAAAAGTGTCCAGTCTGTCTGGATGCTTTCATGACCTGGTGCACTAAAGGGGGGGGGGGGGGTGGACTTGAGAAATGTCTGCATTTTCCTTTACATTAACAGGCTACTGTGTAACTTCCCTTCAGTTGTTTTGTAGCTCTTAAAAACTAACGCTGCTATGTGTCTGAGAGCCGCTCGGTTGCAACAATTAATAAACATAACGTGCGCGCACTTGAAAACCGTCGGCCTGACTTATCAGGCGCACTACTGCCCCCAGTGGCCTGACTTATCAGTGCATGGCAAAGTTTTTGGACAGACGGACGGACGACCAACCGATGACAGTACCCTGCGGTCAGTGTGGCTGAGGGTAAAAACCACAAAAATCAGTCCATAGATGCAATGGTGCTTTCTTCAGAAACATGTAGTAGAAAATAAAATAATGTGTCAGTTCAGAAACAATTTGAAATCCAGCAGGTTTAGAATAAAGCAAAATGTAAAAGAAGAAGAAAATATCACTATCACAAAGTACTTTTTGTTTTTCAAACAAGTTGAATCAAATACTGAAGTCCTGTGGATAGTCGAATTAATTAAACACACTTTTTTCTTCTTTGCATGGTCAACAAGTGGTGAATGAAAATGTTTAAAAATCGGAATTACTAAAATCAAAACTCTCTAAAATTGTCAGGAAATGGTTCCAAAAACAATGTCTGTTTTTCTTCCTGTGATACCATCTGTGGTACAAGATGAGTAGACAGCTGTGGAGAAAAGGCTGATGTTGTATTTCTCTGGAAGGGACTTTGACATTGGATTTGTTCTAGTAAAAGTAATTATCAATGTGTGAGAGCCAATTGTACCGATTTTCATAATTATCAGATTTATAAAGTACTACTGGACCTGCTTCACTACTGTCAAAATTAAAGTATAAATGTTGTTTTTGGTCACTGTAATGGACTCTATGAGTTGGCTTTTGTTTGGAAGTCAACTTTTAACCATGAAGAAGAAAAACGCCTTGAACTTCACATGTAACACATTTTGTGTTCAGTACCTGTTTCTGAAAAATCCGACCAATGACTGTCATGCACGGACACAGATGTCACCAACTGACCATCACCAATATCACCGACTGAGCTGCCTGACAGTAATAAAGCCACAATTTATTTTAACACTCATACATTAAAAAAAAGTATACCTGGAAGTATTAATGCTGTTTGTATGTACATTGTTTTGACTAACTGTCAGCCAGAAGGATCATGAACACACCAGAGGACTGATGCACATTCAGTGATATCACATAGATATGTTCATTTCTATCCAACTGGAACGGTGTGAAACAGCACTAAGTTGTACAGACGACTGTCACCGAGGGAAACATGGACTCAGTGTATTTCTCCAGAGGTTGAGTGTGTGCAGATGTGCATGATAGACTGACAACTTGTACTGCTGTTCTTCTACGTGGACGGAATCATTTTAGTCAACGAAATACTCCTGTGAGTGTTGAAGAAGGTCGATCATTTGTCACAAAATAATAGACAGTATTGTTTTGGTTTTTTTTTTTGTTTTGAAATCATTGCACATTTCTCATTTTATATTGAATTTAGTGAAAAAGGCAAATGTTTCCTTTTTTTATTTATGGCATAATTTAAGCTGTTTGACTTTAATTTGGTTTGATTTTATGCTCCATTTAATGTTTGTGTGGTTTTGTAATGACATGATTATGATTGTGAGCATCATCTAGCTAAAGAACTGTGTTTGATGACTTTGCAAGACTTGTGCTGGTGTGGATGAGGATGGATGACTGGGATGAGAGAAAAACAATATCTCCCTCAAGTGTTATTCTATGTCCTTAAAAGCTGTGAGAAATTTACCAAATGTCCATATAGATTTGTGTTTAAATTTCAGTTTGTGATGTGTTCCCTCGCTCTAGAATGTTTTACTTTTAAGATATCATATGACTTTTCTTTACACACTCAACTCTATGATATCTGTAGTTCTTAGTTCCTCAAAGCCATGTCAGAGGGTGGGCGGCGGGGGGGCAGTATTTCTCGGTGTATTTGGCAAACCAGTCTGCAGAACAGTTTTTTTGTTTTTTTTTTACCCTGTGTCTATGTTATTTCACTGAATCGGAGATGAAGAACCCCATTTAAAAGGGACACTTGTATATTTTGTAAACTTGAAAATTTGATCCCCATTTATCAATCATATGTAAAAAGAAAAATGTAACGCACTCTTGTCTGGCCTTTGTCGCATGTGAAATAGTTTGAGTTTTGTATATTTATGGTATTAACATGAATTAAAATTTGAAACAAATGCATGTTTGCGTGTTGAGTTTGATCTTTGTCAGTTGTGGTTAAGAATTACTGAAACTAAGTGTCTAATGTTGGAGTTTAGACCCAGACCAGAAAAGTGGGGAAGCTGAGGCCAGATACACCTGCCTGTCTTACTGACTAGATTTACATGGACAGAATATTCATCCACTCCAATATTAATTTGTTTGTAGAAGTGAATATTCAGTGAATATTATCCTAAATATCCTGGTCACATACACCCACAGAGACCCCCTGGATCTTTCTGTTGCTGTAACTCATAAGGTTTAAAAGTCATTAGGATCATCTTTTCAACCAGCATTGCAGATGTATCAGTCCAGACCATTAACAGAGCCTGTGTTTGGCAGTCTGCTGTAAATCATACGTTTGAAACATGCTGTATACATCCTCATAAAACCCTAATAATATCAGCTGATATTTGTGGCTTTTTGTCAATATCGGTATAATTTCACTCAGATCCAAGTCATCATATTATTTGTAAAATGAATCAGCTTGTTGAGATTAATGAATGATAGACAATTTAAACGTAACTTAAATATGAACCCAAATCTAGACCTAAGTCTAAAATGAGTTCCTGGTGAATATTCAGATTATAGTATATTAGTAATAGTAGGAGAGATGGGTAAAGTTTACTTCATTTTGCAAATAATTTCCAATAAAAACCCACTTGTCACCAGGAAATTATCTCGATGAGTACGCCAGTGGACAAAGATGAATTCAACAATCGACAGTAAAAAAAAAAAAAAGTCTACATAGAGCCTTGCCTATGTTTTGTTTTGGGTTGGGTTTTTTTTGGCGGGGGGAGGGGGGTTAAACAGTTGTCAACATAATATTGAATGCATACATCACTAAGATATGAAAAATACAAAATGGCATTTCTATCCCTATTGGCATCTGCAAGATCTAAATATATACTATATAAGTGTCTTGTAAGTGTGTGTTCGCTTTTGACAAAATCTGAATAATGCACCCATACAGACTCAGTGCTTTTTTTTTTTTTGGTGTAAGTCATGTATTTTCCTATATTTAATTCACAGGTAATGCAGATGTTCATGAAAACAGAGTAAATTTAATCTAATTATATCAAAACAGAGAAAAGTGAAGGAAAAGTGATTCTTTTCAGCACTGATATCAATAACTGAAAAAACAAGTGTGTCCATCCATTGTCATTGGTCCAACTCCATGGGTTTTACTGGTGAATCAATGTTGTAGAAGATGACTGTGTTTCCACGGTAACTATGGAGACTCTGAATGTTCAAATGGGTCATATCTGATGACCATGAAGAGATAAAGAACTGTATTTTACACCAATTATTGACATGGATTGATAGGATAAGTGGATGAACAGGTATTAAACAGCTTAGATAAGTAGATAGTTTGTATCACCGGTGGTTGTTTGGGTCTTTAAGGGTTGAGGAGTCAGAAGACACTTGAGTGTACAGGAATGATCTGTATGCAACTGGGCGTGGTTACCGCTGGTGACCTGTAGGTGTCAGGGTTTCCCCAGGAATCAGAAAAGGACTAGGACAAATGCATAACAAATGAGTTTACTAACAACAGCCTGAATACAGAGAGTATTTGTCTCCTCACACATACAACAGGTTCTATTGCTCTTGTTAATGTAACAAAAACAGCAGACATTCAAGCATTCAAGCAGAGACAGATTAGACACACTTTGTGATACAATGTCATGGTATGATTTCACTCCTATTCACGGTCAGTCTCTTGGCGAACACAAGATCACAGAATTATTGCACATTGGAGCTAAAATGAACAGAAGCAATAGCATAGATCTGTACAGCGAATGTAACACAAAATGAAAACAGCTGAGTGAAAAACTAGACAGAATCTGGTTAAGTGCAAACACATTTTTGAGGAAAGGGAATCCACAATGAAATCTTCAAGTCATGCTACAGCTAAGCATTTACATTTACTTTTTAACTAAGTTTTGTTTGTCAAATGTCTTTGTAAAACAACTTATTGGTGAGTTTTCTGCTTGTATGGAGTCATCGAAGATAAACCAAGCTACAGGCTGCCTGTATTATCTCACAGTAAGCCCATTTCCCCTTGTGAAAGCTCACCACAGCCAAATGTACAGTACAGCAGAGCTCTTTTACTGTTCACTTACTGAGCGTTTAACAAGAACAAATATCTTTGAAGTGAACAGTCCCTTTGGAGGCACCGTCTGGAGTTTCACATTAGAGCGTATCAGTTTAAAGTCTCAACAGTTCATCTATTACATATTCAAATATACCAGCTGGTGTAGGGTGCTGCAGGAACAAACCCAGAAATCAGTTACATTTGGAGCTTTGGAGCTCTTTTGTAGAAGTTGGTGGACTTTCTACATTTTGTTCTATGATGTTAAACACACCACAGGTGAACGTTTTAGGTTTAACATGTCTTAAAACCTCTTTAAAACGAAAATGACACTACAGAAGAGACAGGGCCTTTTATGTGTTTGTTCAGTCTTTTGCATTCGTGCTTTAAAACACCTAGAAGTGTTAGCCTACGTTTTCATTTGTGAACCCAATGTGAACAAATATCCAAAACTTTCCTTTGCCTACGTTTCTTTACTGTAATTATCCAAAAAAACAAAAAAACTTTGAGGGCATTGCTAACTTTCATGTTGGTGTACAAATATCCATCACTACTCTATTCAGATGAAGTTTGTTGAGGTTTTGCAGGTGAACTATGTGAATCACGTACAAAACTACATCGTTTGTTTCTGGCAGTGTTAAATTGGTCCACAAAAACACAAATCCATTACTGATATCATGAAACAAGGCCATGCTAATCCAATCCAGTGGTCTGATAAAGACAAGAAACTATGGAAAAAGAAACAATAGTGAGACACACCAGAAAACTATTGCTGGTGATATTTCTTCATCTGTTGTGATTTAGCTTTTTGGCATTTTTACCTGAAGTTATATAAGGGAATTAATGAGCATTTTCTTAATCTTGGAGAGAATTATTTCATGTAGATCTGTTTCACTAATGTGAGTTGGGGGGTTGAAGGGGTGCCGGAGCCAGTCCCAGCTGCCATTGGGTGTAGAGACCAGGGCGCACACACACCTGCTGTGTGGTGCTGCAGCTTTTAAAGTAGCACTTAAATTCAGTTATTGTGGATGGCAAATTATTCAAGACATTTGTGAGAAAAAAGGACTACGGCCAAGTCTTTGTAGGATATATTCTCGTCCCTGTAAGACAAGCTGTATTTGCTTCTGAAGCAATTTATTAGAAATTATTCATTAGAAATATGCTGTGTATTTGTTTGATAGCTATGTAAACCACACAGTGTCTGATAGTACTTGAAACTGGCTCCAAATGAAGGCCTTTTCAGGAGAGATTACTCAGACTCAGCATTTTAAAAAACTGTGTCTGTGTGTTCAACTTATAAGTGGTTTTATTCAGCTAACATTTAGAAAATAATTCAGACAAATGTTCCTTGCGCTACAACTGTATCCATACTAAGTTCAGAAATCATTTCTTGGTGTTTCCAGTGAGGGCTCAGAGCAAGCAGATCAGACTCTTTCCCTCCTCTATCTCCTCTTGAACCTTATCACTGGATGTGGCGATCTCAGCCTGTGCAGAAAGAACAGCACACAGAAAGGCGGCCAGTGTTCCTCCGATGGCGGCGTAGAAAGCCCAGCCGAGGGAGCACGACGCCGGCCTGAAGGGCAGGGCCTCGGCACCGCAGTAGCTGATGACCTTGTCTGAGCCCCAGCCGGCAGGGTACAGCATCAGGCCCACCATCAGCAACAAACCTGGACGACAGGACACAAGCAGACCGGGGCTTTAGTCAGACACTCAGGACAAAAGCACAGACACATGGACGTGCAGCTGGGAGTGCGGTGACTCAACGCCACTGAAGAATACGGCCATTTCTAACCTGTGATAGGAGGAAAAACCATATTTAAGGCCTACACACCTGGGGGAGGCCATTGCTGAAACATGCTAGAAGTCCTGGAGGAGTCGACTGTTGGTGTGGCCAATTTGCAGTCAAACCTCAAAAAGGTGTCAGCTTGGAAACCCAGATGTTTCACATAAACTCCTTAAATCAGCACCTCTGGAATTCACTAAAGGCTACGATGATTAAATGTCATGTTCATCATATGCTGGTATTGACTTGTTAATACAATAGATTTGTTGTAAAGAGAAAAGTAGATTAGTACTAGCTTAGAATGTATGAGGTGTTCATATATAACTTGTTTGTTGATGTGTTTGTTTTTTTCCCTGAGCTTGATGATTGAAACAGTACTGGGAGATGTTAGCCTTCAGGGCTTTCTGGTTAAAAAAAAAAAAAACAACAACAAAAAAGGCTTTTAGAAATCAGGTCAGGTAGTTTTGGATGAACACAGGACTTTTTTGACACTGAGACTGTTCAGGTTTTCATCATTATTTTCAGTGTTCAGTTGAAGTTTGGTTAGGTTTAGGCACTGACATATTTGACAAGTTGATAGAAATTTTTATAACCAAAAAATATAATGCAACTGAGATTGACTCTTGTCTTATTTTGTTTGCCAGATTTTTGGTCTTTGATTTTCCTGTTGCAAGAAATCCAAAGGGCTGAATACATTGTCCAAGTAAGGAATCCAACTGTAAATCCTTTATGAAAATAGAGTCTAAGTTCTATTCATAATGAATATCCAACACTGACCCATTAGTTGTACAAGAGTCCTCAGGTAGCAGACATGAAGGATTCACATCCCACAGTGTGCCAAATTTCAAAGCTTTTTACCAAACATTTTGGTTTTAGGAGCTGACATAGATACCAATAGCTGAGGAATGAAGAAGACTTTCAGAAAAGGTAGAAACAAACTACAATGATTTTGTTAGATATTGGGATTGTGAGTTAACATTTTAGTGGCAGTGGTGATTTGAGGTGATTTTTGCTGGGTCTGCATAAAACAATCATGTTCTTTTAAGCATGTAGAATATTATTTGTAGACCAGGCACCTCTGTAGCACAATACATGGGATGTACTAACTATTACACAGTTCACTAATATTATTATTTTATTAGCAATAAAAAAGTACAATTGTAATGTGAAACCAATTTTCTGTCAAACGCACTCTAATATACTGTTTGACCACATTCACCTTTGACATAAACTTATACATTATCAAAACACTTATTTTTTCACAAAATGTTGCTGAACCTGAGCAACTGCAGCAAACCCAGCTCATAACTCTGCCCCCACAGGCTGGTTACTGTAGGCCCTAGGCATATTCACTTCATCCACGTCTCTTCTCACCTTGATGCACCCATAACTCTGGAACAGGGTCAGTCTGGACTCAGACCACATAACCAGTTTCCACTGAAACACAGTTCACAGAAGCTACTCACTGCATCAGTTAGGGTTAAAGAACTTGTTGCAGCTGAAACCTATTAATCACTGCAGTTATCATCCAGTGGAAGGCTTGATCCTTTATCCAGGTACCAGCTTTTTTGCCAGACTGTGTAAATGCCCAGTTTGTTTGGTAGATCTTTACACATAAACCAGCACTGAGCCCCCACACACCCACATGAACCCATCTCTCACCTGCTATTGCTTGCAGCAGTCCACAGATGTTGAATATGCTCTTCCTGAGGATGCTCTGGAAGCACAGGCTGAAAATGGAAATACAGGCCACACAGCCCAGCACCAACGTTCCCGCTGCAAGAAACAACATGGCCGCCTGCCAGAAGCCACTGGCCACCTCTCCAAATGTCCCCGCATATGGGCCGCAGATCACCCCTACCCCCTGGGACCCAATGCGAAGGCAGCGGCTGTATAGGCCAAGAGACGGGCGGTACTCCCCTGAGTCCACCCCCACCCGACTCACAGTGGGGTCTGACCGGGGGAATCCCAGCAGCCAATCTGGACTCATGAAAGCAATGAGCTCAGCAAAGGCCACAATGATACTGAGCAGCGTCCACAGCATGGAGCGGCATGTTACAATAACATGGCACATGGTGCTGAATGTCTCTAGGATGCAGAACAAAACACAAAATACAGATGCTTCAGGTTCTTTAAAGCTCCTCCAAGTGCCTGCAACTTAAGAGTTCAGATTCTTGTCCTTAGAAAGAGAAAGCTCCAGTAGGTTGTGTCCAGATCCACATGGGCTGGTGATCTTATCGTGTCTTAGCAGATGTTTTCCCTCCTAAACTGTTCTTTCGTTCTCCTTCACTTCACTCTGTGTTTCTGGTCATTACATAGAGCTACAACGCACCAAAGCAGCTTCCCTCAGCCATGGTACCATCAGAGGAGTGAACCTATGAACACAGACAAAAACATATCAAGGTTAGCAACATCAGAAACACTCGAAGTGGAAAATCCACTACATTTTCTTTTACATGAGTCATTTTGGTCTTTTTGGCTTTGTTTGAGTCCCCTCTAAGTGTACAGCTGGTCCTATTATAAATTACAGTCACTTCTGACTTCAACAAGCCACAGTGACGGCAGCCCAAATGCAAACCTCTGGCAGTCCAAAAAATAGGACCAATGTCCCTGTATCCTGTACCCTGTAATGTCCTGTGTTATAAGCAAAATATGGACCATTATAAGTAAAGGCAAATTTTACATTTCAAAAATTTGTCAAAAAGTCAAAAATCTAAGCATCTCAAAACTGTGAACAAACTTTGTAGACATTGTCCCAAGGAAGCTACATAAAAAAATTTTAAATGAATCTGTCAAGTAGTTTCGTCAGGGAAGATGCTTGAAGAAATGACGACGATGATAACAATGACGATGACAAAGACAATGACAACAACAATGACAATGATGACAACAACGATGACAACGATGACAACGATGACGCTGGACACAGCGCCTTCACAATAGCTCATGGCCTATCGGCCGGTGAGATAAAAACAGTGGCTAACGTCAGTGACACTGCCATATTGGATCAGTCAAGGCTGGCCTAAACATAAAACTTTTCATTCATCAATCACTTTCAGAAAGTATTTACGGTTTTTGCGGGGAAACATTTTTGGACACACAACAGTAAAGTGTAAAACTGTCAAGTGTGCTAAGTGCTAAGTTTTTACAGCAACAAACACAGCTCCCTTGTTAACTTGCATGTGTACACAGGACAGTCTGGACTGGTCTAATAGGGTGGAAACAGTGATGTATCACAAAAACAGGCTGAAGCGCCCAGTGTGTCACCTCCATTTACACAGGACCTTGGCCCCAACCCCAGAGACATCTCATCAATTGACCCTCGTCATTACGTCTAAGAATGACTTTAGTACAAGCAGAAATTATTTGAGGAGTTTGTTCTTTTTATTAAGATTTAGAAAATTCTGCAGAACATATGACTTCAAATGTCCTCCATTTTGGTTGGTGTTATCATGGTGATGACTACTTGCTGGAATTCATGCCAAGGGCCCAAACAGACTCAAGAATGGCCACAGGGGACACCAGGGTGGAGCGATGACCACCCTATCACTTCCCATCCAGTCTGAATCATCCTGCTCCCCTGTGTTTAGTGGATGCCCTACAGGATGTCTGATTCACACTTGAGCCTTCTATACCCAGGACCTTCCCACAGAGGCTGCTACTTCACATTCACTATCAGCCAGATGTGATGAACAACTGTTACAGGGACATTCATGATTTATGACATCCATGCCCATGGACACAAAGCTCATAGAAATAACAATGTTGATCCTGTCCCAATATGACTCATATTTACTCAGCGTCTGAGTGTTTTCAATGTTCTCTAATGACAGGAGCGTTGTGTGTTTTATCATTGAGCAGCTGTAAACAGATCAGTGCTGTTGGCTGGTACACCGACACAATTCTAACAATAACACACTCAACACACACAAGCTTTTCTTGCTTTTCCAGAAACACTGTCACAGTTAAGTGTTTGATGACATTATGAAGTCCTGTAGAAACATGGGATTTTCTGTTGTTTTCTCCACTGTTACCCTGGGGGGTGAAAAATGAAGCCGTCATATTATAATGTCCAACTGCACAGAAATAAAGATGTTTACAGTTGGGTTTTCTATCCTGCTGATAATTTTCCTGTTTCTCACATAAAGTTAAGGGTTCGGCTGGTTTTAGTGACAGACAGGTGTAATCCATGTCTTTGGGTGGCTTGCTAACTCAGCTGATGAGTCAGACTTTCAGACCTTCTCTTTACTGAATAAAATCTTATTTTCCATCACAGGCAGCTGCACTGTAGATGTTGTTACGACACTAGACCAAAAACATTGACAGACTTTTCTGTCATGTCATTCATGAAGGTTACTGGTTAGCGTATCAGGCTACCAGTCACTGTAGCACAACATAGTTATGGTTACATATTTATTTAGGATTAATTCAGTTTTGGATTATATCGTCCGTCAGTTACCTGCTAACCAGGACAACTAGTGATGTTGTCAAACTCAACTGTATGTTCACATTTTGTCAGTGGTGGACATTACTTGGCATGGCTCTCAACGTAAAAGTGCTAGTTAGCTGTGTGGTTGGTGTTTTTGTAAGTTAGCAATAGCATTAGTTTGGCAGGTTTTCAGCCTTCACATCTACGTCTAAGACGGTGACAGCCAAAAAGCCAAAGTCAGTGCTTTAAAACAGCAGCCCGCAAACCAATGGCGACATCACAGTAGCACCATCTGCTTCTTTGATGCAATCTATGTAACATAGTTGACACAGAAATGAAGCTGACAGATCAGGTAATGTATTGAAGTTGTTTTCACATTCCATCTACTGATGTTCATTTATGTTACATCATTTCATCAAATGAAACAGCCAATATACAGATAAACTCTCATAATGAACAGGCTCAATTTAATGTCCATCAGAAAAATAAAAATTACAAGTAATCAGAAAGTTAGTTACATAATATTCTGTTGCCAGTTTTGTCTCCAGACAATTTTCCATTGATCATTTGATTTTGCCGAGCAACGTGTATCATATTGTAGCCATACTTCTACCTAAAAGTTTACTGAGCAATACCAATGAGCAGTGATATACACACTGCCTACTAAACTCAGAAAATAGTTCAGATATTTTCTGAACAATTAATTCAGTGATTAATAGGCTTTAACTGCAACAAGTTCTTGAACCCTAACCGATCCAATGAGGAGTTTCTCATTTCTTAAACAGCCATCAGTTTGATAGAGAGCATATAGATTGGGTGCTGTTCAATATTATAAATACAAGATCATTGGTGACAACTTTTCAAAAATGCAAATCTGAGTGTATATAAATGTGAAATTTATAGTGACATTGCACAAGCATTGAGTTGCATAACAATACCACACCAAATGCATCCTGTAACTAAAGCTTACAGCAGTGAGTGGAACCTTTTTCTTTCCTTTTTTTTTTTTTTTTTTTTTGGTCAGGCTGTGTTTATGTATATAGCTGAACAATGCAGATCTGTTGTAGAAGCTCTGGCTGGTAGGCTGACAAAGATATTGTTTTTGGAAAGATGCTTTCCTGTTTTAAATGCAGAGAAGTGCCACAGTTTACATTTTCTTCCATAAAATATCAAATTAAATACAATACGCGAGTGAAAATATTTTCTTAACAAATTCTCCAAATGTTTAAAGGTCTTTCTTAGCCTGCACCAGTTACGAAGTAAATTATAAATCATGTTTCACATCAGTTTAATGACTCATACGTTTCTCATAAAAGGGGAGGAAAGAATGTTAAAGTGATAAGAGTGGATTGTTCAGTCATGTTATAATTCTTACTCCATGTGTCATTTTACCCGTGAGGAAAAGTTCTGCACCACAATGTTCATTTCTGACTGTAAGTCATTCAGATACACAGAGGAGTGTGCTGTTTGGTTAATGATAACCCTCCACCAGCCTTTAATACAGATGTTAATCAGCTCAACACATCTGGAGAGAATGTACACTGTCTGATACCATCTGAGTCACTTCAAGGCAAAACACCTCAGATATTTCCCTAAAACAGCTCAAAGAGTGATTTGTGTGAAGTTAGGGCCAACTACAAACCGTCAAAACTGGGTCATAATAACAAAGTCACAGGCATGACTACATCAGAGGAGCAGGTATGAGCATAGCATGAGATCTGAAGATGTGGGTGGGATTTGGTTCAGCAAAATTCTGTTGCATCTTCGCATCTGGGTTTTGAAGTAGCTCTGCTATTGCTACAACACATTTTCTGTGTAAAGGTTTAAGTGTATGCAGAGGTTTGCTTTGTCTGGAGTCTGAGAATGACGCCTATCTGTAACTATTAGAGCTGAATTTACAACAAACAAAAAGATCTGACAATGCCTTAAAAAGGAGCTTAAAAATAAACACTAAAATACAAAGAGAAAATGCAAATCTTAGGAGCTACAAAATCAATTCAGGTGAATAAATAAAGCACCTGTCATCTTCAAATGGAATCTAACAAATCAATAAAACTATGATTCTAGCTTGAATATATTTGTATGTTTCTTTAGTCCTCTAAATACTTAATGTATCTGGGTTGTGACCAAACAAAACAGTTTAAGATGTCATCTTGAGTTTTAGGAAACACTAAAAGACATTTGTCATGCTGACATTTTGAAGACCAAACAATTTAGAGTGTTATTTGAGAAAATAAGCAATGGATTCAGTGCTGAATCAGTCACTGCTCAATATAATTAGTAATTGCAACACTAGTCATTAGCTAAAACATCCCAAAAAATGCTAAACTTGTTTGATCATTGTAAGGTCTGTGAATACACTTACAAATGAATGTTTTATTTTGACAATCTGATGTTGATATGCCCCACAATAAAACAATAAAAATGTGCCACCTGCTGTTGGTAACCAATTACTCACATATACATGTGAAAATCTTCAATACAAACAGTGAAAAGACCACAAGTAATTTTTTTGGCTTTATATGATACACTTTTTCAAACGCATGAACCAGGCCATTGTTGTTTCTGAAGCACGATGTATAACAAAAATGTTTATTTAATGCTTACATTTTGATTTCATAGAAAACTCTACACGCAGCCTACCTGACATCACCACAATGACAACAAATTGTTATTAGTTCCTAAAAATAATTTAAGTAAAACACATTGTCTGTGTTTGGTTTAGGCAGGAAATTAGCTCCTTACATGGCATCACTTTTAAGCTAATGGTTCTTCATTCCTCACTCTAATTAGAGACTGTACGAAATCTTGGTAAAATATACAGTCTACAAGTACAGTAATTGCTTAACTTGAAACAAAGTTAAAGGAGAACTTTGCAGCATTTTTACCTTAATTAAACAGCTTCAAAGTAATTGTGATGGTTAAATGGCTTGTTAGGGGGAGAATGGAAGCCCTCCTCCTTCCCACTAGCGTCTCTAAGGCCAAATACACCACTTGCAACTTTTCTTTGCCATCCCTGTGGCCTAGATCTCGTCTCGGTGGTCCTAGATCTCGTCTCTCACGAGAAACGGCAGGTTTACAGCACTACCACACAAACGCACCACCGGCCAGGTACAGCCGACTAGCTGTAAACACAAGCCAGTCACGCCTTCATTTCACAGGCGTTTACCATGGCAGAGAAAAGGAAGAGGCGGCCATTGTCAAAGGATGACGGAATAAGAAAAGAGTGTGACCAAACCAGGAACACCACAACAGTCTGCCTAGGTCCAGCTATTGCAGAATCGTGAGAGCTGAGAGAAAAAGATGCATCTAAACAAATGCAGACATGGCGTTGACATTGTTGCTGCACTTAAGATCATTTCTCTATACTCTATGAATTTCAGTGGATTTGTGCTATTGGTTGTAACAGTGTTTACTTGTTTATGAACTTATTTTATGAACGATGCCCAGATGCTTGCTAGCTAATGGAGATGTTGGCATACTCACTAGTAATCACAGTTGTTTGTGTCATGTAGGTGTATGTTTGTTTAGTTTACAGTTGTCCCTCACTATAACGTGGTTCACCTTTCGCGGCCTCTCTGTTTCGCGGATTTTTTTTGTGCAATTTTGCATGCTTTTTTTACAGCGTATGAATGAGCATTGAGTTCTGTGTCCTGATTGGCTAAGGGACTGTAGACCACTGTCAATCACTCTCCTCTGTGCCGTGTCTCCTGTACAGTACAGAATGCATTCGGCTTGCCAAATTTACATAAATGTTTGATCGCTAGCAGTGTGACTCTGAAGCGCTGTATGTTTGCAAGTTTTCTCCCCGACAAAACCCACAATGTTGACGAAACGTTCTGCACCGACAAAGGCACCTGCGGTTGCACCCAAAAGGCAGAGAAAGATGCTAACCATCGCACAAAAAGTTAGACTTCTGGACATGCTGAAGGAAGGCAGAAGTTACGCAGCTGTAGGGCGCCATTATGGAATAAATTAATCTTTGGTTCATTACATAAATAAGAAGGAAAATAACTTAAGGAGAAAAGTGTATAAAGTGTGTGGTGAGCTGTTTTACAGCCTTAAAACATATATAATAATTGTTAAAAATAAAGCTGACTACTTTGCGGATGTCGCCTATTGTGGGTTATTTTTAGAACATAACCCCACGATAAACGAGGGACCACTGTACTAGATCACCCTTTGTCTGCCTCAAAAGTCCATTTTTACTACTAGCAACAGAATTTTGTCAGTTAGGGTTGGTTTTTGTCAGATGTATGTAGTTCATTATATGACCCACGTTTAATTGGTTTTGTCTGAATAGCAACTGCCATAACAACTAGCCTTGATGTTCGATGTTAGCTGGTGTTGTACGAAACTTGTCTCTTGTACAGATGAAGGTCTAGAACAGTGGTTCTTAACCTGGGTTCGATTGAACCCTAGGGGTTCGGTGAGTCAGTCTCAGGGGTTCGGCAGAGGTCAAGACACACACTCGACTCATTAGTCGGGTGTGTGTCAGGCTAGGTCCGTGTATGTAAACAAATGGCTTCGGAGACTCTTTCTCTGATTGACATCCAATATACGCGGTGTATTGTTGTTGCTTATAGCACTACAACACATCCGGAAGTGTTTATAATCTCTTCCACTCGTCTGACGATGAATTATTTGAGTATTTTCCAAATCGTTGTTATGACTTTGGCTACTTCCTGTTAACCACGGAGGCAGCCATGTGTAGCGTTTGTTTACATTTTTCGGTCACCTCACTGGTCAGTTGCAATCATATGACAACTGACGCACCATCGCGGATGGAGAAATCGTATTACACTAAAGCCGTCAGTCACACTGATTTGCAGTGAATATTCATTATTATTGTAGCCTGATGGAAATTAGGTGATGGGTGTGTGTTAAAATGTTAAAAATTATAAATAGCATAAATACAATAAGTTGATTATTGGAATACATAAGGTTAAAAATTAAAACCATTTCAGTGTGGTAGTATTAAAAAAGGTCATGTCTTTGTGAAAAGGTATGGAATTTGTTGTGAGTTCATGCACTGTATTGGTTTTGTTCTTTGAACACAGTGATGTTAATGCACGGTTCATTTTGTGCACCAGTAAAACATATACCTGTGTCTTGAATTTGAAAAAAATCATATTTTATTTTTTAATAAAGAAGGGTTCGGTGAATGCACATATGAAACTGGTGGGGTTCAGTACCTCCAACAAGGTTAAGAACTACTGGTCTAGAATCTACATGTTTGTTCTTGTTATAAATGTTAGCCCCGGTATGATAGTGCGCTAATCGCTAACTGGGCAAGGACTCAGTGACAGATGGGAGCTGCTGATGTTTGTTGTTGCAATAAATGTTAGCCCCAGGATGATAGCGTGCTAATCGTTAATGGGGCTGGGACACAGTGACAAGTGGGAGCTGCTGAAGTTTGTTAGCCTGTTAGCTCTTAAGCTGTGCAGCTAACATTAGTAGCGTGGCGCTAGTGGCTGCAGACGGAGCCTCAGAGCGGCGGTCCCTGCACCCACAACCAGCGTCAATGTGACCCATCCACCTGGATGGACAGGGCGTACTGGCAGACAGGAAGCCCCTGGCCATCCAGCGGTCTGAGGCTCCATCTGCAGCTGCTAGCACCAAGTTGCTAACATTAGCCACAGAGCAGCTCCGGTTCCACGACCTCCTCTGTGAAGTGAAAACAAATGTCCGAAACTCCAATGTCCGGCTAACGTTTCCCATTCCACTCCACTCTAGTAGCAAATTTGATCACTATATTTTGCCTTCTTCATTGAAAAAAAACTACACATGGTCAGAGGGGGAGGGGGAGGTTACGACAGTGAATGTGTACTTCGAAACTGTAGGGGGAGCTCCATTGATAAAAATGCTATAAAAACAGTGAAGAAAACCAAAACGGTAAAATTTCACACAGTTCCACTTTGAGGAGTAAAATGAGCAGGTACATTTCATTCATTTACAATTTTTTGACATACAACTGAAGTTCAAGCAAGTGAAGAAACAGCCTGTACCAGCATTACTATGCATTATTTACCTCAAAGGAAACTGCAAAAATAAACAGGAAGTGTCAGCAGTGTCTGTGTAGCAGCTTCTGAGGAAGTCATGCTTTGTAAGAAGGATCTGTGAAGCTATCTTACATCAATATAAACCATCACAGGTTTTCCAGAAAGTACTTTTACAAGGCAGGAAACATGATACTATTCATTTTGGACCTTCTATGAATCCCAGTTAGCAGTAAAAACAAAAAGTGCTACATAATAGGGTCTTTCCTTTAATTGTGCTCCATCTGAAGTGTGTTTGTGTCTGAGCAGAGGTAGGGGTGTTCCCTTTGCTATTCTAGTCCTTGAGTTTATTTCAGGCCTCTGTACAAACCATGGCTCTACATATTATCACTGTTTCCATTCTGTAGCAGTTACAATGGTTTCACACACAGCACAAACTCACCACACAGCCTGCATTTAGTCCTATTTATACAGCAGTCGTTACATTTTACATTTGTGTATGTGCTTTATGTGTATATGTGTAAGTGTGGATGTTTCTAAGCATTTGCTTAAAACGTTCGTAGTGTGTTTGCTTGTTAGTATGAGTTTTTGTTTTCAGCCACCCAGGCTACATTTTTTTTCTGTCTTTAGAGTTGAAATCTAGCGTTTGCTGCTGATTATAGTCCATCCAGGCTGGGCACGCTGCTGTATGTTAAGACTACAATGCCCACAAATTAGCAGCTCTTTAAACTACAGGGAGGGAGCTTAAACATACCTTGCAGAGGCTGTCAGCAGCAGACACCTTTGTGATCTGTTCCTGCTCTTACAGGAAGTTCTTATGGGACTTGGTATACTTTTACCAAAACTAGAATTAACATTTAAAACTAGGAATTATGTGGTTAAAAGATTTATGTGCTATAAGAGATTTGGTAAACTGTGTCTGTGAGTGAAAGAAAAAGGCCTGCATTAAAATAACTACTAACAAACAAGTGAAAAAGCAATACCCCTAATACCCCCTCCCACACAACCCTTTACCCCTCCTACTCACTGATACCCTGCCTACCCAAGCCTTCATTCTGAATTTTAAATGAAAGATAATTGTAAACTAGATTAAAGTAAATTACTGTCCTTTTTGGAATGTTCGGTCAAACCAAGACAAACATTATTCTGGTCAAGTCTTAACTTTCAATCTGTTCAAAAAATGTTCAAAAATTCATAAAATATTTTAAAAAATGAATGAAATATATTCAATTCAACTTGGCACCACATCTCTCCTGGTCATTAGAAAATGTTTGTCAAATTTGAAAAGACTCAGCTGTATAGTCTTGGAAAAATTGAATGAACAAATTTTCTAAGTTCAAATTTACTAAAGTCTGATAAAAAAAAAAAAAAAAACATCCCCAAATTAAAATGTTGCCATTAAACTGTGCTCTGCACTCTCTCCTAGTAATAAAGAACATGTGTGTCAAATTTGAAAAGAATTGGGTGAATAGTCTTCGAGCTTAAGAGTCTGGTTCAACTAGCCCTGAATGTTAAGTGTCATGAGATAACTTTTGTAATTATGTGTCGCTATATGAATAAAATTTAAATGATTTATTGAAATCAGTTGGACAAAAACAGACAGAATTTTATACCCCCCATGTTATGGGCGGCTGGGGGTATAGAGTACTCTTTGGCTGAAATGTCAAATATCTATTTAGTCTTTAGGCCTTGATTATTAAATGCTGAGCTGCATTTAATAACATTTCTGTCACTCAAAATGTTACACAAATTGAGAAAATAGGCAATACTTGATTATACTGTGAAGCAGTATTGGACTGTGGGAGTTGCTGTCACTACCAGTGCTGGTTAAAAAACCCAATAAGGTCATGTATTATAGTTCTGAACATTACTTTGATTTAAAAACATTTGTATTATGTCATCTCACGGGTGATACGGTGGCGCAGTGGACAGAAGGTCCTGGGTTCGATTCCAACCATGTTCTCCCTGTGTTTGTGTGAGTTCTGTATGGGTACTCCCCCCCACCAAAGACATGCACTGATAGGTTAATTGGTTAACCTAAACTGCCCATAGGTGTGAATGTGAGAGTGACTGGTTGTAAAAAAAACGGAAAAAAAAAAAAAAAAGAATCAAAAGGACCTATACACTTAAACAAGAAATACTTTAAGTATTTGCATATAAATGAATATTGCTATTGCCTCTAACTCCCTCATCTGTCTGCACTGTCAGTCACAGTTTCCTGCTTTGAATGCACAGACGTGATTGGCTGAGTGGTATCATGTGGGATGGTTCTACGTGCATGCAGTTGGTCTGAGTGTTTCCTCATCTACTCAACTGTAAGCTGCGCTGGTTAAAATAAAAGAGTTCCACCACCAGCTGTGGGTCCAGGTCCGTATGGGATGGCCTCTGGGTCCAGACCCGGACCGTGGTCCGCCTGTTAGTGACTGCTAGTATAGCTCCTTGTTGTCAATATTTGGTATCGGTGGTGGCCCAAACGGGCCAGGCTGTAAAGACTGCATTGGGCCATCGGACCAGTGCCAGTGTCGAGCCCTGATGCTATCGCATGTGAGATGTTTAATGCTGAATAACAGAACTCACCTTGAATTCTTCAAACAGATCTGAGTGCCTGTCTCGAAGGGGCTTTGCTAGGTTTGTGGTAGCCCCCCCCCCCCCCCCCCGTTTGAATTCCACAGTGGCAGCATTTACACAGTGGCTGATGTGTGTCAACCACGTCACGGTCATCTACCTGAAATACTTCCACACACGACTTTTGGTCCTTTTTTGTCCATTAGAGGAGGCGGAGCTTTCGCTGCAGCTGTTGCCATTCTTTCACAAGTTGCAGTACCTGTTGCATGTGTACTGTTGGCGCGTACTGCCCCCATCAATTCCGGTAGTAGCCTACCGATGGTACCGATTCTTATGCAGGCATCTGTTTTTCCATTTCTTAAAAAAATTAGTATCGACAGATTTTTTCCATCGTAGAATGGAATGGTATCGTGAGTATCGGTTCTCATGATATCCCTAGTGGTAGGTTTACATATTTCTGTTTTTTCACACATGTATACTGTGTATGTCTCTGTTGCAGTTTCATCTAGTGTGCAGAAAGGTCACTACATCCTGAAACTGATGAATACTTTCCGCTTATTTGCTGCTTGTTGAAGAGACGGCTGGGAAACTGCTTGAACAGCACTTCCTTGGCAAGGTTAAGATTTCTGTGTTTATGTGAGTGCTGTGGGAGGACTATTTTACACTTCATGGCACATTGGACACTCCAAGTTATGATTTATTCATAACCAAGCGATCAAGGCACTGTACTCCCAGTTGCTTTTGATAGATATGCATCTTCATGCAGTCAGATCTGTGTTACTGCAGCTCTCCTTGTGCCTGTGGAGTAAAGGCCTTCCAGTCACTGTCATAGATATGTATCAGCAGCAGCTTCAAGGAGTCTTGTGCTTCTTTCATGACTCATGTAATGCTAAGTTGAGCCAATGTTCAACTTGATATGCTAGAAGATGAAGTCAGATCAGAGGTAACGTGGTTCTGCATCTGAACTACTGATCCCCACATTACTCTTCTGTCCCACCCAGCAAACACCATTATATGCATGTAGAGAAAGCCTGAAGTCAACAGACACAGTTGCCAATCCTGCGTTTAACAGACCAACAAGAACACTAGTGTTGTAGTTAAGATCAACTGAACCAAGACCAATGCCTGAGAAATACCAGTCAGCATCAAGATCAAGAATAAGATGTTGAGGGTTTGAGACCAGAGACAGGACAGTTAATTGATTTGGTCAATTAATCAGTAACTACACGACATTATACAAACCATCAGTATGGACAGAAGGCTCTGATAGTGGCTGATGGATAACAGCAGGCTTATTACGAGAATTTATAATTTTGAGGGAACATGATAGCTCAAAAAGCACAAAGAGTATTTAGGTCAATATTTAACTGGCAAAATAATGTGTTCACAACATAAAAACATCAACATGCAGTACATTAGGGGCTCCCTATAACTTAGAGATTCAATTATAACATTTAACCAGTATCTAAAAGCCTGAATGTCTCACCAGTTCATCACAAGGATTGCGCCAATAGCTGTTAAGAAATTTAAACTTTTGTATGTAGTTTAAATGTAGTTTAACACCACCAGACTGTGAATGTAAGAGCAAAAGAATAATGGATCAATAATGTAAAGCACTTTGGGTGCCTTGAAAAGTGCTATAGAACAGGAGGATAATATCCGTAGTTATTACTGACGGAATGTCTGTCAGTGAGGGTTGAAGAGATTAAAAGCTTGACATGACCCCATCCTTCTCTGTGAGTGTTGAATTACCGAATTTACTAGACTTGCACCGATTACAATTTTTTGGGCCCATCCCGATTTCTGATTTGCAGGGTGCTTGGACGGCCAATACCGATTTTGGCCAATTTTGATCTCACTTTTTCCAAACACAACACACAAGTCATTGTAATGTAACTTTTGCATTAGAACATTTATTTTAAAAATAGAAGAAAAGTGTGCAAAAAGGTGACAGGTTTTCTGTCTGAAACAGGTGCATTGATTCAAATGCCTGGTTTTTAGTGAGTCCCGTATCATACCCACAGCTGAAAATTATCATATTTGATGGAAAATCATGATATACACAATTTTTATTCTGACGTGGCTCAGACCATCTGCTTTAGTAACACGTCATAGACCATACATATTACACACTGCAACCAAGTTTTACTTTTAAATAATCTAGCAGAACATTGAAAAAGAGCAAGTGTCAAATGTGGAGCCCAGGATGAACCCCTGCACTGAATGGACCAGATTAACACCATTTACACATTCACTACTTCTACATGCTGTGGGCTGAATCAAGTTGTCCAGTATGCTCAACTCTGTGGGGGCCTTGAGGTATGTACGGCACAGAACGCACCCCCTCGTGTAACCCCCCCCCCCCCCCCCGTCAGCGACATGTGCCCCCTTCACATTCCTCATTGCCGCCTCATATTTGACTATCTGGAAATGGCCCCAGGTCTGACTGTGGGGTGCAGAAAGAATTTGACCTGCACTCAAAATTGGTCAATTTCAAACCAACCGACCGGTCGCCAGTCATGGCCAGTCACAGCAGCCAATTTCCAAGCACGGCCGATAATTCAGTGCAAGTCTAGAATTTACACATTGCTGTGAGTTTTGTTTCACGGTTGTTACAGATAAACTCTTTGTGGTTATGGTTGACAAATTTGTATTACTGAAGATTTGGCTGCTATCACCTTCACCAGCCACAGCTTCCTGTGCCAAAATTTCACATTAAAAATTATTGGTTGCATTTGAAGCAGGACGTTTCACATCAAATCAGAAGTCATTTAGCGGTCTTGACAGACCTTGAAATAAAATCCTGAGTCTTCTTTGCCTGAGACTAAGACAAACCTAGTCAGTTGAGACCAAATCTTCAAAAAGTGGTCTTGAACCCAATTTAAGGTATCACGACAGTCAAGAATGTCCTTGCTGCTGAAAAACTTTTTCTTATGAAACATACAGAAAAAATGCAACATGCAAGCCAACGTCTGGCAGTGTGGACTACATGTTTGGCTGTGAAAACCTGTTGACCAGGGAGCCTGATGGAGCGTAACATCAGTATGAGCCAGAGTCCAGACAAAGCAGTGCAAACGAGTCAGGCTTATGTGGGTCAGTCACTTGGCAGTTATTTAGAGGAGGCCGCTGAGTTGTAAATCTAGAGTAATTGGTCTAAGATATCAGCAAAGGCTCTGGGAGCATGCCAAGGTGCTGAGGTAATGAGTGCTGGCCACTGTCGACTGTTCTGAAGGGGGAGAGTGAATGAGGACTGACAGTGGATGGCTGAGACATCTAAGGCAGGGTTGACCCAAATTGTTCTGTAATGCAGTGGGGCAGGCTCAGCCATTACAGTTTGTGAGAAATAATACCATTCATGGACATGAATTTACAAATAGTGAGGTGACATGAAAATTCTTTTGTTTCCCTATGATGGGCAGGAGATTATAATTTAGAAAATAGTTTCAGAGCTGGTGGATCACCCACCCAGATCAGATGACCCTTCTGTAGATCTAGACTGGGAGGACTCCATTAGCATTTTTTGTTTCTTAGCTCAAGAGATCCTGAACCAGAAACCTCAAACCAAGGCAATCTGTTCCTTGAGCTGCTGCGCCTGGTCTGGCCTGCTAAAGCATCTGGACCAGCCAAGAGATGGGCCCTCAAACCAAAAACCACACAAGAGACTTTTTCACTGTCTTAAAGGCCACACAGCTACTCAAAAACCATCTGGATAATGGTTAAATCACAATGTGGGAGTCAACCCACTGATAAGGGTCTGATGTTCCAAGTGTATAAAAAAGGAAAACAAAACAGGGTAATGACACTCTTCAACTGTATCTTTTTTTCTGAGTCTTTTTACAGGACAGAAGTTATAGATATTACCCAAGTTGCAGCCTCTGGCCATGAAAAGATAAAAAAATTTGCATTTCTGTGAATGGCTACTTGAAGCTAGGGCTGTGCAATTAATCGAAATTCAATTACGATTTCGATTATTACACGCGATTACAAAAATTATGTAATCGAGAAAAAACGATTATTAATTTTGAGTTGTTTTAATTCACGCGCACGCAAGCTACCATGAGCTGCTCTGCCCCGCCCCCCTCTAAGCTACAGCTGCCTGCTAGCCGGCAGGTCCACCCCAAGAGGAAAGTTGTACCTAGCGGTCTGGAAAAATGGCAGGAGAATCACAGCAGAAGTGCTTGGTAAACAAAAAAGGCAAGTCAGATTCAATTGTATGGAATCACTTTGGGTTTGATGAAGAAGACGAAGAGCAAAAACACATCACGTGCAAAAAGTGTTTCGTAGTTGTGTCCACACCGACCGCTAACACAACAAACCTTTTTAACCGTCTAAAGTTTAACCACCGCCACCTTTATCATATTCTTTATCTTATGAAAAACTAAAACACATAAAAACAACTTCGTCCGCAATGCAATCTTCAGTCTCTGAATCTCTTTACGCTGCAACTCCCGTATTAACCTAACCCTAACCCGTATAACCCTAACGTGCGTATTCTACAGGGTGTCCCATAAGTCTCCATACATAGGAAAAATAAACGTTTCTTGACATAAACCATTTTTATTTCTATAATATGCTCTATATGACTGCCATTTTGTCGGGAACACATTTCAATGCGTGTCCTCCACTGCTGAAGAACTATAAAGAAGAAATATAAAGAAATACATGTTAGAACCATATGTGTTATGTCTCCTGTGTATGGAGACTTATGGGACACCCTGTAGATGGCTGTTGTATACAGAAGGCCTGAACTGAAACCTCACAGCACGTAACTGAATTTACTATGTTTCATACTACATTGAACATACTTGAATTTATAATTTGCACTTTATGTGAGTTTTTTTTTTTATTGCTACAGTTCTATGGCAAGTCTATAGCAGTTTAATTCCAGTGCTCTATTTGTTTACAAAAGGAAACATACTTGAATTTACAGTCCACTTATTTGATTTCAAAGATTTTTTTGTTTCGTACAAAAGTGAAAATACTTTGTTTTAGTGGTTAAAAGCTTTATTTATGTTTAAAGAGTATATTTTACATTGTTTTGCAAGAAAAAAATAAACAACTTTAAGGTTAACAAATAATCGTTTTTAATAATCGTGATTTCAATTATTGCTAAAATAATCGTGATTATTTTTTTTTCTATAATCGAGCAGCCCTACTTGAAGCTGACTCCATTAATCAGTCAATTCATGTAAACCAATATGTTGAAATGAAATGAAATGAAATGAAATATGTTTACTGCCTGATATAAATAACAGTTTTGGATTCTATAGCTAATTTCCCCGTTTATGACTACCCTACAGGCCAGAGGGTGTATTAAAGCTTTTTTTTTCTGGAAACCTTTATTTAACCAGAAACTTTGAAAAACCTAATCGTGTTTCCACCAAAATTACCAGGGTAAAAAAACATTCCCTTGACCCCAAACTTTCCCTGAAAAAGTTCCTGGTAAGGGGGCAGGACTTTTCAGATTCCCCTGAATTCATGGCTCCAGGGCTGTGTGCTGAAGAACGCTAACTGGTGGAACACACAGCATTCTACATACAGTTCGGAGCTTTAAACTGGTTTATTGCATTTCTACAAGCTTCACTTTGTGTGTTTTGACCATTTGAAAAATGAAGCAAAAGAAGAAAAGCTACAAGAATCAAACAGATGACAAAGTCCATTTACCGAATATGCTATTCAGCTCAAATTTGCCGAGTGTATTCAGCTTTTAGCTGTCTGTCCATCCAAATACATTAAAGAGCAAAATCCAGTGGAACCTTGAGTCGGTAACTTGAAATGACCAAGCCTCATTTGAATAAATTTTCAGGAACTTTGAGAGGCAGTGGAAACCCAAAGCACGCAGATTACCAGAAATTCTTTTACCCAAGTAAATAAGTTTGTGGTAATAAAGGTTCCTGGGAATCTGGTGGAAAAGGAGCTGTGAAGGGTGTGGTTGTTTTGAGTCACAAACGATTGATATAGATATAGTTGTAGTTTAGAAGTTACTCTGACAATACCATGAGAGGATTCTTACAAGTAAATGTTTCAAGACATTTACTAATAACTTACCTTAAAATAATATATAATATAATCCCCAGCTCCTTAATATTACTTAGCTACATTAGCTAGTGTTAGCCTTAATTTGTATTGGATTATATGGTCTGTCTGGATTTCTAATTAATGCAGATAGCACTAATTCAGAAACTATGAAAGGGAATAAGGCAATAAAAAGGGTGTAAGTTTGTCATTTAGAACAAATTTCCAGCTTTTGTTTGCATTAAGCAAATAAATACTTGTCAACCAGCCTAGATATGTAAAAGATCAGTAAATAATTGTGTGGATTGCCTCAGGAATTTAATATTACGAGTTGTTATTTAGAATAAATGGGCATTAAATTAGCATTATTACTATTATTGTACAGCTGGGATAGGCTTCAGCACCCCCGCAGCCTTAGTAAAGATAAAGCTGGTTCAGAAGATGACTGAATGAATAAACTATTATTGTACACTTTTATTAGAAGACTGGCTATTTCTCATATGCCACTGATGTCCACCTCTCAATAAACACTTGTGCAGCTGGTTACAAGTACTGTATAAAAAGTGTTAATGAATGCTCTCTAATGCCTAATCAACAGCCAGTCTCTCTAGTAAGTATGGTATTATGCAATTTATGAATAATGAACACCTTAATACAAAGTGCATCTGGGAAAAGAAAACCCACAACATGACTGCAGTATGATGCCAGACAGGGCAGGGCAGGACTAAACGTATCCCTTGTTCATAAAAGAATGCAAGCAGCTCTGCGCAAAGTGAGAGGGAACATAGAGTGTATCATTCAGACAATGTTGCTTCAGCCTCATTCTGCAATTTGAATCTTGTAACGAAGCTTACGCCATCAGGGGTCAACAGCAAGGGTACATCCCCGAAATCCCCCCAATCCTCTGCTATGTGTAAATCTATCCACAATAATTGTTAGACAATCAATATGAACTCAATCTGAGCTACATCGACCTGATAGTGGCAGAATAATCGTTAGAGAACCCATTTTTCCCGACAAAACTCCACTTAGTGAATGAAAATGACACCGTATGAACTCTGGATGGTAGCCAGAAAATGGACAATTGTAAGACAATCAATATGAACCAAATTTTATCTCAATCGACCTATTATTGCTTGATTTATGTTCAAAAAACTGATTTTCAACTAAAGTGTCCCAATTTGGATGACTTATAAAACTCAGAGAAGGTGAAATCCATAGGGTTCTTCCACTAGGGGTCCCATGTGTTGGTTATCAAGGAAAAGAAATCCAACCAAATCTGTCCTAGTTATCGTCTTCACGCCAAGGATATTGAAACATGAAAACTCAGCAAACCACAGTCTGTATATTAAGTATTTGCTCAATTTTAAAACAATCTCTCTGAATGGGTACAAAGCTATGGATCACTACCCACACTGTGGAAAAACATCACAACCTCACCTGACCAATCCATTTGTGAGTAATTTTTAAGGAAGGGCTTCATTGTCAGTTCTTCATCGAGGCTTTGTCTGGTGATGTAAGGGCAGCTGGCAACAGGTAACATCAGTCACTACAGAGACACCATGCCCTACAGCATTGTCTTTTTAACTTTTCAGTAGAGTTTGTTTCCACACACTGGATAACTGATCAACATCAAGCTCTTTTCGCCTTCAGCGATCTCAAAGACCTGATTTAACAACTTATGAAACCCCATACAACATCTGTCAACACAGGTGGAGAAAGAACAAAGTCTTCAGTAGAAAAAAAAATTATGAGAATGCACGCAGCCCTAATGAGATGTGATTTATGGTCCCCTTTGACCGTCACACCTAAACCTACAGCCCAGGGCCATCAGACATCCACCTGCTTTCACAGCATGCTGCAAACTATACAAAGAGACAAAGCAGAAATAGTGAAAGAGTGAGTCACGCAAAACTTAAAGGGCAGCAAACACTACAAACACAAAGATGAACACTGTCAGGGACTTCATTAGGGACTCCCAGAAAACAGCATGATGTCAAAATATGTTACTGTGAGTTTGTGTGCAAGTTTGTGGGGATGTGTGGCCTTGATACCCATACAAAACTGAAATATGTCTTAGTTTACTTTTAAGTTTGTTCAGACGTGTGTTTTTCATGCCCTGATGAACTCTAAGCATGTCAGAGTTTGTGCTAGAGTTCAGGCTGAAGTTTGTTCTGATGTGATGTTTGATACCATGACAACAAAATCTATCAAAATTTGTGTTGGAGTTGGAGGGCATTACATCAGATTTAGATTTGATGTTCTGACAGTGCTGGAAGGCATCAAGAGTTTGTGTCAAGACGTTGTTCCAGTGCCTGACGGTGATGCTCTGACAAAGCCAAAACCTGTCAAGAATTTGCCCTGGAGTTTGTTTGGATGCATAATGTCCAGGCAGGTAAATGAGTTTATGTCAGAGTTTGTATCTGAGTATATTGACACATTCGACTTTGAAAACTTGACAAAGTTGAAATACTGTATGTTAGAATTTATGTCAGTGTTTACATTAGAATTTGCATCAAGGTTTTTGTTGGATGCATGACTATGGTGCCTCAGTGAAGCAAAAATCTCTCAAGGCTTGGACTGGAGTTCTGTTGAAGCTGAACACATCAGGACTGTACATCAGAGTTGGCATCAGAGCTTGAATTTTCTTGAATTTTGGTGTGCATAGTATGTATCCCATTCAAAACAGACCTCAAATAAACTCATTTAGAGTTGAGGACGCGCTCCTGCCAGGATATTTTCTTGGGAGAACAAAGATGAGTTCAGGGTCCTCAGTTCAGATGTTATGAAGCAACCCGAGTCATCTGTTTAAGAACTCTTTCTTGCTAACCATAACCATGTGAGTCTGTGCTTTTGTAGCCCTCCATAAACAAAGAATGAAAGCCTTTCAAACGGAGAAAATGTTTCCCATGGATAGGCATTCACCACAGCTGATGTCTCAGAACTTAAGTTAGTGATTGATGGTAGCCAAAAGCATGTTTAGAGTCAGTTCGTTCAGATTTATTTTATAGACCAAGAGTAAACACAATAAAGTTGTGTATGACAACTGAACAAATGCCAACAACTCCGTAGCTTTTGTATATAACCACGGGGGTTGAAGTTTTGATGACAGTAAGAACACCAACAGTGCACTGGAACAATACAGCCCACTTCACTAATGCATAAACAGCAAAACAAACACACACCCGTAAACTATCAAAGGTGCCAGCCTGTACTCACTCATCCAGTGTTGAATTGCATCAAAACGCATGACTTCCCAAGAGAAAAGTATCAGCCTACCTCATTCATGCCTCTGTGTGTGTGTGTGTGTGTGTGTGTGTGTGTAGGTGTGTGTGTGTGTGTGTGTGTGCCAAAAGCTTGAAAAAAAATCAGTCCCTCTTCATCTGGTGCAACTCAACTTAACAAAGGGTGCACAAAGACGTGCCGACACTGGCCCCTTCACTCACAGTCACTCCTCTGCACTCAAAGACATGCCACCGGTGGCCCAGAATGCAACTGCTTCTCTTTCAAAGACAAGCTGCTGCTGCTGCGGCCCCCCTCACTTATTCAATCTGTCCAACACCCCAACCCCTCACTCCCTATCCTGACTCTGTGGTGGCCCCTCAGCTGGTGACGCACAAAGCCCCTCAGTGACCCTCACATTTCACTTACACAAAGACAGGCATGACATGGCCTCACTCTGCTCCCTACTCCCACTTCATTTTCTCTGTGTTTAAGCTTGTTTCTTGAAGACAGAGAAAGGATGTAAGCTTTCATCAATACTGTCCTGTTCCAAGATGTTGTGTTATAGATCATGTTTCATTTAAATTCAGACTTCTACAGTGCATTCAAGAAATCCCTCCACGAGATGGCAATGTGCTGTAAATAAATGTATATTGTACCTCCATGAACATATAGAGGTTCTGTGATTCTCTGAGACAACTACAGGGTCTTTTTCAGTGTATTTGACAACTGAGATGAAGTGGAGTACAAAAAGAGAGGCATGGCATAGTGTCTATGTTTTTTTAAACATGGGTAAAGTCATTAAAAAATACATGATTAGCTACACTCATACTGAGTTTGTCTGTTCATCGCTGGAAAACAGACATTTTTTCAGATTCAACTTATCCATCGAACACTGAAAAACTCCTAAAATGACAAACAAGCACAGAATTTTCTCTGACACAACATACCATTTATAGCATTAATAAGACAACATAAATGATGCTTTTAGCCTGTAGTAATGACTTGGCTAAGGTTTGGTTCAAGTTAGGCACAATAACACCTTGGTTAGGGTATGATCACTGCTCTCTGCCCTAAATGCCCTATTAGGGCTGGGTGATATGGAAAACAATCATAACACGATATATATATATTTTTTTTTTTAATATCAGACGATATCGATATGTATCACAACGTAAAGCAAATCACTATTTTTGTCCAGCTTAAATTTTCTGTTACTCAAAAGATAGTTGTGAAGACATCAGAGGGTTATTTTTTATTTAAATATGACTTATTTCCTGTCAGAGGTTGAACATGACAGATGTGCTGAAGAACATTATACAACTGTTTAAACAAATAAGCAAACAATCCATCATGTGACACTACATAGGCCCATTTAAATACAGAGATGTGCTTCATATTATATTTTGGCTAATCTGTGTATGATGTTTGGCCTGTCTGAGTGGTGTAGTGTATGCAGAAGGGGTTCATGGGTGTATGAGATAAATCAGGTGCCATTTCGCTGAGTAGAAGCAAACTTATTGAAATTTAAATATGTAGAAACTTTCTGGTTAGCACTTTGCAGACAGTCAGTAACCGTTCACCAACTGGCTCCACATTTAAGGCAAGGCTGTCTACTGATTATTAAGGACCGTGTATGTGGATAAAAACAGGGTTGTAGTTTCCTCTCTGTGTTACCAAAGCCACACAGAGCCGTCACTTGTGTCTCAATGATTACTGACCAATGATCTACTGAGTCGTGTGAATCTCTTGTCAACTTTACTGCGGTGTTTATGTTCTTCACATAGGCTACATGTCTTGTTTCGGTACACCTTCGTATTGTATTGAAGGCCCCAAACTGAAACGGTTCACACCATACTTTTCAGTAACCTGGTCGCCCGAGTTAAATTTTCTCTTGAAGGAACACTCATTATCTCCCGTTGCAGCCCAAACATTAGCTTGTGTGCTGCGGCTGCTCGTACGCTTGTGCTGTGTATGTCAACCTAACGTGCCATGGCTCTAGCGTGATTGGTTCGGTGCAACGCTACTTAATTATGATTGGCTGTTCTTATGTCTGTCAAAACATAGACAAACGAATTCTATTGAAATTGTATCGAGCACATCTCATATTTCTATCGAGGAAAAGTTATGTTGCGATATATATCGTTAGCGTTTCATCACCCAGCCCTAGTCCCTATTTAACAATGTAACCTAACTGACTGATTTTAAATGCACTCATTCAGATGGTCAGAGGAGGTTGCCAAGAGTCAACGCTGGTCATACCATCAAAAGTTGACCAGTATTGTCTAGTTTTTTTTCTGGTGAGAGCTGCTGGTAGGTTCTTCTCAAATTCTCTTTGAATAAGGAGATGCTCTCTGGCTTTACTTTTTTGCTTATCTTGCAGGATTCAGTGAACAAAATTCAATGTTATTGGTAACAACTGTCAAAAGCAAAGAATAATGTCCTTACACAGCAGTTTATGAGGCAAATATGGGTGAAAACTAGCTATTACACATGTTTGTTTCCATCACTGCAAATTAGAACTGGAGATGACTACTACTGCAGAACGTATGACTATCGCCTAATGAGAAAAAGGATAGATGGTAGTTTTTGTCCAGTGTGAAAAAGGTCATATGCTGATTGTAACCCTGGTTGGTGAAATCAGCAGCAGAATCAGGCATCACTTACATGTTTCAAGATGGTATATATTTGGTCCCAATACAACACGATATACTGGATTTTTTTCCAACTGTTAATATTTACCACCTTTACAGAAGAAATTCACAGAGAATAAAAAATTCTCTTTTACTTGCGCCTTTCAGTGACACTGCAAGTAAGCGCTTGCTCACTGCAGGCTGTCGGAATGACTCCTAAGAAATGTAGGCAAGGTGCAACAAGCACACTTAAGTAAATGTTAGCATAATTCCATCATATATTGCATAACCTCCTTGGTGATGGTAGTACCTCCCAGGATTTGTATGAGTGTTATGTGACAAGTTGAAGTTTTTATTAGTAAAATCCTGGCAGAAAAAATAAAAGTGCTAATGTTACACACTGAACACACTCCTCTTCAAAGAACAAACCTCTACAAAGTTTTCCATTCAAATAAATATAACTAACAACAAAGAGGTCATTATAGCCTAAAATGGTCCCTGACAGTGTTAGTTATATTATATTTGATATATTTAGACTCACTTCACCTTTGTATTCATGTGTATGTTACATTTTACTGCTTACATGTTTTGGTAACATTAGATCATCAGACTTCCATAGTGTCACTGTCCTGTGAGAACCACATATCTCTAGAGTTAACTTTTCATCAGAAGAACAGGATTGCTCTCTTCTTAGTGATGATGCCTTTTCCAGTGAATCTGAGGCTTTGAAAAGGGTTCATTTAAATTAAGATGGAAGACAATTTGAAGGTCAACCGATAAAGGAAGCACTTAATCCTTCAGTTTATTTCTAACATTCAAAATCTGAAGATGTACTGTATATTTCACACTGGACAAGAAGGGGGATGTACGATATACCTTTTCAGCTTCATCAGACCAATGTCTGCATGCAACTTTTACAACTTTTTTGCTGCTTTAAACAAGAGCAAAACTTCCTAAAACTAATCCCCTAAAACCTGCATGACAGAACCGGGTTTGCCCTGATTCCAGAGTTCTTGGACAGCTGTGTTTTTTGCTAGTGACATGTAAACTCTCCATGCACAGCAAACAACTAATCACAATCATCATGCCTCTGTTGGCTGTAAACCACCACATAAGACATGAGAGGAACAAGAGAAAAATAGGGAACACAGGAAGATCTGGTTGCAAAAAGAAGAAGAGCTATGTGGAAATATTTCATTTATACAGAAAGGATAATGATGAAAATACCATAAATAGTGTCGCTTTATATAGCTTTATTGTAAGTTAACTGTGAATCACACAACCAGATGTCTCTAAAACCACCACAGCCACGGACACAAATGGACAGTGCATAAATTGGACTTATTTGCCAATAAGTCTTGTGCTTATAATTGTCAAAGTACTCCAGAAAATAATCTTAAAAAATTCACTGAAATCAGTTAGAAGGATCTAAGCTCAAGAGAAACTAACGCACACTATTAAGCGAAACACATTTTCGCTTTTCTTTATAATTTCTTTGTTTTATATGTGAACACATTGCCTACAAAATCATTTTAATTATTGTAATTCATTCTTTCACGTCGCAACATACACTACATTCAGGTTTTTCAACATTATCCTGCGCAGCATGATAACTAATACTGTCAGACAAATGCAAAATGGACACTCTATCCTCCATATGTACAGCAATTCTGTGTTTTGTGCATAGTCAGAATCTAGTCTGATATGTGTAGGATTTTTGAGTTACTTATAGGATCTGACATAGGAATTTAGGGTAGGTTGAAGGATGGGGTAAGGGGGCGGGAGATTATAAATGAAACTTCATCCCGCTCCTTTACGAATGTTGGACTTTCTTTTATATAATCCTTTTGTTGTTTGGTTTTAATGCTAATTCAAAATAAATAAACAAACAAACAATGTACTGATGTAAAAATACCATACTGGCTTCTAAGATGAACTTAGATAAAAGTGGAGAGGTTTTATCCAAGTATGTCAAGTCCTTGTTACATTCAGTCCCTGTTTGATGATGAGAGATGGTGGTGATTCCCTCCTTTCATCATTTTCACTACAGTTTATCCTTGAACTTGGCAAGAATAAACAGTCATCAGTTTCCTGGTTTTGTTTGGTTTGTGCTGCAGAACCACACTTCCCTCCAGCATGCAGTGTGTGAGCTCCATGGGTGGCTGACATGGAGGGGCTGAGCACTTCAAGGACATGGGATTGAGAAGGAAAGACACAGGGAGAGTGAGCAAGAGCTGCTGTGCAGGCATGTGTGAAAGGAGGGTGAGGAAATAAAAACCATTTCAAAAATGTGTCATTTAATGACCCTGTTTCAGATCCTGGTGGAGGTGATAACGGCCACAGACAATCAGACAGAGCAGATACAGGACCACTCATTCTCCTAATTCTCATCAACATATTTTCAGTAGACTTCTCTAGAAACAGAATAAAATATCAACGTTGTCAGTGTATTTAGGTGGCTGTTACCTCAGCTTTATGCCTGACAATAAGAATCAATGAGGCATGCACTTCAGCTGCTTATTAAACACACTAATTGCTGCAATAAACACTGCAATGCAATCAAAACAATTATTGTGAGAATAGGGCTATTACAGGACAATAAAGTCCACTTAATAGATACTATGTGTGCCTGGAAATCAGTCCAAGAACAGTGGTTGATTTAATGGGAACTTCCAGCAGTAACAGCCACCTGAAGCCAAAGGACATGCACTCCACACAGCCAGAACAGAGGGCTTGGGTTGGGTTTTACTTACAGGAAGCCAGTGCAGAAGTTGCTCTTTGTTTTGGGCTCTGTCCTCCTCAGTCCGCTCTGTGTCTGGGCTCATTCAGCTCCAGTCTGCCTTCTTCTGCCTCCACTGAAGCCCCTCCCACCCACAGCTGACGTCGCTCTGCTTTCTGCCCTTGTTTTTTTCTTTCCGAACCCTTCTCTCCTCCCTCCTCCCTCCGTGTCTCCCCTCCCCCAGGACATTTGTCACAAACTACAAGAGTTGATGAGTTCAGATTCATTCCACAACTTCCCGGAATGAAAGAACTGAAACATCTGAAAGTGTATGAAGACAACATGTAAGAGGAGCCATCAGTGACGTCACTCAAAATGAAACTTCACTGGTAAAAAAAACAAAAAATACTGGGATATATAGCTGCTGTATACCATACTATACAGTATATACTTAAAACATTTTTTTCAATTACCTAATAACCTAATCTAACATTAAAATGGTGCAGAATAATTCATGTTTTGCACTTATCCCCTAGAGCAGTGGTGTCAAACATACGGCCCGTGGGCCAAAAAACCGGCCCACCAAAGGGTCCACTCTGGTGTTGCATACCATTTTTACCCTTCTATTTTTTTACCCCCTAAGAATTATGCGTCTGCTCCAAACCATCAGGCATGCACAGCCACATTCTGCAGTGCAATCACCTGTGCAGATTTTCTGAAGAAAATAGTAAAATTAGGTGAGTTGATTTCCATATTAGTGTCAACAATGTATTAACTGTATTTATCTGGTTGATGTCGTTTTTGTCAAATCAAAGTGAATAGATATGTGATTATCAGTTTACATGCTGTGTTCCTCTGACAGTCACACAGTCAGTAACTGTTCACTGCAAATTCCATTTTACATGATATAAAATGGATTTGTTTATTGTGATCAACTTAAGATGAGTTGCTACATACTAGTATTTACGTTACTCCAATTGAGGAGATCTATTACTATTACATACTGAATTTACAATCTAGTTGTACTTGATTTACCCCCCTGGGCTAATTATACCCCATTACAATAACACTGCTACATATATCTTTAAAAAAAAAACATGTTTTTTATACAGCTATATAAAACATACCGCTTTCAGCTGTACTGAAGTTTTTCTCAACAGTCCTGTCGTTTATTTGCCATTTCATTAAATTTCACTTTATTTGGATATTCAAAACTACAAAGTTAATGGGGGTAAAAAATAATATGGGTGTAAAACCAGCGTACAGTACCAAAGTTACCCACTTGTGCATGTGCAAAAACACCAGAAGTACAAAAATAATACGGCGCCTCAGGATGAATTTGTGACACTGAAGATATTAACAATCAAGGATGTCAAACTCATTTTAGTTCAGGTTCCATACACAGACCAACAAGATATAAAGTGGGTCAAACCAGTAAAATACTATCATAATAACCTATAAACTCTAATTTTTATCCGTGTTTTCGTGTGAAAAAAGTACAATTACATGAAAATGTTGACAAGTACAAACTATCCTTTCAAACAAAATCTGAATAACCTGAACAAATATGAACAACCTCAAATATCTTGAGAAAAATAAGTGGAATTTGACCAATATTCTACCTGTTACAAAATGTTTTGTGTATTTGTAGATCCACTGTGATCTGTAATGCACTTTTATAAATGAGAGACTGAAGCATAATATTGTTAAAGTTAAACTTATTTTTCTAAAGAAATTTCGGGTATTCAGGTATATTTGTTCATGTTATTCAAATCCTTTTAAAGAATAGTTTGAAAATGTTTTTCTTAAGCTTTTTTTTCACTCTAAAACATCATTATGGTTTGTATGTGGCCCATGAACTAAAATGAGTTTGATGTCTTTGATTTTAACAGAAAATGTCTAAAAACTGAAATATTTATAATCTTACAGTTATGGAAGAGGATCTGAAACAATAATTTTACAGTGGTTTATTTATTTGTAGCTGGGGCAATATACGGCACTGCAATTAAAGTTGTTATTCACCTAAATATATTGTAGATTAGATTGTATTTCACTGTTTTTCACTTTGTCATCAGCAGGGCACAGTCGTCTTGATCAGCTATAGCTTCCTGTGCTCTGCTTATGACAAATTGAAAAACAATTGTCTTTTCTGATTAATCCAAGTGAATAATGCATTTTATTGCAGTGCCATATATTACCTTAGGTACAAAAAATATGTGCCACACAAATATTGTCCAGTATTTTAGGTCTACTCTAACTAGGCCTTTAGTAGTTTTGCTTACAGTCACACATATTCATGTACTTACATACATGTCCATTCAGGTTTATTGTAGAGTTGATTTTAGCAAATGTCACAGTACTCAACCTCAGAGATTTTGCTAAAATTCCTCGAAATTTTCACTTAACAGATAACAATGATGGTGTTTTCCATTGATTGAGTGGCAGGACTGGAAAGTATAGCTTGTTACTTTTTTTGCCAGTTCATGATATGACCCACATTTGTCCTTACCAGGGCCTTCAAAAGAGTGCTACCCATATAAAACATATCTAAAGTTCAGCTAAGCTCAACCTTAAACATGTATTGCATGTAAAAATAAAACACTGACAGACCATCTTTCTCTTTGACTTTTGATTTGTTGCACACTTTACTGACAATATTTCCATACTGTCATTTCAGTGAGGTTTTGAAAACATTACATATTTTACTTGTAGTCAAGTATTTCCAGCATGCTGTTAGTATTATGTAAGTCAAGTATCTAAATACTTTGTTACTGAAATCTATTTGAATTCAACACTGTCTAAGTGTGTTCTTTTATTGCTCTCCATGAGCTGATTTGGAACAGATGCTGGGTGGTGGAAGGCTTGACGGCTGCATGACTGTTTTTTCAAATTGAAATGTTGACAGAAGATCATGAAGTTACTGACATGCTAAACAACCAAATAAATTAGTAAATACATATGATTACATGTGCATGCAGTGCACATCTTTAATCTTAAATGTTATGCATTAAAAATGATTCCTGAATTTCACTTCCTCCAAATAAGTGTCAGTGATGTCTTGACTTGTACTTTGACTTAAAGTTTTCACATGTGTTTTGTTTAGTTTGGGCTCCAGAAAAGACTTCAGATCCTCCACATGCTGTTTCCTCTCCTGTCAAGAAGAAACAGGGATTGTTCCTCTCCGCTTGCTCTGCAAACAGGCAGGGAGTTAAGTTTGAGACACAAACCACACTTATTACACTGTGGTCTGTGGAACTGGGACAAGTCCAGCAAGTTCGTCACACTGGGACTGTATGAAACTGTTAGGCAGGGCACAGCCACTGCACCAGGGAACGCTCAATGACACCGGGCCCCAATTGCATGTTTTGAAGGGTTGTGTGGCTTGTTAGCAATGTTAAGTGATGATGGAGATCATTTGTTGGAGGAAGTTCATATGGGTTATCGTAGGCTTTGAATCCATACGTTTGTGTAGTTTAAAATCCTAACTTTAAACTTTCTTTGCTAAATTGTTGACTGAAGTTGGTCTCTTTTTCCTGAGTCACAAATAGTCCAAATTCTCCCCTCCTTCCTCCTCCTCCTCCTCCTCCTCCATCAGCTTTTGGAGGTTTGGAGGACTTTGGTGCATAATAATTATCTAATTTCATTGTTTATAACTATAGTGGCACATGCTCTGATGCCTTCTTGTTCTTAACATTTACTTGTGTTCTGGCTTGAGATTCAATAGGTGTTATCGCAAAGTGGTTCCAAAGTTTTTTAGAGCCATGTCGTACAGGTTGGCTGCAATAACTTTTTAAGACTGATAAAATCTCCGAGACATATTTTAAATGGACTGACCAAAATGCTAACCGACCAGAACAACCACTGGTCAAACCTTCCTGTGGAGAAGCACTGTAATTCACCTTAAAACGGTTTGGTTGGTTTTGTTGATTTTCAACATCTACCACTCAGCCACTCTCATCGAACAGCTTCATGTTCTCCTCTTATTGTCATGCTATTGTTAACTGTTTTTACCATGCTGGCTAACTGTATGTTGTAATTTAAAATACAACTGTTGTTAATGGTGTAGTTTGTTTGTTTTTGTACTTCTAGTAGTTCGTGTTGAAGTCTCTGTTGCACTGTGAGCCAGTCATTTCTTGATGTTAGCTAACTCAGTTTCTAAACTAATATGATAATACTGGTGCGTTAATACTAATATCTAGGGACTGAAGTCAGTAAATGCGTCGTTCCGTGTTCATATCCCATTATGCAGTGGTACTGTGCTTCCCGTACCACCAGTTTCTTTCTTTCTGCCACTCAGGTTTCAAAGTGTGTGGTATACCAGGTTTGAAGGTGCTAGCAGGCAGTTCAGGCCGCTGCCAGGGTTTCACATTTTGTGCAGGGGGAACAACCGGATTGGGCTTCAAGGTTTTTTAGACAGCAGGGTTAACCCGCTCTTCGCAGAGAAACTGTTCACAACCAGTTGAGCTTCTGGGATTCTTTGAGACTCTGGGGCCGCAAGTTGCAAATTGCACTCATGACGAGGCAGGTAACCCCAGGGGCGGTGGTTTCCACCAGAGTGGAGCATGTTTTCTGCACTTTCCTTTTGTTTAATCTTTTATTCTGCTATTGTCCAATGTAATTTGATGTGTTTCTATAGCTTAAGCACTTTGAATTGCCTTGTGTATGAATGGTGCTATACAAATAAATTTGCCTAGCCTTGCCTTACCTTGCTCATCAGCTATCATGGGCAACGCAACGTGATTGTAAGGCTATTGTTTTCCAAAATTACTAATATCTCCCAAAACATTGGTCCTATCAACTTGCCGAGATATTTAATGTGGAGACTGGACTATTACACACACACACACACACACACACACACCTTCCAGTGTTATGACATAGATAATAATAGAGAACACTGAATATTTAAGTTAATTTAATGTCACTGTCCTTTTTCCAATGTGTGTAATGTATGTGTAGCATTGTAATTTCCCCTCTACATTAAGAAGTGAGAAGTGGATAAGCTTTACCACACTGGTATTTACTGCAGTTCCACTGCATGTTGTTTCTAGTATTTTGTCAGACCCACACAAAAAACCTAAAAACAACATCAGCTCCTCCTCCCAGTTGCTAAACACTAGGCCTCGTTCAGAGGGCATTTGATAAGTGCAGCTCTCCTCACATTCTTCACAGGCAGCAGTTCGTCTGGTCCCAGCTCACACGGTGCCTCAGTGCTCAGCTCTGCAGCCACTGTGGCATTTGGTCTGCCCTGCCTTCAGCACTTCCTCTTTCCACACCAGATCTGTCTGCAAGTACTGTGCTGGTGAGAACACTGTGGGAGGCAGAGGAGACTGGAAATAGATAAATGTGGTCATCATGTCGGCGCTTACAACCAGGAAGATGTTCTTAGCTACAGGGCAACATCATGGGAACAGAAGGCAGGACTTTACAGAGACTGGGACGGATGAGTGGGTCTGAGAGGAAGACGTTATGGACAGGAAGTTATACTAACCACTCAAATTATACCAAGATGACATCCAGCTGCATTTGTGTGTAAATTTGTGTGTATTTATTATCTTAATCAGTGTTGTTGTATCCTCAATTTCAATGGTTTTGATTAGCATTTCCTATAAATGTTAATGATCACCTAAATCCATGATAAGATTCTGTACATTGATGTAGTTGTGTAAGTCTTTCTAAAAAATTCCAAGTTCTTTAATGTTTCAGTAAGTTTTCAGCGCAGCGGTTGCTACATGTAACACAAGATAAAGTTAGCTTTGCAATGGAGTTAGCTGACATCAACCAGTAACTAGCTCCCAGCACAAAACAAACTCACATTGAATTCAGTTGAATTCAGTTCAGTTCAATACAATTCAGTTCAGTTTAGTTTAATTTTATATCGTGGTAATCATAAATAATGATTGTCTCAATGCAGGTCACAAATTCATTCAAGGCCTTGAAAAGACTGTATGAAGAGAAAACCCAATAAACCCTACAGGAGGAAGGTCATGGCAGTGGGGGGGGGGCTTGTTTCACAGAAGAAAAAAACAAAACAGAACCAGGCTCGTGGTAGGCACCCTCTGGGGTTAGTGGACAAAGGAGATGGAAAAGATCAGCACAGTGAAGGAACAACAAACGATGTAGATAGTGGATAGATGAGACAAACACTGGGCAGGTTAGAGTTCAGAAGCAAACATCAGGAACAAACAGGTCCAGAAGCAGAAGCAGAGAGGCATAAGGACACACTACGAGAAAGGAAAGACACAAAGCTGGTGACAAATACTGGTGACATGTGTAAGGAGTAGAAAGAGGAGATGACAGCTGAAGATAAGGGGCATTTGAGGATCACCAGGGCTTATAGAGCTTCCAGCTTTATTGATCAGTTTAAGACATTTATTACAAAGGTTTTATTACTTTGAGGAAGTGATTCCAATTATTACACATACTGTATTTTGTAACTAGTCATTGGTAGGTGTTTTCCTTCACTAATAGCACACTAATAGCATATATGTTTTCATAGGCTATAAAGCAAAATCAGAATATTCATGCTTTACTGAACTAACTCAAGGACTTTTATGAGCTATGTGTTCATATAGTATTTCATGGGCTGAAGGCAGCACATGTCTCTGCACTGACTGCATATCTAATGAAATCAATTCTGCACACTTTTCAGCAAGTCAGCTTTCAAACATGTTCCTATCTGATAAATTTTTGAGCTGAAAGGCAAAACAAAAACGATAGAAAATCAGGCTTTGACAAAATCTTTAACATGCCTGAACCTGAAGAGAAGAAAATATGCTTTTAAATGAATTAATTTATGACTAATACTGATGGCTATGGTAAATGTACGTACATTTACTCAATTACTGTACTTAGAATTAGATGTACCTTGCTGGAGCCTCTCCATTTCATGCAAATTTATCCTTCTTAAGTCACTTTTATGTGTTCTGAGGTACACTGAAGAACAAATAAAAGCATTTTATAAGTTAAAAAAAAAAAAAAAAAAATCAGCAAGTTAATCGCATTTATTTTAAAAAAATCCATTCGTGTCACTGCCACTGCTGCTGTCTATGAGCTGTTAACAGTTCTGTAAGCAACAGTTCCCTCTAAATTTCTGACATGATTGCTTTTGAATAAATGTTCAAATATGTCACCAAATCAAAGACTAGTGGGAAAAGTCCACAAACTGAACTAAAGCATAAGAACCAGACATTAACTGTGATTTTATCTGGTGTCCCTCTTTATAAAACTGCATAAAAATAGTTCAAACTGGCTCCACCTCCAGCACAGCTAACAGTAACATGCACCATAACAATAAGGACTCACTATTACAAGTGTACGACTGTGCATGTGTGTGTGTGTGTGTGTGTGTGTGTGTGTGTGTGTGTGTGTGTGTGTGTGTGTGTGCTTCCATGGGGTTTGTGTTGCAGTCTGTTTTATGTAAGGATCTGGTTGTGGACATCAGCTCACTCCACTGAACCTTTACATTTGCTACCTCTGTTTGTACATTCATTTTTTATCCCCAAAGTGTTTTTTCCACAAATATCCTCACACTCACTGCTGACTTCTTCAGTGTCTCCCACTGACTCCACAGTTATGCTCCATTTCTAAGCTAACCTTACCTTGTGTTGTGTATGATTACTACTGCAGTGAAGCAGTACAAAGATACAAGAACATTTTTTATGGAAAAACAAACTCAACTCCTCTGTAGAAATTGGTGTACAGTATCTTATGCAGACCAAGACAGTTTTTTGCTCAGAAATAACGTTAGCTAATGTTGACAAACATCTGGCTCACAGCACAAAAGACATTCACATGCAAACTTCCATTTCTAAGCTAACAGTGTGCATGTCTGTGTTCATCACTGGGGTCACCTCAGTCTCTTTGCTTTATTCTCTTTGCTTTACTCTGATACAGTCACTCTGTCGCAGGAGATTAATGCGAACAACTGATGTTGGGTGGATTTGTTGCTGGTATTATTGGGCTGTCGTTTATGACATTCTGTTCATGTTTTCTTTTCTTATATTCCTCATTTAATAGGTCTTATTTATTTTATTGTATTTTTGTTTTGTTTCTTTCTTTGTTTTTTCTTTCTCTTCTGCCCAGTTCACTCAGTTCTTGTTCTAGTTATTGTTATAATATTGTTATAATTATCACCATGGTTGTTATTGTTGGTATTGTTGATATGTTCTTGTGAGGGTCTTGTGAGGGACCTGCATTCCAGAACCAAAGGGGCGGTGACACAGTGCAGCCGATAGTGTGACGTATAACTTACACGTCGGAAATACCTCGAGGATTGCGGTGTTGCTGACCTCTCCAGTCTTTCACACAAATGTTAGCATAGATAGAGTCCTCTGCCCGAAGTGCCAACAGCTGGTGGATTTGGGCGTTTCCCCAGTTCCACATCTATCTGGTGGTGCTGAAATGTTTGTTTAATGTACACGGCCCATGCTCATTTTTAAATGCCCCTGGTGCAGGGGTCGCACACGCAATACATCATCAAAATGTCACACCTTGGTTGTGGAACCAGCGGTGTTCCTTTTCCACAGCGTTCCAGAATCCTGGTTCCACCTTTATCAGGGCTCTGTTCCCACCTCCAGAGGAGTTACAGAGGTGGAGCCAAATGATCCACCATTTCATTTACACAGACGTCATTCCAGAATAAAGGGGAAATATTCCAGGAACAGAAGAGCTGTGGAAAAGGGGCTATAGATAGACAACCAAGACCATCATTATCTTAGAAGTGAGTTAAACAATGCTAAGAGACATACAAGTAAAACATCTGAATACTTTCTTCCAATACAGTTTATGTAACAACATTAGATGTGTACCATTCTCACAAATCCAAAGAACTAGTTTGCAAAAGCATGTAACTATCCCTGGGCAACTGTTGCTCTGACATCCCCTATATCACGGGTGTCAAACGTATGGCTCGGGGGCCAAAACCAGCCCACCAAAGGGTGCAATACGGCCCAGGGGATGAATTTGTGAAATGCAAAAATTACACTAAACATATTAACAATCAAGGATAGTAAAATCAGTTTAGTTCAGGTTCCACATACGGACCAAACTGATCTAAAGTGGGTCAGACCAGTAAAATATTATCATAATAACCTATAAATAATCACAAATCCAATTTTTTTTCTTTGTTTTAATATAAAAAAAAGACGTAAAATTATATTAACTATTTGGTCACAAAAAAGGAAGTAACATGAACGACCATGTACAACCTGAAACATGTCAAGAAAACTAAATGCAATTTTAATAATATTCTGCATGTTTTTAAATGTTTTGTGTATTTGTAGATCCACTGTCATCTGTAAGTTGTAATGCACTCATGCAAATGAGGAGTTGAGGCAGACTATTGTTAAAGCTGCACTTATCCTTCTTAAGAAATTTCAGGTTGTTCATGTTAATCACAGTTTTTACAGGATTATTATGTTATCATTTTACTGGTCTGGCCCATATTGGGCTGAATGTGGCCCCTGAACTGAAATGAGTTTGACACCAATGCCCTATATCTATTCTTGAAGAAATAATGCAGCTAATTCAAGGTTGGACTGGCTCCGTCCAGTGAGTTAAACATAAACACAGAGCTGGCAGCCGTGTGGTGAAGAACCTTGGCATTTAGCAACATGTCCAATCCATCATTTCCATTTCTGTTTCAGGGGATTTCCAGCAATTTACAGCTGTGTGTTGGGAATGAGGTCACAACAGCAGGACTCCACATAACAAAAATAAGGTATGACATGGAGGTGACTCAACAGTTTGGGCCACAAAAACACAGTATAAGGAGGAACAGAGGAGATGAATCAAGCCAGCCAGAGCACACAGATGCATGCTGGGACAAGCCAAGCATGAGTGAAGTCATGACGTCTATACAAAGACTATCTCAACTTGGCTGATATTAATCTGATGTCGTCTGAAGGAAAAAACTAAATCATCATAGTAGCAGGGTCAGTGCAGTTCACTGTGACTCATTAGTGTGCACACAAATATGTAAACTACAGATCTTCATATATGGGGAATTGACTTTTGGCTCAACATATCTTCACAAATATTTAGAATCTTTGCTTATCCAAACTCAGTTTATGTCACAAACCTGTCTCTTCTACTAATCTCAACATATTAATCACCCATCTGACGCAAGGACCTTACTAACTGCAGCATCCCACAACTCCACTTCCAAAGGTTTAATCTAAGCAGCAGTAAGGAAGGGATGGTGGAACATGTAGGTAATGGCCAAATACACTGACAAATAAGGACATAAACATATCTTTGTTAGTTCATCTTAGGTTTTTATATGTGGCTGGGTATTACACATGTAGTAACTTCAGCATTGGATTTTTCACTGGCCTATAAAAAATCCCCCCAAGATTTTAAAATAGAATGTGTGATTGCAACATGGGTGACCAGATCCCAACAAAACCTAATGTGAGAAAATACGTATTTTTTTGTGTGGGACAATGTGTGAAATGCTTTTAATGTACAGAATGTATTTGCAAAAAGAAAAGTAGTGCTGGAAGGGTTTATCTGTCAGCCTGATCATGCATCCAAGTGTTATAAAGTACTTTAAAAGTGCTGTAAAAAAAAAAAAAAAAAAAAAAAAAAGAATCCATCTAAGAGCTCAGCCCACAGGTTTTCTTCATTTTAATCAGATTTTTTGAGAGCCAGCATACACTAAATCGATAAAACAACCAAAGCTAACAAAAAAAACAAAAAAAAAAACAGGAAGATAACAAAAAACAACAAAAATAATCAATAAAAACAGACACAACATGAACAAAATAACCTACACAATGAAAAAAGAAGGAGCTAAATTAAACAGAGCACTAAATAAATATTCTCCTTTATGACTAATAAAAGACTAATTAATGTTACTGTATAGAATGAGTTTGAATGGATATTTCTGGGACACCCTGCCATCCTAAGCATTGGTCGATCCACTGGTAATAATGTATAATGTAGATTTCAGTGAGCTGCCAGAGCTGCACCTGATTTTACAAACTGTGGACACAAGATAGCAGTGTTGACAAAGATAATAACATACATCTAGAACAGTTATTCTATCAAGAAAGGAAATAAATACACTATATTGACAAAAAAAAAAAAAAAATGCTCCAGAGATTCTTTTTAGTTAATTTTATTCAATTAGAACAGTAAGAAAAAAAAAAAAAAGAATACTGAAACAGTGACTTAACAGCTGATATGTCAGTGCATAGGAGAGCAGTGCCACCTGCTGGGTGAGTTGCATCATTACAACTTTGAAACAGTGTCTACCTTAGATACCTTAAATGAAACCAATAATTCAAAGTGATGGAGCACTAATGCTGCCTTCATGTGTTATCGGGAAGATTATGAATTTATGAATGTGTTGTGTGCTTTTATGTTCAAGTGCTTTTGTTGTCTTATCATCAGCTAACAGCAGCAGAACGGTAATAAAAGCATTGTTTATCATTTGCAACGAATCCCTCATTGCTCTCAGCCATATTGATAAGTTCAAAGGTTATTTTCATCTCGGCAGGTCAGGAATCAACATTTTTTCACAGTTTTCCAGTGGAAAATATGATGTGAGGTGCAGTTTTTTGACTTTGTAACTAGTATTTACCATAATTCCAATAGCACGTTGAGGAAGGATGAGTCACATAGTGAATGTGGAAGGAAACCCACAAACAATACATTTGCTGAAGGTTTCCCATGCTGTCTGATGTACAAAAAAGCACAGGAGCACATTAGATACAATTAACATTTTTGATACCCTCCAGTCATCATCACACACCATGGAATCTCATGCAAAAAATGCAGATTTTTACTTACAAATATTAATATATTGTAGAAGATGCCATGAAATTAAGAGTGTCTTATATTTGAAGGGTAGTGCTACAGTTCAGCATACGTTTGGGCACATGTGAAATGGGAGATACTGAAAGAAAAGCCCTGAAAACTGAATTCCATGTTCTCCTCATATGTATGTGAGTTGTCTCCTGGTACTCCAGCTTCCTCCCACCGTCCAAAGACACGCACATTAGTAGGTTAACTGGTCAATCTAAACTGGCATATGAGTGAATGTGAGAGTGAAGGGTTTCTTGTCTGCAGTGAACTGGCAACAGGTCCAGGTTGTACCTGACCTTCACCCACTGGTGGCTGAAATAGGATCCAGCATCCCTGCAACCCTCTTGAGGACTAAGAGGTTTGTAAAATGAATTAATATATATTCAAATAATTATTATTGTTTTAAGCGACATGGTGGTGCAGTGGATAGCACTCATGCCTCACAGCAAGAAGGTCCTGGGTTCGATTCCAACACCAGTTCCAACACCTCCTCCCACATGCGCTGATAGGTTAAAGGGTTCTTCTAAGTTGTCCATAGGTGTGAATGTGACAGCGGTTGTTTATCTCTGTATGTCAGCCCTGTGATGAGCTGGTCACATGTCCAGGGTGAACCTGCCTTCACCCATAAGTAGCTGGGATGTGACCCTAGTGAGGTTAAAGTGGGTTCAGAAAATGAATGTTGTTTTATTTAATAAAGGTACATTTTGGATTTCATTGCCTTGATCCAAGTGTAGATACTACAGTTGGGTGAGGTCAAGGGTGTCCCAGATGGACCGCCCACTACTTTTTGATTCATAACTTTTGAACCAGACAAGTTCAAGACAAATATTCCACATAATTGTAAAGGTCTAAATGCCATCTTAAACAGATGCAAGGGGCAAAATTCAGCTTCAAATATTTTTAAATGAAAAATATCAAAAACTACTGCGTCACAGATGGACAAAAAATTAACCTCTATTTTTTGCAAGAATTCCAAAGTTCTCCAAAGTGAAGTTCCTCTGACATTTTCATCCCAAAATATATTCAGTGTAAACCTTAAACCCTCTATTTTACGACCAAATTATTGGTTAGAGGAAAAAAAATATTTGATCATATCTAAATAGCAAGAGTTTTGACAAATCACGTCATGGATGGACAACAAAGTAAATATCAAATTAAACCTTTTTTTATTTCAATTATCAATGCCATATACATTTACTTACAATATTTACAACATACAAATAATTATTAACATTATATTCTAATGTATTTTGCATAGATATGTGCATTTATTAACTTTAAACACTGTGTGTTTAGAATATGAAATAAAGAATAAATAGTCAAATATGAATGTATGTGGAATAAATGTAGTTTATTTATAGAGTTTATAAAATGAACCCAGAATGATGGCACACAACTTTGTCACTTTCCAAATATTCACACTCATAAAACTCCTCAAATTTTTTTTCACACATTTTTTCTCATTTCAAAATACATTTTCCTGAGAATATAAGTAATTACCTCCCCAAAAATATAAGTTTGGTGTAGATTATTGTAATTACATTTTTTTTTTGACTAGATGTCAACCTTCCCTTGACTTCACCCAGCTATAATTTTCTTCTCATGTTGAAATTCCAGATTTTAAACCTAGATGTGATGTAGCCTGTACACAGAACTTCTACCAAGCTTTCATTCAATGTTTTTAGCTTTCATTCAGTAAATGCAGCCTTCTTTCAGTATAGTCAGACACATGAACCACACTAACATGTTAATACGTTACTCTGGGTCATAGGACGTACTTTCCTGGAATAAGCAGTTGTCCAGTGTCAGGACTGTTATCCTTCTTCCTTCCTCTAACTGTGCATGACTATTCTGAAAGACCCTCACACAGTCTGAAAGAAGGACCTCGGAGCTACAACTACACACCAAACACAACAAAGTTCTATATCTGTCTGAGTGGTGTTTTCTGTTGTATTGTTTCAAATACCATTGTCCTAATTAAAGTATGGAGCAGGTTTGACCAGTAATTCTAATGCTGAACACACACTGAATAGAACATATAAAGACATTTTAAGTTTGACTGGCAGAAGATTTTGCAAAGACTGAGAATGTTGCAGGATCACTGATTACAAGACTCCATCTAAACCAGGGATCTCAAACATGCCAAACGCGGCAAAAATTCCACAGTCAAGGCTGTGGAACTCATTTTAGTTCAGGTTCCACATACAGACCAATATGATCTACAGTCAAATGATAATAGCATAAAAACCTACATAAAATAATGACTCCATATTTTCTTCTTGTTTTGATGTGAGAACAATAATATTACAATTATGCCTATAAATAAAACAAACTTCACTTTTTTTTTTTTGTTTGTTTTAGTGCAAAAAATAACGTTAAATTCTGGAAATATTTACATTTACAAACTATGCTGTAACAATAAAATGTGAATAACCTGAACAAATATGAACAACCTGAAATGTCTAAAGAAATTAAGCACAATTTTAACAATTTTCTGCCTGTTACTAAGTGTTTAGTGTATTTTTAGATCTGATCATAATGCACATGTAGAAATGATAAGTTGAGGCATCATATTGTTAAAATTGCACTAAATTTTCTTAAGTTTTTTTTATTTAAATTTCAGTTTTTTCAGGGTTTTTTTTTTGATAGCTTATAAAAGTAAGTTTTTTCATAATCTAATTGTTTTTTTTTGTGCACTAATACAAAGACAACAATTTGGAGTAGTCATTATTTATAGGTTATTATGTTATTATTTTACTGGTCCAGCCCACTGCAGATCAAATCGGGCTGAATGTGGAACCTGAAAGAAAATGAGTGTGAGAGCCCTGATCTAGAGTCCATGAGTTCAGGTCTTTTTGCTTTTGTTTTTTGTGTGACTTTTTTAAGAATTAATTTCCATACAATTGTAAGAATGTAGATAACCAGATTTGAGGATTTAGTGATTAAAATTCTAACTCTGTACCATATTGATTCGAAGTCTTGACTCAAGTCTGAAGTAGAACAGTAAAACCCTCCACAGCAGACCAGCAGTCCCACCTGCAGGAGGCAAAAGAAACCCAAAAAACCTACTGTAATGATCCAACTTCAGAGGAAAACCGAAGGACAGCGGCCTCTTACCTCTGTTCATCATCATCTTCACTAACATCACTTCTCTACAGACAGAACACACACCTGACTGCAGCAGTCTGATGTGATTCTGACTCAGTCCAACATGTCTCTATAAAGGGTTCAGATGACTTTTGAATTAATTTAAACTTTACTCTTAACTTTACAGGGAAACTCTAGTTCCACTTACAATGTACACAAATAAATTTTTTTTAAAATCACACGTTTACATAAAATATTGATTCACTTTGATTCTATGACTCCTTCATTCATTCATTCATTCATTCTTTCATTCATTCATTGCCGTTTGCAGTCATATTTTTGCCTCTTCACTTCCTGATTATTTGTCCAAAATAAGAAATTTAAAAATGAACAAAACTGACAGTGTCTTTTTGTTTTCTCCTTCTTGCTTCTTGTGTGTAAAGTAAAAACAGATCATATGACTTCCATTATTGGTATCCAACACAGCAACTTACAAAGACACACCATCTCATTCATCACTTTGTAAATTCTAAATCTTGAAAAATTCATCCAGTATTCGATGATGCAAATAATGAACATGATATGTTAAATACACTATATTGTCAAAAGTATTTGCTCACCTGCCTTGACTCGCATATGAATTTCAGGTCCATCCCATTCCTAGTCTATGGGGTTCAGTCTGACGTGGGTCCACCCTTTGCAGCTATAACAGCTTCAACTCTTCTGGGAAGGCTGTCCACAAGGTTTAGGAGTGTGTTCATGGGAATTTTGGACCATTCTTCCAGAAGCGCATTTGTGAGGTCACACACTGGTGTTGGACGAGAAGGCCTGGCTCTCAGTCTGCGCTCTAATTCATCCAAAGGTGTTCTATGGGGTTGAGGTCAGGACTGTGTGCAGGCCAGTCCAGTTCATCCACACCAGACTCTGTCCTCCATGTCCAAATGGACCTTGCTTTGTGCACTGGTGCACAGTCATGTTGGAAGAGGAAGGGGCCGGCTCCAAACTGTTCCCACAAAGTTGGGAGCATGGAATTGTCCCAAATGTCTTGTTCTGCTGAAGCATTCCCAGTTCCTTTCACTGGAACTAAGGGGCCAAGCCCAGCTCCTAAAAAACAACCCCACACCATAATCCCCCCTCCACCAGACTTTACACTCGGCACAATGTGGTCCCACAAGTATCGTTCTCCTGGCGACTGCCAAACCCAGACCTGTCCATCAGATTGCCAGATGGAGAAGCGCGATTGCTCACTCCAGAGAAGGCTCCTCCACTGCTCTACAGTCCAGTGGCGGCGTGCTTTACACCACTGCATCCGGCGCTTTGCATTGCACTTGGTGATGTATGGCCTGGATGCAGCTGCTCGGCCATGGAAACCCATTCCATGAAGCTCTCTGCGCGCTGTTCTGGAGCTAATCTGAAGGACACATGAAGTTTGGAGGTCTGTACCATTGACTCTGCAGAAAGTCGGCGACCTCTTCGCACTCTGCGCCTCAGCATCCACTGACCCCACTCCGTCAGTTTACGTGGCCTACCACTGCGTGGCTGAGTTGCTGTCGTTCCCAAACACTTCCACTTTCTTATAATCCATCTGACAGCTGACTGTGGAATATTCAGGAGCCAGGAAATTTCACAACTGGATTTGTTGCACAGGTGGCATCCTATCACAGTTCCACACTGGAATTCACTGAGCTCCTGAGAGTGACCCATTCTGTCACAAATGTTTGTAAAAGCAGTCTGCATGCCTAGGTGCTTGATTTTATACACCTGTGGACATGGAAGTGATTGGAACAACTGATTCTGATTATTTGGATGGGTGAGCAAATACTTTTGGCAATATAGTGTATTTTATTTATGAGATGATGAGAGTTTCAGTGTCTTCTTTCTCTCTTTTAACATGACATAAATGGGGAACCGATTTATCTCCATCATTGATACAATGATCCACATCATCTTGGTTCTCCAGAACAGGTCAGGTAGCCATAGTTACGTCTACCTCAGTCTGGACCAGATTAAGACTGGGGTCCAGCGGAGTCTCTTCTATGGCACACTTTTACAACAGAATTGTGTTGAAAGCTTTGATATTAGGCCCATAGGGAGCCTTGGCCTAGGACGCTGGAGAGTTAGCTAGTGACCGAAGAGTTGCCAGTTCAATTCTCTGGACTGGCAGAAAGCTGTTGGCAGATGTGCCCGTAAGCAAGGCACCTAACCCCCATATATCCTAGTGTGTGGTGTGTTCCTTCATGTTCTAGTGATGGGTTAAATGTCGGTGTGTGGTGCATGTCTATGCCTGTCAGGGACATGCACCGGATTACAGAGGGGCAGGGGCTCAAAGTCACAAAAGGGCAGTATGTGTGCGCCAAATTATTTTCAGGCCTTAATAACACAATATGTGGCTTAATGTAAAATGAATAAAGTAGCCACAGATAACAACAAAAACTCAGTAGTAGTGTATATTGTGTAGCTGTGAGTGATGCAGTTGGTGTTTCTCTTGTGTCAACAAATTCTTGTCAAAATGTGTCCTAATACTGAGGTTTGGAGGACATGTGATTCAGCTGCAATTCTACAAAGCAATCAAACATTGGCTTATTATCAGGCTATATATTGTTGAAGATACAGATTGTAGCACCTGAACATTCACATAAACCAGTCCTGCTGTGACTGCTGTTGGAGTTTCCTGTTCCTACTGGAGAAACAGTCACAGCAGCGAAGGCACAACAAACTCAAGATCTGGAAACAAATGCAAGTTGTCAGGAAAATCAAGCAGAGTGAATGATTCTGTTTCTGCTGTGATTCAACACATTCAAGTAATGTTGGGGGGGGGGGGGGGGGGGGGTAAGCCATAAAGGTTGAAGTCAATCCACTGTTCTGTCTCATCTGTGCAGGAACTACACAGTGGAGATGTGACCACGGCTAGGACTTCTCTCTCTCTCTCTCTCTCTCTCTCTCTCTCTCTCTCTCTCTCTCTCTGGACAAGCGTGTGCGCGTGCAGCATGGGGAAGCCCCGCCCCTCAGTGACAGACAGCGGACAGAGAAGCGTCATCAGACTCAACACACATACAATACTATGACGCGCTATTACAAGGAAATGCGTACGGTAGATAAGCGTTTTTATACTGCCGTTTTCTTTTACATTCCTATGCAGAACAGGAATTTATTTATTTTTAAAAGTAAAAAGGGCACTTTTTCTACGAGGCAAAAAGGGGAGGGGCTCAAGCCCCCTTTGGGCCCTTTGTGTGCACGTGCCTGATGCCTGTGATCTATATTCTGACAAGAATAAAGAATCTTACTTCTAAAGAATCAGCTTCATATCACAGATGTGTAAAATAAATATTCTAAGCTCAGCTGGAGTTTGCCTGTCAATGGGAGCACCTTCGGCAGCAGTGCTTTATTTCCATGCTGTGGTTTATTGACTTCACTGGTATCACTTTTCAGGTTTAGTGGTTCATCTATATGTTTCATGTTCCTGTGTTTTGTCATATTCTGCATCTCCATGTTACAAATTCAATGAGCAGGTGTGGAATATAGGGCTGTGATATTTGAATGACGAGTGTTTTCAGCCATTTACACTGGAAAAAATCTAAATCTTACCAAGTGTAATTTTCTCTTTTCTGGTCCAAATATCTCATCACACTTAAAATAAGACAGAATCACCTAAAGAGTAACTTTTCAGTGAGGTATAAGAACTGATTTTTAGACAAAGGATCTGGAAAATCTGATTTCAAGAAATCTTACCAAGTTAATTTTCACTTGTTCCATTGGCAGATTTTGTTCTGCTTAATTCAAGCAAAAATGTTTGCTTTTTTTTTTTTCCCTTAATTCTTACTTTTGTCATCTGTTTTCCAGTTCATCTTATTAAAGTGAATAAGATTTCGCACATTTAATCTCCAAGGCAGATCATTTGTCACATTTGTAGGCGTGTTATACAGCACAGAAAATGTATGTATATATTTTCCAAAGGTATTTTGGAGTTACCGCTCTTGTTCTTAATGGTTTTTGTCAGTAGGCCTGTAAGATGTGATGACAAACTGAGTCTGACCAGTTCCACAGTGCAGAGGTTTGTACAGCCATGCGCTCACGGACATGAGTGGGTAGAGAGGCTGACGGAGGGAGGGTTTTGGAAACAGAGGAGGGGACACGAGTAGTAACAGGAGGAGGGGGGGGGCAGACGAGACGTGGGTGGTGGGGAGCCCGGAGGAAAACATTAGCCTTCGACTCTGACTTTAGTCGTGGAGACTTTGTGTTTATCCCGTGAATGTTTGGCGACGCGCACGGCCGCTTGGGACGCACCGCACCGAGCCAGGACGCACGGTAAGGAGAGCCCACGCGTGTTTTACTGACCGTGGAAGGGTCCGGTTTGAAGCAGGAAGGCGCTTTTACTGGGCGAGGTGTACGAGTGGAGGGGGATGGATTTGAAGAAGAAGGAGGACGGGATGGAGGAGAAGAAGAGAAAGGAAGATGAGAACAGGAAGTTCTTAAGTCTGGTTCTGCCCTGGTGTGTGTGTGTGTGTGTGTGTGTGTGTGTGTGTGTGTGTGTGTGACTAAAAAAGACACGAAAAGTATGAAAGAGGAGAGTTGGTTTAAAAAAACAAACAAACATACGTCATGCTTTATTTCTACAACAAAGTGCGTTTTTGTAGGTGTAAAGTTTGATTTGGCACAAACACAGCAGCCAAAGCTCATCCAAAAGTTCTAAAGTGTCTGCGTTAAACTAAAGTTGTGTTTGTGGTTGTTTATGTGTTGTTGTTGTTGTTGTTGTTGTTGTTGTTGTTATTGATAAAACGTATTTCACGCGTACATCAGTAACAGCAGTGCTATGCTTAATGTTATGACTGACAATGATGACAATGATGTGGAGCTTGAAAACTGAAGACAGTGAACGATGAAGTCAGTGAGACCTCCAGTTGTATGACAAAACAGAAGGCAGTGAACGTCTCACGGGTCATGTAGAACAGGTGGGTCGTTTCACATGAAATCAACAGATTTTAAGAAAATTTCCCACCTGACCATCTCAGATTTTTTAAAACTTTTACATACCTATAGAACATTATATATGATGGGAAAATCCAAAATTTCAAGGCTTAATTGTAAATAGTTCCAAAGTTATGACCATGTGTTGTGCGTGGTGTCAAAATTTAGGGCACTTCCTGGCCTTTCACATGGTGTCTTTTATTTTGTCATCCTACCTATCCCACATGCTGATATTGACCTTTGAATCCGAAGGTCGGACATATATTTTTGATTTTCAGCTGTTCATATATCATACATAACAGAACATAGGACCTTCATTTTACACAGATCCATTCCCAAAGTAGCCAAGAAATAGCACATCAAATTTCTAATGAATATGATGATTAGTTTTTGTGTAATGGGTGGCCAAAAGTAGCATTTTAGAAGTTTGCGATGGATAAAATCTCAACTTTGTCATTCTCTGTAACATGCAATTATAAATTTTAAGTAAATATTTTCCCTTTTCTTAGGACTATAGATTCCTGTGAAATAATTCTGAAAATTTCAGACCTCTAGCTCTTGTTGTTCAGAAATTATAGAAGCCTGAAAATAGCTGAAAATTTCAAGTCTTAATTTTGGTCACAATTTTAGGGTACCCCCTACCTACTTCAAATGGTTATAACTTTGGATCTATTTACAATTAAGCCTTGAAATTTTGGATTTTTCCATCATACATAATGTACTAGAAGTATGCAAAAAAATTAGAAAAATCTGAGAGGGTCAGGTGGGGACCACTTGATGAAATTATATGGAATGACCCAGGTGTGTATTTGTAAGGATTGGTTTTGCAGTATTCGGGACATGGTTGAAGTTTATTGTTAACACAGCTACATAAACCTCTTGTTACAGTATGTTGTGTTGGGTACCATTAACCTGCTCTGGGTACCACGTCAACATTATGAATATCATAATACAGATTTACATTGGGATAAATATTATATTGATCATTAATGTTGATGTTTCTATGTCAAATCCTCATGAACAGGACATCTCACAGCTGTAGACACGACGTGTCCCATCATGTCCATATAGTTTATAAAAATCAATATTTCCTTAAAGTTTAATGGGAGATGTGAAGAAAGTAGATGTTTTTTTGGAAAATTATTGTTTAGTCAGAGCACAAAAATATTTTAGAAACTTAGAGGTAGAAGGTTTAAAATCATAGTCATGGATAAAAAAAAATCATTATTGACATAAATTAAGTTAAAACCATCTCTGAGGCATTTTGGAAGCAAAGATAACAGTTTAAGGGCGACAGTGGATAGCATTCATGCCTCACAGCAAGAAGGTCCTGGGTCCAATTCCAACACCTGTCGATGGGGGTGGGACCTTTCTCTGTGGGGTTTGCATGTTCTCTCTGTGTTTGCGTGGGTTCTCTCTGGGTACTCTGGCTCCTCCCACCATCCAAAGACATGCACTGATAGGTTAATGGGTTAATCTAAATTGCCCATAGGTGTGAATGTGACAGTGATGTTCAGTCCTGTGATGAACTGGTCACATGTCCAGGGTGTACCTCGCCTTTGCCCATAAGTAGCTGGGATAGGCTCCAAGTGACCCCCGTGACCCTAGTGAGGATAAAGGGGGCTCAGAAAAGGAATGAATGAAGACAACAATTTAAAACAAAACTAACCAATGCAATGATAATTATCACAATTGTAAAACTATATCATGATATTTGTCATTATTGTTTTGTATCCCAGACCCCTGTTAGAAAAGGAACACCTGAATTCAACAGGTCCACAGACTTTGGTCCATTTGTGTATGAGTTAGGCAGTTATCCTGTGAGGCTAACCATATGATTTTGGATCCTCCCAGAGTCACCAGTAGTGCTGCGTACCGGTACCATGGACCGGTTCTGGACTTGTAAAAATGTTTCGGTTCAACTCCAAAAAAAACCAGAACGTCAGGAACTGGTACTGGACTTGCAAAACAAACTAGCACTTACGTACAGTCGCCATGTTGGATATCAGATCACAGGTCAGGTAAACACAATGCCGCAGCGTACCAACAGTAAAGTGTGGGACCATGTGACGAAGCTGCCTTTTGATAAAGCAAAGTGCAAACTGTGTGAGAAAGAGATCCAGTGCGCTGGGAGAATATCAAACATTGCAAGGCACTTGAGATGCCACCCCGACATAGAGACAACCCCACATGCTGCCACAGCCACATTGACGCCGATGTTTGGTGGGCAAAATAACGATGTTTGGTGGGCAAAATAACAACTATCAAAGTGAGTTTTACCCTACGTTTTGAGGATTTTCAGTTCAGGAAAATAGGCATGTAAATTGTAATAGGTGTCTGATAGCCTGAATTTTTTGTAATTGTTGCCGTAGCATCATAGCATATATTAGTAGATTAACGTCGGGAGTCCTGAAAAGGTAACACAATACGAACGCAAGAGTCCCGACTCTTGCGTTCGTATTGCGTTACCTTTTGCAAAACATTGTACCAAGAATGCAAGACAAAGAGTCAAAGGCACTGTCAGCATCGCTAATTTATGGTAAAACTCACAGTCTGAAGCACACTGAAATACAGCTGCATGGGGATGGATCACTCATCTTCTGTTGTCCCGGATCCGTGCCGTTACTGTCTTCTTCCGATCTGGGTCCGGGTCACGGAGTCAGTGGCCTCAGCAGAGGAGCCCAGACAGCCCTCTGCCCACACACATCCACCAGCTCCAGGGATAGAATCCCTCCAGTGTGTCCTGGGTCAGTCTCTTCCACGCACGGATCCCCCAGTTTAAATAGAACCGCATGAGGATCACTCATATTACGCGGTCCACGCACGCACGACTGATGCCTGTCTTACAGTGTTATCACTTCTGTGGGCCCAGATACCCCGAAAAGAAAAAGAAAAAAAAAAAATATAAGTAATTTATTTCTCTTACCTGCTAAATTTTTCATTCACAAATGTAAGTTCTGTAACACAAAACCAAATATTATTTATTTTTTGAAAGATGTTGAACTTTATTCAAAGCTGTTCGATAAATCTGGAAACAAAAAGGCTCTGAAAACCATCAGTATTTGCTCTGATTTGGACATTGTATTGTAGTGTATTCCCCCTGGCACACTTGTTCTGTTATTTTCTTGTTGTATACATTGTTTGTATACTCTACTTAATTCAATAGAGAATTAATGAAAAAAATGTTTAAAAAACTTCTGTGGGCCCATCACATGATACCATCACAGATTTCAGGTAGGGAGCAGTGGCTTGCATTGCGGGCTGCTCACAAAAATAACATCTGACTTCTGTTGTCTTTTGTAGTTTTACCCAAAAATCGAAATCGAAAATCGAGTTTTTAGAGGAAAAAATCGGGATTTTATTTTTTGCCAAAATCGTGCGGCCCTACATTAACATGACATACTTCGGATCAGAACCAGTATTTCTCCAATGAAAAAAATTAGTTAAAAAATATGACTTATAAGTCTGGACCTGAACCTAAACCTCTGGACTCAAGTCCAGACCTGAACCTGAACATGGGTTTAGGTACGCAGCACTAGTCATCAGCGCTTTAAGGTTTGGTATGTGATATTTAGTGACATGCAGTGATGATGTTGAAGATTGCAGCCAAATGAACACCCCCCTTAGGGTGGTCCCTACAGTGCAGGGTGGCCCCTAAAAGAGAATGTGAAAGCCTATTGATAGAATAGAATAGAATAGAATAGAATAGAATAGAATAGAATAGAATAGAATAGAATAGAATAGAATAGATCTTTATTGTCATTGTACATTTGTACAACAAAATTAAAAAGTGCGATCCTAAAAGGTACAATCCCTGACATAAAAAAAACACACAGACACAATCATACTCGCATAATAAATAGATTAAGAAAGTAAAAACACACAGACACAATCACACTACCATAAAATAGATTAAAAGATAAAAACACACAGATACAGTCACATCCTATTGCACTATCTTTTAGCAGCATTCAGTGCATTAACTGCAGTGGGGTAGAAGCTATTTTTCAGTCTGTTTGTTCTGGCTTTAATGCTTCTATACCATCTTCCTGATGGCAGCAGCTCAAACAGGCTGTGACCAGGATGAAATGGGTCCTTGATAATGTTTTGAGCCCTTTTGAGGCAGCGGGAACTGTGCAGTTCCTCCAGTGTGGGGAGGACGCAGCCGATGAGTTTTTGGGCTGTACTGATGACCCTCTGGAGGTCCTTCTACTGGGCCGCTGTGCTGCTGCTGTACCTAACACAGATACAATAGGTCAGTATGCTCTCAATGGAGCAATGGCAAAAGGACACCAGCAGCCTCTGTGCAATGCTGTTTTTCCTGAGCACTCTCAGAAAATAGTCTTTGGTGGGCCTTTTTCAGCAGCTTAGTGGTGTTCACGCCCCAGGTCAGGCCCTCCTCAATGTGAACTCCCAGGAAGCGGAAGTCTGCCACCCTCTCCACACAGTCCCTGTTGATGATTAGTGGTAACATGTCTGTTTTATTCTTTCTAAAGTCTATAACTAGCTCCTTGGTTTTGGATGTGTTGAGCAACAAGTTGTTCTCAACACATCCAAAACCAAGGAGCTAGTTATAGACTTTAGAAAGAACCAGTGCTAGCACTGATAGAACCCGTGCTAGTTTTATCAGGCAGGAAATCAGGGGAAGAATGTCAGACTTAAAAATACCCTCCTATCTCCTCTCAATCTGAATCAAAACATAAAATATTAACATGAATGATGATATTGTTTCATGTCAATATGTGTAAGAGAAGCCAAAATATCATGGTTATGGGAGGTATCATTATGCTTTTGTTTCAAGCCGTGGAGTAGAGCAATAGAGTCACATCTGGTGGAATTTAAAAAGTAATACGAAATTAAAGCTATCAGTCACATTTTTCACCACTTACCTGTCTGACAACTTCAGCCTGTGAAGAGTCCAGCATATGTGCAGAGGTCTTGGATTCCTACGGGTCATTCTAGATGTTTTGTACCACGATGGCAGTTGTGCACTGAACCTTTCATATGATTTTCTGAACCCCTTAAGGCGTCCATACACTGTGCGATTTTAGAGACAATTTCTCACCCGTGTGACTCTTTCTGGGATGGGGCCAGATGTGCCTCTAATCGTGTGTGGTGCTTGGTGCAGTGTACATGGGGTAAGGAGAAGCGATTAACACCACACGACCACCTCACGGCCAGCAATCGTGTGTTCGTAAGGAAAATGGAGCTGTTTGAAATCCTGCTCGCTCCTCGTGAGGGTATCGCACTGTCAAAGCAGTGCCACGAGCTGATGTGCCTCAAATTCTCACACTGTGCATGCGCAAATACAATAACAGCCAGCTACTGTAAGCTAATTCTAAGCTTACAGTAGCTGGATATCAGCCTAGTGCAATTTAGCAGTTGCAGCTTCCTTCTAGTTCCCTTTGCTGTAGGATTGACAGCCCGTACTGTCCATGTCTGGACAACCAATTCCTGCACCAAACACGTCATCGTCTTTTCTTCTTTTTTGATTCCCCACAGATAATGGCACATATTGCCACAGCAGCTCGTTGGTTTTTGTTTAGCACTACCATTTCGTGACTCACGCCAAAACACAATCATCTATGCACTTCCGGATTCCTTGGTATTTTAATGTTGTATTTCCGGATACAACACTCGAATAAGTCGTGCGTCCTCTGGTGTATGGTCCTACAGTGTGAGCAGTCAGGTCGCATATGAGCATCGGTCCGTACAGTGTGAGAACATGAATCGTGAGCCTGACTTTATGATTGAATCGCACAGTTTGAGATGGAGCTGCGTGCAATGATCGAAATAATCACACAGTGTATGGATGCCTTTAGAGATCACCCCTGTTTGACTTTGTACTACTGTTTACTGCTCTTGTTGGTTTAAATGGAGCATCTTGTTGGAGTTCCAGTCTGTTGGGCTGTTTGGTATATTTTGCTTTGATTTAAGAATAACTGTTGTGTTGTCCTGTTGGATTGTGTGAGAAAGGTTTTAAATCCAAAAGAACCCATTCTCACTCCCACATTGTCACATTTTGCTACTTGATCATGAGCCCTTGGTGTCTGTTTTCAGTTCGTTGTGTACAAGAGTCCATTTTGGACTTGCTGGTTACCTTACACAAGTCAGAGTAAATCCTTTGGATTTTGAATTCTGGTAAGAGGGCTATGAATGTAGTTATAGAACTGCAGTTTCTGCATTTACCCATGCTGATACACACACTGCACCCAGCATTAGCATTAGCATTAGCATTACCAAATGGCTCACAGTAGGAGCAGTGAGCTGCCGTTGAAGGCACTCATGGACCAACTCCAGATCTTCATGAGCACTGTGGGGCACTGACAGGAGAATTAACTCATATGTACTAGTTTTTGGTGGTGGGGCACACACAGGGGATCTGGAGTAAACCCATGTGGCGCTGAAAGAACAGGTAAACTCAGCACAGAAAGGCCCCGATCTGATTGAGAGTTGAACCTGGAGCCTTCTGGGTGTGAGCCACAAAACTGGCAATAGAACCAGCAACTAGTATTTTCCTAATATTGACTGTCCCATACAGCACACAGTATGGAAGATTGTCAGCATGTAGTAACCAGCACAGGTTGTACTTTGGAACCAACAAAGATGCAAGGTAAAATCTTTCTACACCTTACAAGAACATGTAAGAAGTCAAGAAACTAAATACATTTCAGCTTAAAATGACAACTTTCCATCTGCTAAATGTCATCAGCTCCTCTACTTATTTTTTTTAATTTTTCCTTTTGTTTAGCATATTTCCTATTTGAGCTATGGCATGTCTGATATATTGCATAAACATACTGGCCCTAAAACTACACACGTATAACAAATACATTACTGGGATTTGGAAAATAATTCTGTCTTACTCTAAAATACAAACATGTTCATGTTGCATGTTATAGCTATATATAGTAAAGACAAGTAAACATGAATATGTTAACTTTATATCATAATTAAGTAAATACTAAATGTCAGATAGATGATAATTGTTATTTACACTTTAAAAAGAAGCAAAATTGAAACTAAACAAAGAGAAATACTTTGTCTGAAGCGGAAAGAGCTGGATAAAAGTCATATTCTAGAGATGATTCCAAGGGCATAACTTTTCAGAAAAGGCTTTTGCATTGAATTAGAAACTTCAGCCTCATAACTGGAACTGTCCCCGGATGAAGTCATATGATCTTATCCTTTAAATATGATCTCAATCAGTAACTTCCATCCTGGCATAAATTAATTTAACGTGGGTCAAATCTAAAGGCTTGAAAGGCTGTTCTGCCAGTGCTGAGTGATGAGGGTATTAATTTGAAAAGGTCAATCAAAATGACAGAGTTCTATCAGGTAAGATGATAGGAGGGTGGCTGTGTGGCCTGAGAGGTCAGGTGAATAATTCAGAGGTGGATTGTCCAGGCCTTTTGGAGCAGCTCATGCTGTATTGTGTCATAAATGCATCTCACATTCCCAGTCATAGAGAAAAGGTCAGAGGGTCACCAGCTGGTTCAGTTTTCAGTAAATGGATAACCCCCTTGAATACCCCTGTTTTCATTTTTTGTGATATTCTCCAAAACAGTGTATATGTTTTTAATTAACAGTTTACGTTAAGATTCGAAGTAGTGACATGTCCAGAGTCCTTCACTTGAAACGTAGCTGTGATAGGCTCCACCCCCCGCCACCATCTCCAGGATAAAGGGGTTCTGAAAATGAATGAATGAATGTTGAGATTTGTGTCAGAGTCATTTGACACTGGTGTTAATTTTTTTGCCCAGATCACAGAGAAAGTAGCGTTGAGGCATTGGTTATTACTGGGACTGCGATGAATCCAAATGCAGATCAAAATTGGAAACAAAAAAGGTCCGAACATTCAAACACATATCCCTTGACCAGGAGAAATCAGACAATGTGACTGCAAAAAGCCTCATATTGACTGGAAAAACAGGATGGTAGTCAGTAGTATTATGACCAAAAGCATTATTTGTCTGCACGACAGCAACAACAAGCATACCTGTGGAATAAACAGCTGGTAGACCAGGATCAAGGCTTGTTCTGTACTATTAAGAGTTCTGGGGTTTTTAGTCATTTGCTTTCCCGGCAGTGTGTTCTGGTTTCTACTCAGGTCACTTTTTTTTTTATTTTCAACGGAAATCCTCTACCATGAATGAGAGAGAAATGAGAGTTTGTGAGCCATGTGATGTGATCACAACCTCACACAGTAAAGTTCCTCATTTACTCACGGCTGGATCTCGTATGAAAACAGACATTAATCAGTAACTCAGTAACCTTGACAAAAAAGAAAGACTGGCAGTGTTTGAACCTGTGTGTGTTTACTGAACCACACCAGGTGAGTCTGAAGCTGCTCAGCCTCTGCGCCGGTCAGCATATTGTTAGTGGAAGGAAGAAGGAAATCTGATAAGACACATTTTAAACAAAGGTCAGGGAGCCAACTGCACTACAGCTTCTTTACCAAGACAAATGACTTTTCACAAAGACAAATGACTGAAATGTTGTCTTTTAGGTGCAAGAATTTGGTATTTGGAGAGTTAAAAGACACAAATGTAGCAGAACATGAGAGGAGGAGATAGTGGTGGAGATTTTTAGATGAGGATTTGCAGCAGAAAGACAAAGAAATGCCATTTATCACTGAAATTAATGGGTTACAAAATATTACATACCAACTCACTAAAACTGCCACTCTTATATGGCAGAAGAATGGAGGAATTTCTCAGGAACAGCAAATTTTCATTCATTTTCATTTAAGTTTTGGTTTTTTTGTTGTTTTTTTCATAAATGTATGCCTTTAATCTTGGAGAATGTTCAATATTCGTCCTAATATATGATTTTATAATCCTTTAATATTGTAACCAAACTAAATGATGGACCAGTTCCAGTTCACATGCGGTCATCTAAAACCAGTTTGTTGCAGAGATAAAGGCCAGTGTATTTTAATCTGTCCTGCCTCATGTTCTCATCTTTGTGGTTTTCCAATAGTTCTTCATGCAAACAGCTATGCATATTCTTTTCAAAACTGTGTCACCTGTACTGAGTCCACCACAGACCCTAAGCCAAACCTAAGCTCAGTTTCACTAGTGGAGCGGTTGAACTGTGGGCAGGTGAACTCCTGAGCATTCTGCAAAATCAGACTTGTACTCAGTTGTATTGACCTAAATACAGCCAGCTCTACATTATGTTTTTACATCTGGCCACAAAAAAGTCCCAAGCACATTTCTTATGACTGCCTTTATATTTGATCACAGGACACATTCACCACACAGGCTGACTTGGTAAAGAGTGTTGCACTAATGTATAGATTAGGTCACCAGGCTAGGGAGTTTATTTAACCTCCTGGGACCCAGGAAAGTACAAGTTTTGGGTTTTTTAAATTAAATAATTGCCTATATTGGAAACATCCTGATGCAATAGTTTTTTCAGATGCTTTTTTTTTTAATGGAATGTCCTTTGCGGTGGACAATTTTGTTTTTGTTTTTTCTACATAGCTGTGTTCACAAATGTGGACAGAAAACCCGTAGCTGGGTCTTAGGAGGTTAATGATTGCATTGTTCATTGCTTTGTTGTGTTTATACTGTATCTGTCCACATCGAAGTGTTCAGTTTTAGTCTTAGTTTTCAGAGGAACTGTTTTGCTGCTACTGAAGAAGTAATGATGAAGAATTACTGTAGGTCTGAGTTGCAGGTCCAAACTATGAACTCCAATGTGCAGTGAGAGTTACTGTACACTGGAGTGACAAAGGTTGTGGTTCTTTATAAAACTCTGGTGGGACAAATTAAGAGCTGCAGTTACTGATTATTTTTGTAATCAGTTAATCTATCAATTATTTTCTTCAATATGATTCGATTTTAAAATTTTTTTGAAAAAAATGGTAATTTGTAAAAATATGAAAAAGACATTTCTGAAAATGACAAACGACGTGCCCTTTATTCCAGAGCCAGCTGAAATAACAACAACCACAAACAGCCGGTAGGTCACTCGGGCATTTTCGGAAATTTGTTGCAACATGCATTGTGTGAAGCGAAGCTCAGTTCAGGACAATTGTAATCAATTTTTTTTAAAAATTGATTTAAGATGATTAATCAATGAATTGCTTCAGCTCTAGACAAATTAGACCACCGCAGTCTCGATACTAATGAAAACACAGCATCAGTAGGTACAGGAAAATGTGGGCTAGTGTTTACTTCATCTGGATATTATCAGTACTATGCTATTCCAAAATGACTGACATATGCAGAGTTTCTAGTCAGATCCAACAGCAAAAAGCCATCACAGACAACCTAAGCCTTCAGAAACCAGAGAAATTTAGAGGAAGACATCTAATAATTTGGTCATAACATTTCTACATTTTAGAAGAGGTGAGGAAATTGTCGTTCAGATTGTGATTGGACCTCAGAAGATCATCAAGCCTATCTGCTGGTCAGATCACACAGACCTACTAAGTAATAAACTATATTTACACAAGCTGTAGAATCTGGGCCACAAAATGGACTTTTAAAAGACAAGTAGTTGTTGACTAACTAGTGTTACAGCTTTAACAATGTTGACATTTAACTGTAAGCTATTAAACCATGGAGGTTTAATATGTAAGATTTTCATGTGTGTATAAGAACATTCTAATCAATAATCCATCTTTTGACACTTTAGTTTAATCCATAGTTTGAATTACAGGGGGTACCGGGGGGGTCTGTACCCCCTGATGAAGACACTGACCCACCTGAAGAGACAAAAATATCAGTTTTGGGAGGGGTCAGGTAATTCTTCTGATTTTGTGGGGGAAAAATAAAAATAATAATAATATAATACAAGTCAACTCCCATTCTTAGTGTAGGAATAGTTTAATGTAAAATGATATCAGACTTCAGAAAATGATTTCTGTTGTGCACCGTACCATTTTTAACTACGGTGGCACTAAAAGCAACTGAGAACCAACTTCAGCTTGTTCATTCATTCTCAACGGTAAATTCAGTTTGCCTGTTATGATATACAGGGGTTGGACAAAATAATGGAAACACCTTCTATGATGCCACAATGTTAGGTGTTTCCATTATTTTATCCAACCCCTGTAGATGTTGATTGATAAATGTTATTAGCTAGCAGATGTCTGGCTTGTTGAAAATGTGTTATTTTACAACATTATTTCAGTGTTTGGTTCGTTTACGTCTGTATAAGTTCAATGACTTATCATTGTTCCACTGAGGCTGGTACAGTCAACATTAACATTAGCTAACCTCTTAACAGGATAAGCTAAGTCTCCATTTAAACTAAGCTTATTACATTTTTGTGACGTAAAATCGATTATAATTTTGCAAGGAGATAAACTCCCTTTATTTCCATTCTCATTTTATGGTCAATGATAAAGTACAATCAGTGACAGTGTTCTGCAGGTTTACAAGTTCAGCTCATACAGAATAAAATAAATTCATTCACATTCTTAGTTCACCATCTCAATTGAGAACTAGTTAATGTTCAGTTCATTTACATTTTTTTCAAGTCTTATCTTTCCAAATAAACCCTGTTCGTATTATTGCCCATCACTACTATCCCCAACTGTTGTGAATATTGTTTACACCCGTTTCATTGATCACAGCTGAGGCAGTAACCCCACACTGCCAAGGTTTTATCTGGACCGAAAACATTCAGAATCTCACAAAAAATCTGAACTGGTTAGAGTTCTTTAGTTATAAATTTGTTATAACTATTAAAATCTTAACACTTTATCTCAAAATAAACCCCATTTATGATGTTGGATGTAGGGTGTTTGTAAATGTATTGCTTTTAATTAATTAACTTTTAATTAGTCTTGTATTTCAGTGCACTAAACTCCTAAATTTTTGGATAGTAGATAACATAGCCTACAGGGTTGACCCCTTCGTATTCGGTCCTCATGTTCCCAGGTCTCATCTACACATGTGCATTGCATATCTGTCGGAATCTGTCAGAATGACAGCTAGTACGAAGCGGAAGAAACAAACAGGCTGGAATATATTCATGCAAACAGGAGCGGTAAGAGCACATCCATTGTATTCTTTCACATTATAACTTTTATCAATTGAAATATTTTGAACCCAGCAGCCTGTCATATAAGCATTCAGTACAAGTCAAATGGAGGGGGAGCCCACTGTTTCTCATTTTGCCACTTGTCTTGACCTTGAGTGTGTGTTCGCCTCACTTATCTTGTACTTTAACATTAAACATGGCGACGAAGTACGCTTTGTATTGATGTATCAGTGGACCATGATGATCATAGAAGATGTGAAGGGAGTACCCCCCAATTATGGAGGGGTAAGTCACACTCTGGTTGTATCACATTTAAAGACAGAACCATTTAGCAATACGATTGGATTGTGTTGGAACACTGTATACTTACACTGCACATGTTCACCTCTGTTTCAGTTTGTAAAATGACCTTTTGAACACACTTTTGTATTTAATGTATGATCTAATGAGTAATTTTTGGCGAGTTTTTAGGGATTTTAATTGGTCACTTGGTCACAGTTTCATTTGGAGAGAACAGTGAATATGAGATACTTGTTTGGTTTGGTTTATTTTTATTTCAAATATCAACATTTAAAAACAAAACAAAAAAAAAAAAAACATATTCGAAAAGGAGCGGGATGAAGTGCAACTTATATACTCATGCTCCCTTACCCTATCTTTTTCTACTGGCCACAAAGTCCCATGCAAATGTCACAAAATAACTCCCAGAAAATATTACACATCAAAAATCAACACTGTCCAATCCCTCAGAAAAAATGTTTATTTTACATGTCTACCTACAATCTGCAATCACACAAACACAATACGCTACACTCTCCACATACAATATAATAACCTGATATCATATCATATTTCATGTTCATATTCATACTATACTTAGGGCGGGGTGATATTAACAGAATTATTAGCACGTTCAAAGTTCAGTTGATATTGACTTGATACTTAAATTGATATTTCTAAATGACAATGGGGAAAAAATGCAAAATAAAAGTACAAAAATGATGACGTCAGTTTTAGCACAAGCTATTTTTCTACAGCATGCTGTTTGGGTAGCTGCATTAAAGTCACATGTTTGTGTCCAAACACTTTAATCTGATTTGGCTTACAACCTGTTAATGGCATGGAAAGGAACCCTGTTTTCAGCAGAAGTTGCTTTCAGAGGCAATTAGCAAGAACTTGGTATCTGCACTCCTTCCTGCCATTGTTGATTTAATGTTGCTGAGAATAACATTCTGCACAGAACTCTGGAGTCAGATACAGTGAACCAACACAGACGCCCTCTTTAAAGTGTTTTCCAAAAAGAAAAAAATGTTGAGCTGCAGAGCGTTAACATGGGCGAGAGGTGGTAGACCAAGACAGAATCTAAATAACGTTTATCCACCTTCTGGATCACTTTGGCTTCTCTGCAGTTTTTTGTTCTTTGTGCTCCTTCCTTTCTGGATATTGCCTGAATGGGACAATCTGAAATATTCAGTGACACAGCAGCATGAAGCTGACTGGGACATTCTCTCAAAGTCTGACGTAACCATGATAGAAGGGGAAAGGAGTTTTTCTTTTCTTGTAGGACTAGGGTTAATTGTTATTTTTGTCAAATCTGTCATTCATTTTCCTTTCTCAGTCATTTAATTATCAGTTGTTTGGACAGTAAATCATTTAAAAGGTTCATGATGATTTCATAGATGCCATACACGGCAAAGAAAAGCAGGAGGTAAATCCTTCATCACAAGTCGAGTTTCTGTTTTGTCTGGTATCAGTTCAAAAACACAAAACGTTTTTATGAGGTAAGATGAAGAAAGCAATCATTCTCCCATTTGAATATCATATATACTTAGATAACAACTAACCACAACAACTTGTAAATAATGAAGAAAACAAAAAACAAAACTTCTTTGTACCGCCTTTCTAACCCATGTTACTTTGTTAGACTGCTTGTGATTTGTGCATATTTGTGAAATGGAGTTCATGGGCATGCTTTGTGTTTGTACCCAAGCTCCATTTGTCGATTTCAAAGGAAACAGCAGCGAGTGTTGTACACTGTTACTACCGCAGAGAAGCAGATGAGGAGCACTGAAGAATTAAGCGGCAAGTGTAAGGATTACTGCAGAAAAACTGGCTCATGTCCTCTATGTAAAAGTCTGTGTCCAGGCTGATGTTTGATCCTGGTATTTTCATGTCGGAATATGTCTGTGTCATCAGGATAGAAAAAAATCCACTGATGTTCACATCTGGTCATTCACTGTTTTTAGGTAGTCAGCTGATCTCATTTTTGTGTCACCCATTTTTAGCCCAGAATCCATGAGTTATTGTGGAGGCGCAGCGTCTGGCTTCGTTGTCGTCTTTGTTTCTTCAAACACCTTCTTTGACAAAACTACTGGGCACATTCAGTTCAAATTTTATGTGTTTCTTCCTTGGGACAATGTCTACAAAGTTTGTTCACAGTTCAGAAATTTGGATTTAAAAATTTGTAACAAATTTGTGAAATTTTAAAAATGTGCCTTTCCTTCTAATGGTTCATATTTTGATGGTTTATAACGAGGGATGGGGCCGATCCGATCCAGTATCAGTATCAGGTTCCGATACCAACGTAATTTATGGATCAGAAATTTCCGATCCAACTTGTGGAGATTTCTGATCTACGACCCATGTCTGTGTTTTAATTAATCCATAGGTGATTCCCTGCTGGCTGCTCTGCTAGCTGGCTGCAAACTGTGGAATGGATTTCCTGAACAGAGGCCTGTCTCAGTGAGATGCAGTGTAATGAGACACGCCTCCATTCAGGAAATCCATTCCACAGTTTGCAGGCAGCTAGCAGGTGAACATTGAGCAGCACTGTAGCTAACCAAATTTTGTAGCCTATGTGAAGAACGCAAACAGTCCAGAATTAGGGTGGCCGCAAGCAGAACCCATGTGCAGGGGTTCCCCTGTATACATTCTGCTGTTGAGCTGTCAGTGCCGCTGAAAACAGAAACAAACAAAACAAAACAAAACCCACTTTATTCTGAGGCTGGGGCACCGATAACGAGGGGAGGGCACACATGAAAGACAGTATAACAGAGGCACAGAAGCTGGGTTGGACATTCGAAGCACATTAAGTTTCACTTTCGGTTTTCTGTAGTTAGGATAAAACTTTGTAATTGCCATTTTTGGGGGGTTATTATGTTAAATCTGTTGATTTTCAATTCCATTTGTGGCAACCAATGGCAGGGCAGTATATATTTTGCTGACTTGCGTACTATCCTTACAAATAGAATAGAATAGAATAGAATAGAATAGAATAGAATAGAATAGAATAGAATAGAATAGAGAGCCTTTATTGTCATTGCGTGTACAATGAAATTAGGAGTGCTACTCCAGTCAGTGCAAAAACATTAATAAAACATCACTACTTCAGAAAATAAGAATAAAACAAATTTAAAATTACAAAAACTAAAAATATGATAAGAAAATAGAACCGAAATTTTTACAATTTTACAAAGTTGCACAAGAATAGAGTGAAGTAGAATAAAAAAAATTGACTAAATGTGAATAGACACAAATTTACAGTATTAACAGTATGTGACTGTATGTTCAGTATATCTATGAACAATATGAACAGTATGTATTACATACGGTGTTTCCAGTGATGAGATTCATGAGATTCAATTCTTTAACATTCACTTCAGTTAGCTTTAGAGTTGTTTTCTGTGGTAATCTGGCCAGTTGTTAGTTGAAACTCCATTTCCCCTCCATGTTGGCTGATAACATCTGGTACACTGACTTGTATGTGGAGGACTCGGGTTATGTTTTCAACAAAGCTCACAATATGGCACACACTGTTACATAAACTTTACACAAACCTTTAGGAAACACACACAAATCTTACATTTTGAACCTTTTACTCTGCAGATGACTTCATGGTTTACTCAGTCAAAGTGTTCTTAAATACAGTGGGTCCAGGTGCTAATTTTAGCCGACAGATAGATAAGACAAGGACCTGTCTATAGAGACGGAACAGCAGACACAGGGAGGTGGACTCTCTGAAAATCAAACCAAGACTATTCGTGGATTTCCTCTTAAACATACACTGTACTAAACACATGCTATTTCAGTTGGTTGTGGTAGGCAACTTTTTACATTTTTAATGGTTGCCATAAGATTCTCCTAAAACTCTTTGTTTCTTTTGTATTCATGTTAAAACTGTCTTTCTGCATTCTGAAGTCGTCCCTCTCAGTCTCTCTCTTCTTTTCTGTGAAACACAAAAATGCAAACTCTCCCCTCTCGACACACCTCATTCCTCCCCTCCTGAAAGTGGGCTGCATTCATCTAGCTCTGGGTGCTATTAGACCAAACAGACAGACTCAGAGGAAACCCGCTGAAGGGCCTGAAAACAGAGCAGCTGTTCTCATTGGCCACCTTATCGTCTACACAGACTCATTATCTGATTGGCTCTTTTATGGAAACTATTACGTAAAGACTTCTACATCTCTGCAGTTGTTTGAAGTAGTTGTGGCCCTGGTCAAGTCTCAGTGCTTCACCGTGAGTATGGTACTGTTTTCTTGTTCTTGTTCTTTTTTTCTCTCTTTTTTTTTTTTGGTGAGGATGGGGGCATTTTCTGTCACTGTAGCCATGTGATCATTGACAAGGGGTTAGTTTGGATGGGGGTCAAGTTCCTCATGGCTGTTGCATCTAAAGGTGGGGCTGGACAACAGCATGTTCAAAGACAAAGACAGAAGAAGTGGCACTAGTGGCTGTAACGTTCTAAGCCTCAAGTAGAGTTAATGTCAGTCTTTCCCTTCCATATGTCATATGATCTGTGTCATCTTCAGTTCTCAACTGAAGTCTTATGATAAAACATCAAACATCATCTCATACATATTCAGCCTTACATATACAGTGAAAAATATGGGCAATGGTTATTTAAAAAAACATGGGAACAAAGTGGCCTGATATTACTGAGTAGATTTAAAGTTTAAAAAACTATGAAATGTAAAATGTTACTCAAACCCTATATCCGTTTTCTTTCATTTTCTGTATTAAAGATCTACACTCATGGCCAAACGTTTTGGGAATGACAAGTTTTGTTTTCAGGTTTTTTTCTCCATGTGTTTCTGAGGTACATTGCACAGCGATTAGAAGTACTGTATAGGTTTCAGAGACTTTTATTGACAAATAAATCACATTTAAGTATCCATTTGTGTCATGACCAAAACTTTTGACCACGAACATATATTAATTTTTTTTTCTATGAAATTGAGTTGAATTGAATTGGAAATTTAAACTGAAACATTTATTCAATTATGTATATTTTATGATTAATGATTTATATGTTTTCTATCTACCTTTAGTCAGTTTTATTAAAGCTGTAGTGTTTCATAGGTTTGTTTTTTTTTAGCATCACTGGGCCAAAATTCCATTATTTCCTTTCAACAAACTGTAATTCAGGTGGTCTTCTTAATCTACTCCTGGCTTGTATTTTTGTTCTGTAGAACATCTACCCTGTGATGTTCATTTTTTTCTAATCACAGGCAATTTCAGACAGAAGGGACCTTAAATACATGATTGACAGCTGTAATTACTCATAATCTCAAAATCACATGTGACTTGGATTTGATTCTGCTGTTCTACTCTGTGATGGTGCATGGAAAGTTGGAGAAGTGGCTTCACATTTCTGTAATGGGATCAGATTCATTAGCCCTTTTGATTTGGACTGAGAGGAGAGAGCAGTACTTTTTCCCTCTGATTTTGGTTCCTGCAGCTTTAAGTAACTGTGTCAGACTCAGTTTGTTTTATCAGCCTCATTCTTTATAGTGTACAGTGGGGCAGCTGCGGATCCAGAGGTAGAGCGGGTCGTCCAATAACCAGAGGGTTGGCAGCTCGCATCCCACTCCATCCCAGTCATGTGCCGTTGTGCCCTTGGGCAAGACTTCACCCACCTTTGGGATCCTCATTAAACTTGAAAATAAATTAAATTGGGTTTACCATGGAGGCAATAAACAGGAGTCCCCACTATCTTTGCCTTGACATCTAGCCAAAAACACTTTTCTGTGATGTCACCATAGTGCCAGCACATCCTCGAATCCAAATGAATGTTTGGCATTCTGTCATACAGTATCACCATGAAACAATGGGGGCCCACCTGGCAGTTCACAGATAAACCATCTGTCTGGATACATATACAAAAAAATTCAAGGGCAGATATATTCAGAATCACTGCTAACAGCATTAGTATTCTGTAAACACATTTTCTGTTGCACTGTCTGTCCTGACAGAGTCCTCTTCTTAAGGTTTCTTCCATTTGTTTCTGCTGCTGAACAGCACCTCATTACATTTAAAGAGGTTAAAACAAGGAATATTTGACAAGGTCAAATAGATGTGCATAATATTCATATTACTATGGACTGGGAATTAGACTGACAACAATAAAAGAGTACCAAAACAATGAAGCTAAACACAAGTCACGGAAATGGAGAATATAATTAATCAGTATCTACAGTGACCCTCATTGTTTATTGTTGCACTGTTTTTCAATGTCATTCCCAAAATGTCTCATGTATTTGTTCGTTGAATGGAATCTTGTAAACAGAGCTCAGTTTTCTTAATACTAGACTTGCATTCATTTGATACATTGATTAGTTCAGTAATAAGATCTTTGGATGCTGGTATCTCAGATGATCTTCTAAAAATGGAACCTGAAATAATAGACAGTAAATGTTATATTAAATATAGATGATTTCACCTTGAGTTCTAACTACTTAATGTGATCCTCTGAGGAGTTGGAGGAAGTGTTTCTAGCAGGAAAACCATCGGCGTCTTTTAATACAGAACAGGACTCATTTGGAAACATGCATCTTTCTACGCAGACACACACACTCAATCCACACAAAAAAGGGAAAAGCCCCTCTCTTTCAGGTGCAAACAAGAGTTTAGTGTTGATAATAGAGCACTGTTCAGATGAGAAACTAGAGATCACTTATCAGACAAGACACCCATTCATTTGTGTGACCTTCAACCTCCCCACTCAGTCACAGGTGCCTGTGACACTGGGGTAATGTTACCCACCTTTGTTTGCCTGGAATGACATTAAGTCCTCTGTTTGTTGGCCACACTTTAGAAAGTAAAATGGCTTGGAGAAATTTTAGTGCACTAAAAAGGCCCGGAGATGTAGCAGAGAAGAATATTTCCATTGGTGGTGAAGGTGGTTTATTTTAACCCCACTGTGTACAGATTCTAGTGTTTCACTGTTGAGAATTTCCAAGTGTGGTTTTAAAACAGTTGCAGTGTGAATTTTGACCTATTTAAAGGTTCTGTATGAAAGATTTATACAAGCATGTGCATGAAGTTTGTGTGTTGTCCTGGGAGTCATTTGTTCATGTTAGATAATAATAATAATAATAATAATAATAATAATAATAATAACAACAAAAGACAAAATAATTTTTATCCTAAAAACTGATTCGGGTGTGATCATGTAGGACACTGAGAACAGTACCATCAATAAGCAACCAGCTCACAGCACAACACAACACACCTTGACTTTATCTAAGCACACAACCACATATGAATTGTATATATTGAAAATAAAAGGTAAATTTATGAGAAGATTTGGATTTTTTTGTACAACTAACTGTACCTGCAAATGCTACCTGTACTTTCCATGTTAGGAATGTAGGTTTTATATGGGGGTGATGATGAGGTGGCATCGTGGTTAACACTTGCCTCTCACGAAAAAGGTTCAGCACTGAGTTTACCTGTTCTATCTGCGCAATGCGGGTTTGTTCTGGGTGCTACTTCTCCTGTCAGGGCCCCTGACCATGGTGCTCATGAAGTGATGGATTTGGTGAGCACCTTCAATGGCAGCTCACTACTCCTAATGTGTGTGCTGGGCTAATGCTAATGCTAATGCTAGGTGCTGTGTAGTGATGGGGATGAGACAGCCTATGTCAAAACCGAGTCAAGATCGAGTCTTTGAAGGGTCAAGACTGAGTCGAGACCGAGACCGTTGGTTTTCAAATGCAGTCGAGACCGATTCAAGACCGAGACCATAAAAACAAGTCAGTTTTCACAAAAATGATTTAATATCAGTCCAGTTAAAAATCACCAGTTAGGCCTACAGACTAAGCTAGGCTGGGAATTGTTTATGGGAGTAGTCATCGTTAGATAAATATAAATATCACTACAAATATTGAATATCATCATTTTTTGAGTGAATACTTTGTTTTGAACATGTTAATTTAAATCATTCAACAAAACAATGTTACAAATCAACAATATTTAGTTAACACTGAACAAAAATATATGCATTTACAACACATCAGCAGTGATATACTCTTTCAACCTAGTGCTGGGTTTCATGCTACATACTACATGACTCATACTACAGTATATTCCAGACAGATTTGCTTTCTGCAGATTTCCCACCGCACTGTCTAGAACTCACAGAAGAGGCAGGACCATGGCTCTGAACCAGGTGCTTGTATATTTTCTAGGATTAAACTTGGAAGTAGGTGGACCATTGATATTAATCATCATCAAGTTGAAAGACGTTTATTCTGCCTTTCTCGTCTGCATTTCCAATAATCGCACATCTTTCAACGAGACATGCAGTGACCTGTCAATCAACTGGGGTGGCACTGGCACCTGAGATGTCCAGTCAGGTTCCAGAGGTGGTCAGTGTCAAGGGACGATGTGAGTCGCGCATGCGTAGACATGACAAGAACGCATGGAATACCTGGATGTCGTTCTTGCCAGCTAGCTCAAAGCAAGGATGCAGTAGTTGGTTACTCATGTAGACCTGGCTGGCAAATATCCCAAGATGCCTTCGTGCTACTCTCGAATGCTACGGCGGCTTCTGTGTCAACTTAATTCAGAAATGTATTATTGACTAGATGAGTGTAACGAAACGATGTGATACAATGTTAGCACAAGAGTGAGAGGCAGAAAAGCGAGAAATACGTCTTTATCGTCGTGATATGGGATTCAACAAAATGTATTACAGTTTTGAAAAATATGCAAAATGTATAAATGCCAAAGACTGGTAAAGGTTCATACTGTTTTATACATACTATTATTGTAGGTAATTCATTTATCAGACAATGTGTATAAATGACATGTAAATACTAGTACAAATGTATTGAAATCAAATCAAGTGACATTGTGGTGATTTGAGGGAAATACATCAGGGAGCAGATGACAGAAATACAGCAGAGACAGGGAGGAAAGCTGGCAAGTATGTAGCCGTTCCAGTTACAGACAGACTTACGTTCTTAGGAAGTCCGATCTCTGGGACCGTTCTTACCAAGACCGTACTCGCCGAGTTCACAAGACCGTACTCTGCATTCTTGAGAATGCATTCTGCATTCTGCATTCTTCATTATTGAGAAACAGCCTGAATTCCCCTTCAGGAGTAATAAAGTGACTTAACCTTTAACCTTTACTCTTTAGATTAAAGAGGTAAGAGTCACTGATACTGATGAGTCATTGCCAAATAGGCCTCCAGAGGAAGCACACTGAGCGCTAGAGGTTGAAAAACATCACTGTAGGCCCACACCTGACTCTCCTAACCCATTTAATAAAATGGACTATCCGAATCTTCAGTGGCGTTGATAGAACACATCACACGAGTGTTTCGCCAGCTGTCGCATACAGTTTTTACCCCCATATATTTTTTTTACCCCCATAAGAATTATGTATATGCTCCAAACTGGCAGGCACGTGCAACTGCATCCTTTTTGATATAAACATCCAGTAGTGAAACCTGTCGTACTGAATTTACCCCTGTGCAGATTTTCCAATGAAAAAAGTCAAATTAAGTGAGTTGATTTCCATATTATTTGGGATCACTTTAGGAGTCAACAATGTACTAACTGTATTTATCTGGTTGATGTCGTTTTTGTCAAATCAAAGTGAATAGATATATGATTATTAGTTTACATGCTGTGTTCTTCTGACAGTCACACAGTAACTGTTCATGGCAAATTGTATTATACAGGATATAAGATGGATTTGATTATTGTGATCAACTTGAGATGAGTTGCTACGTACTGGTATTTGCGTTACTCCAATTGAGGAGATCTATTACTATCACATGCTGAATTTACAATCTAGTTGTACTCGATTTACCTCCCTGGGCTAACTATACCCCATTACAATAACACTGCTACATATATCTATATATATCTAAATTTAAATCTATCTATCTATACATACATACATACATACATACATTTATGTATGTATGTATGTATGTATGTATTTATTTATTAACACATCTACATCTGAAACATATCCCTTCAGCTGTACTGAAGTTTTTCTCAACAGTCCTGTCATTTATTTATCATTTACTATAGTAAATTTCACTTTGTATGGATATTCAAAACTACATATTTAATAGGGGTAGTCAGGCAGACCCCAGGTGGTGGTTTAGTTTGTCACCTCTGAGTTTGCAGGTCTGTACATACAAATCAGTGTACAGGCTATTATCACAGATATAGGCAACTGAGACAGCCTTTAGCTTAGAAATGGAGTTAGCAAATTCTGTTCTAAAACAAACTCCAACACAAACTTTACATAATCACACAAGCATAGATATTGAACCTTTAAACACCACCGATTACATTTCCTGGACTGATTTTTCAGCTAAGTGTACATTCAAACATTTTATCTGTAGTTTTTATGTTAGAATCCACAAACTGCATATCAGAGATGTTTTATCCTGTGAATCATTCTACAAGTCATACCACTGTGTTTTGGAGATGTGGCTGTTTCTACAGCTTAGATTGCAGCAAAGACTGTTGAAAGTTGCTTAAATTGTGCACTGTAAAAAAAAACAAAACAAAAAAAACCCAAAAAAAAACAACAACTTGTTTTTACAGAATTATTCTGGCAGCTGTGGTTGCCAGTAGAATTCTGTTAAAAATACAGTAGAAATGTAAATAGCTTTACAGGATAAACCGTAAATTGTACAGTCAAAAATTGTTTTAATTTACCAAAAAAAATATATCTTAAACCTGTAAATCTTACAGGCATTTTCTGTTGAATTAGCATGATAATACTGTTACTAAACTATTTCTTTCAGTAATATTAAATTTCAGTTGTCTATTTTACATCAAATCCCATTCAACTTAACTGAAAAATACTCAACAAACAACATCATTTTGCTGTAAAAACCTCAGTATGAGACTGTCATTTAAATGAATTTTCCTGCAAATTTAACTGAATTTTCCTGCAAATTTAATTAATTTTGTTTTCCCCAAAAATTTCCTCTGAAATGTATTAATTATACTTTTGAAATACATACATTCTTGTTCAGTGAATCTTATCCACTATCCAACTCAAATGTTGGATAATTTTCATCACCACAATTGCTCAGTGAAAATAACTATTTATATACGTTACATGCAGATTGGTCACTACCATCTTACAACTATTAATTAAACTGCAGCATGAAGTAGATCTACTTAAAAAAACACAGTTATAGTAGGCTGTTTTTTCATTTCATTTCATTTATTAAGATCCCCATTAGCAACTCTTGCTATTTTTCCTGGGGTCTCCTCTACATTACATTACAATTTTAATTATTTACATTAATCTTACACCATCCCTCCCACACACACACAAACGGGACATATACAACAGCCCAATGCAATAAAAATAAATAAACAAACAAAGTAAGTGTTATACATTTGTTCTCCTTCACCAAACAATACCTGTCTGTTACAAATCATGAAACATCTTTCAATATTATCAATACTCATTCCATTTCATGCCTGTTGTGTAAACAAGAAAAGTTTTAATTTCTTTTGAAAACATTTTCTGTTATTTTCCAACAACACAAACCCTGGTGTCCATTCCATGTAACCATGGCCTGATAAAAAACAGTTTGCTGTAACTGATTTGTTCTGCCTAAAGGCAGAGCACACCATGGTTCACTGGTTCGTCTTGTACAGTAATTATGTAGATCAGTAAAAGATGACAGTTTTCTGTGGATAATTTCTGGAGTTTCTGTTGCTATAATGTTATGAATAAATTATAATAAAAAATATTTCAATCTAGATTTTACAGTTAACCATGTCAAACTGTTGTGTATTGTGGTTCTATTAGTTCTGTATGGGCAACCCAAAACAATTTGTGCTGCTTTGTTCTGGGCGACTTGCAATTTGTGTAAATTATTTTCATTAGCGTTTGACCAAACAACTGAGGCATAACCCATATGAGATAATACTAATGACTGAACTAATAGCTTGGTCAACCAGTGGGGGAATACATTTCTTACAGTGTCTAATTATTCCTATACTCCAACCCATTTTTTGCAACATATTATTTATTTGGCCATTCCATGACAGTCTGCCATCCACAATTACACCCAATAAATTAGCTTCATCTACTTGTTGAATTACGTTTTCTCCTACAGTTAAGCACAACGTTGGTGACATCTTAAGAAAATATATTCATCCAACAACCATACATTTTGTTTTGCCTGCATTAATAAGTAATTTATTGTCTGTTATCCATTGTGCAACTAAGTCCAACTCCTTATTTAAGATGGTATTAAGCTGACCTATATTTTTTGCTGATAAATATAATGTGTCATCTGCATATATTGCCATGGTTGCATGTTTCGTTACCAATGGAAAATCATTTGTGAAAACTGAAAATAAAAGGGGTCCTAAACAATCCCCTTGGGGCACCTCACAACTCATCTTTTCAACCTCTGAGTAGCTACCATTAATGTAGACTGTGTACTCATGATTACTGAGTTAGCTTTCAATCTACTTAACAGCAGATGGTTTAAATTCATAACAAACTAACTTTTTCAACAGAATATTATGGTCTAGAATATCAAAGGCCGCACTTAGGTCTAAGAATACTGCACCAACCAAGTTCTTATTATCAATCTCCTGTAGCCAGTGATCAGTAATCTGAGTAAGTGCTGTAGTTGTGGAGTGACCTGTTTTGTAAGTATGTTGATATATTGTGTTTAACCCATTTACTTCAAAATACTCTTGTATTTGATCATACACAACTTTTTCCATAACTTTGCTTACTGCTGGTAACAAACTTATTAGTCTGCTATTTTGGCCTGAAAACTGTTCTTTATTATTTTTAATTAAAGATATAATTTTTGCTCTTTTCCATTGTGAAGGAAACACACCTGCTATTAAATGAAAGAGTATATATGAAAGACTAGGGGAAAGACTTCCCTTCCAAAACAATTGTTTAATGTATAACTAAAACATTTAACCCTCTATAAATATTAGAGGATTTTCTCATTGGAATAAGTTTACCAATATGTTCAAAGAAGCCCTTCAACATCACATTACAAATGAAAAACAAATATAATCACTGCATAGAAACTCTGTAATGATAAATAAACAAGCAAACCTTCGAACTGTGGATCACATCACAAACAGTAAACACACAGACAGACATCACACCACACATGATCTGAAAGTTCCTGAATCAAGGTAAGGACTTGTCTGTTCTCGTGAAGATGGGATGTGGACGTCTTCTCAACTTTAGTGCTCCTCTCTGGGTTGATGGAGGAGAAACACCTTAGAAAAGAGAAGGAAAACCTAAAACAGTAGTATTAATAAAAGTACTAGTATTAATAAAAGCAACTTGTAATAGTAAAAAGGCAAGATGGCTAGTCCCCTAACCTCGGAGTCACTACAGCAGTAACTTAATATGTTTCAGTTCAATTTGATTCAAAAGGACACACCGCTGCAGAAACTCCAGGGTTGACGCCAGCGCTGATGGGTAATGGATGTTAAAGCAACAATAGCTCTCAAACATCCTGCACTTGGCAGAGGTGAAGGAAGGGATGTTGTCATGTACAGTGTGTCGAACCACGCTCAGCATGAACCGTCTGGAGGAAAAGCAGGATTGTCCTCCAAAGAAAAAAACAAAAACAACAGGACACAGTTTTAACCAAATGAAAAGAGATTTTTGTTCCTGAAACATTTAGGAAAAAAAACAAGTTTATGCTTTTTCTAATTTTTAAGATTTGTAAGGACAGAATCCATCCAGAAATCAATATCTGTGCAGGTTAAGAGGTGAGAAACTTGCAGCTTTTTAAGGCCACATGACACAAAAGCTTGTCATGAAAAACACTGTAACATGAATTTGAAACAGAATCTGAAAATTTGGTTAATACAAGAGAGAATGACGAAGAAGAAAAACTTACCCCATATAACAATGGTGGGTGTCAAGTTAACTTGGTCCATCTGTACTTCCACTGCCAGGCATGTGTCTTCCACGAAACAGAACATTGTGTCTTCCTTTTCATCAAAGTAGGACAGGAGAAGCAGCACCATTTCTTTGACGTCTTCGGAGCAGCCATTCAGCTCTTCCCTCATCATTTTCAACTTTGTTAGAGCCTGTAGGAATTTTTTACTCTTGTTCACACAAACAGTAGTCATGTAGTTGAGGAGACGTTTGCCCTTCAGATCCACATTCATTGTGAACGTTCCTTTAAGATCAAATCCAGTGAGTTCCTTAAAGTGCACTGCCATACCAAGTTCAATGAACCAAAATGGCCACTCTTCCTGGAGGTATTTTAGATTTTTCCCCTGGTTGAGGTTTTTACGCTGTGTGAAGAAAGTCACCTTCAGTAGTTGTTTCACTTCCTGTGGATTCACATCAGTTTGCAGAGACATCCCCTTCAGTCTCTCTTCTCCTCCTGGGTCTCTGCAGTCTCTCCAAGGGGCAGGAGTTTTTCATGCCAGTTAATGCAGCTGTAGGTGTCTTGGATTGCTACTCTGCTCTGGGGAGACTTCATCTGTGTCAGACTCAGTGAGATGCTTTCGTTTTCTTATCTTTGGAGTGCTGGATCACCTCGTATTGTCGATCCTATATTACATTTGCTTGGCTAGAGATTGATACCCTGGCCCAATCACATCTCCCTCTATTACATTTTACAGAGATTTTGGATATCTTGCTACCATCTTCTTGGCAACTTTAGTAGTGGGCCTTTTGCCAATGCAAGGGTTTTTTTGCATCATCCCTCAGACCACAATCCAGACCATCTCCTTTCTTGGTCATGGACTTGGTTATTTCCCTCTCTCCGGTGACTGCATCAGTTCTTCTGGGAACTTTTCCCATGGTAGGATAAAGTTATCCACCCAGTCTATGTCAGGACTTGGACAGCTGTTAGAGGAAGTTGACGATGAACTTATGGGTGAAAATGATGGCAAAGGTGTGGAAGGTCCTGGCGAGGTACCAATGGAGCTGCTGGCTTCAGGAGTGTGGCCTGGACACACATGCACACACACACAAATGTCAAATGTTAAACTAGTCTTTCAGACAAGCTATATTGGAAACTGGTTGCATCCTGTACTGCAAAAATTGACTTACATCTCAGCTTCCAAGCTGCAAGGACTTTTCGGGCTTGAACTGGCCTCTTTGCTGACAGCAAATCACCTTCCTCAATGAACTGAAAATCATCAGATCTCTCCACTCCAAGGGATTGTAAGGTCTTTTCCAGAATATCTTTGGTCATCTCTGGAAGATCCGGTAAGACCTCAATGATAGCAGTGTGTAGAAATGTTTGCTCCAAGTCCATGATTTCTGGAATCAAGTAAGAATAACAGTTTTTTTCAAGAATATGAGTAAAAAGAAATGTAACATGATCAAGTAACACTGTGCACTCTATATGCAGATAAGAGGAATCTCATAAGAGGAATTTTGAGTAAATACTAAATGAAGATTTATAATTTATATCTGTACATCTAAAAGGATAAATGGCTGTTTTCATGTTATCTTCGAATATTATCCTTCCTTCCTCAGCCCATGCATTCATTTTAAGTATGGTTTCTCCTCAAAAGATACAAAAATTGTCCTTATTTTGACAAAACGCTGTGTTTCAGTGGAATGGTTTGGTGCCCATTAAGAATATATAATGGTAATGGATAAAAATCGACCAAACTGTTAATGTTAAGACATTCCAACCTTGTACTCTGTTTTGTCACTGAGTACAGATGGTATTCAAAATGACAGTCAGGTATATGTACAGTATATCCATCACAAAATAAACAGCTGCATCATTTTTAATTAAAATAATGACAAGTTCCCAAAAATCAACAGACTCATCATTTTTTGAGACAAGGAAATTTCCCTTTTCATATGATGTGCCTTAATACTCTATTTCTGTGGAAACACTAGTAGTTTGTTTGGAAAAGCCAAACTCTCTCACTACATGTTTAATAGCATCACTGTAAAGGCTGGGGTAAAAAGTACAACTGTCTTTGACTTTAGGAAGCTGACTGTCCAGGGCCAGCTGAAAGGTATGCCTGAAACATCTGATGTCTTTCGGACAAGGTTAGGCAGATGTTTTTAAAGTTTTTCAAATGCCTGGCACACCTTCTCAAGTAACTGTGTTTGCTTTCCAACACATTGTCCACACTCTGATTAAGGGGTCAAATTTCAAAATTAGCGCTGGATAGTGACACAAGAAATGTTGTTTTGGTGTCAGTGGACTGTTTGGAAATAAACACTTTCTTGTTTCCAAATATTCTTGGCCTATAATGTCAAGATAGGCTACCTATGACAATGAAATCTTTTGTGCACGTGTCATTTCAACAATATCTTTAAGCTGGAGCAATAATTGCCACATGTCATCCTCTGTATTTTCAATTTTGTCACCAATTAATACAGGCAGCAATCTTAGGAAACTCCAGTTCTGAATGGCTTGACCTGAAAGCTCGGATGCCTCAGGGGTGACAGCACATGGCTTTGTGAGAACATCTGATCCTTTGTACTTGAACCGCTTGAGGCGTTGGTTCCAAACTCATATGTAAACTATTTCTTTTTCTTAATAAAATACTTCAAGTACAGTGCAACTTCATATGATAAGACACCTTCAAGTATGTCATGGCCTAAGCAAGGTGGGAGTCCAGGCTGGCAAACATGAAAAGATTTTAGACCACTGAATACAGAGTTTACCTTTATGCCTTTGACGTCTTGGCACTCCTGGGCTAGTAGATCACCAACAGCAGAATCATAACTCAGGGGTGCGCTGTGGACCACATACATTTGGATTATCTCACTCAAACTCACTTTGTCTGACTTCACAGTACCTGCAGAAGTATTGAGAACGACTAAAGTTTTCAGTAAACACCCCATTCCCATGTGAACCCAAATTATCACCAGCAATGCAGTACAGAGCCCCTTTGACAGTTTCTCCCCCTACAGTTATCCCATTTTCCTCCAGATCTTTTAAACCCACCAACATCTCAGAGAAAACCTTGGAAAATCCAAACTGTTTTATGTCACTCTCTCCACACAATAAATTAAGAGACATATGATCAGTATTGGAACGCACATGGGCAGGCAACTTTGCCACTGAAAGATAGACTTCCAAAAACTTGGTTTTTTCTTAGAGGAACCAAGAGGATTAACAATTTCAAAAGCATCCTGGTACAGGATTAGCTTTAGGCATCCTGGATTTTCTATGAAGAACTGGTTGGACTTAAAAATCTGTCCATCAGGTATGTCACCCAAAACATTTGGATCTGTTTCATGAGACTGTTGGGTCGCTGAATTCTTCCACAATTCTGATTCTAATAGGTTAGTTATGATTTCTTTCACAGGTATGTAATAAGCAAACCTTTGGGTCCTATTGTCATCAGTTCCTAATGTTACTTTTTTAGGCTCTATGTATTGAAACATATTTTTGAATACCCGAGCTCTTGAATATGTTGCTCTCATTGGTCCCTGATGACTGAAAGAAAACAGATCTGAATTCTTCACAGAATCACAAATTTTAGCAATGGCCTGCACGCAGGCACATGTCATGTGAGCTTCGCAGAACTGCCTCCGCCCTCTCTCAAGTTAGGTCTGTGGTGCAATGAAACAGCTGCAGCAAACTGCTGCTCACTGATTGGATGAGGCTGACCTCACATAGTTTGCAATTCATATGCAGGCATTTATTTATGCGGGAATGTAAAGAAATACATGTTTCAAGAACATTTAACACTCCAGTGTTTTAAACCACTAGCTGTAAAAAGTTATTTTAATATGGAAAGTATAGTTCATGATTTTTTAAATTCACTACAGTTTTAGTTCTTACTCATTTCAAAACAGATGCACCACCTGTTAATTTTAAACCAGGGCTGATATCTGTATATGGTGGGGAAGCAAAATGTACAATATTTTGAGGCAGGGATTGAAAGACAGTGTATGACCAATTAGTTTATTGAAAGTCATGAGAATTTATTTGCCACAAGAAAATGTCCATAATAGAAAATGTTTTTATTCTATGTGTCCTCCTTCTTTCTCAGTAACTGCCTTCACACGCTTCCTGAAACTTGTGCAAGTGTTCCTCAAATATTGGGGTGACAACTTCTCCCATTCTTCTTTAATAGTATCTTCCAGACTTTCTCGTAATAGTTTTGCTCATAGTCATTCTCTTCTTTCCATTATAAACAGTCTTTATGGACACTCCAACTATTTTTGAAATCTCCTTTGGTGTGATGAGTGCATTCAGCAAATCACACACTCTTTGACGTTTGCTTTCCTGATTACTCATATGGGCAAAAGTTTCTGAAAAGGTATGGATAATAGTGTTAGGTATGATTATGACATCAATATATGTTTGGTTTCAAAACAATTGACGTAGTGCCTGCTGAGAAAAAACAACTAAATGTTTATTGTAAATTTTGCTTCCCCACCCTGTACTGTTCAATTTTTCAAATAAATTAATAAAAGTGAGATAATAGTGTATGCAGTTTCATTTGGGTAAAATGCTCGTATACGTGGGATCACTAATTATTAATTATTTCTGCACAGTGTGAGTGCTAATAAGTTGTATGGGTTATTTCTTTAAAAAGACCGAACTGACAAAAGATGCCTGTTATTTTAACACTGTCATATTCTAATTTTAACAGTATTTTAATGTTCTTTTATATTACATGATTAATCTGTTTAAACAACAGTAATCTGTAAATTCAACAAAGTGTTATTATTACCTCTGCCAAGGAGGTTATGTTTTTGCCGGCGTTGGTTTGTCTGTCTGTTTGTCTGTCTGTCCGTGTGCAAGATAACTCAAAAAGTTATGGACGGATTTAGATGAAAATTTCAGGAAATGTTGATACTGGCACAAGGAGCAAATGATTAAATTTTGGTGATGATCGGGGGGAGCACTGATCTGCCTTGGCGGAGGTCTACGTTCTCCGAGTGCTTTTCTAGTTTTTTTTTTTTTTACATATTTCTACTTTGAAAATAACAGTTGTATTTGGATTTAGATTTTACAAAATATTGCCTTTAAGTAAACATTGCTTCATTGTTTTTTAATTTGCAGGTTTTTAATGTCGTGATTTTACAACATTCTGCTGTTGATTTTACAAACTTTTTTTACAGTGTGTAATTACCAGATATCACTTACTAACTCTAACCTGCTCCTGGGTATAGATTGTTCTCCTTTTTGGCAGCAGAAGAAAAATATTTTTTGTGCTCAACTAATTTGTTGATTACTAGCAAAGTGGTGTAAGAAAAAGGTCATTCTGAAGCCAAGGTAAAAAAAAAAACATAACCTTCAGACATCCAAGTCTTCTGTATTTATTGTCTTCAGATATCTTACAACACAACTGTATCTCTAAATCGCTCATTGCACTTTAGTTCTGTGTTCATACTGCTGTGCTCATGACACAAACACAGTGCTGCATTGTTCATAGTAATGGAAAAATATGTCGTCCAAACACAACCAGGGCTCTTTGATTTGTGTTCTTAATCACTTTTGGTTGAGAGAATGCAGCCATCATTTATTCAGGCTGTGACTCAGCATGCACTAATAGAATGAATGTTGATTTTAGTCCTGACAGGAGATTTGTTAATCATGACAAATTGTTAAAATAAGACCAGCATTATCTTGTACAGTATCCTGTTTGGAGTGTCTGATAAAAGATTAAAAGGCCTACAGCCTAAGATGTGAATCCAGTCAAAGAGGCGGTGGGAGTCACAAAGGATGATTTATTGCTCGAATAATCAACAAGCTGATGTTTGATTTCAGTAAATAGTTTGATGTTCTGTCTTGTAATCTGATCTCTCACAGGAAATGTGACAGCTTGTTGTAGTTACCTTGTTTTAATAAGTTTATATGATAATGCCATCTTGAGATCAGATCCTTGAAATTATCTTTCTTCCTTTTACATAATGTTCATGTGTGGTTTCCTGTCTGCTTGTAGATAAAGGTTAATTAAATGTAACTTACAATCAAAGTACAACGATTAAAACGCAATACTGTCTGTCCAAGTCCTTCCTCCTGTTGGAAACTTGTAAATAGTTGTTTTTTTCTGACAACCTGCTGAGTGCAATCCACAGTTCACATCCTGCTGTTATCTGGAGGTCAACACCCAAACTATCATCGTCACAACACTCATGTGGGTTTTTTAAAGGCTGATAAAATAACAGTAGTTTGAAGAAAGAAAAAAACCAATAGACAACTAAATTGCCAAACCATTAAATGTTGTACACGTGGTCTTGTCTGTTGAATGTCACTGACATGTTTTTAATTGTGTTTGACATAATTTAGAAGGAGGTTCTCCTGAATGTGTGTAAATGTACACTATCTTCACCTGTATTTAACTTGTCAAATAGTTCAGAGCCCTCCATTGGATATTTACTGCAAGTTAGTACAAGTTCTAGTAACCCTCACTAGTAACTCACTAGTAATCCTAGTGAGTAACTTCTCATTTCTTATCCCTTTATAGGGTAATTGAAATTGAAAATTCCAACCTTAGTGAGTTATTGGAGGACAAACCAAGACTTTATTACTTTTGTGTCAGTGAAGTTATCATTTTTGGTTCCTTACGCATAAGTGGCAAAATAATAATAATAATAATAATAATAATAATAATAATAATAATAATAATAATAATAATAATGATAATAATAATAATAATAATAATAATAATAATAATACAAGAAGTAAATATAAAAAATACAAGAAAAACATGTGTAAAGTGAAAGGAACATGTATTTGATAACATTAGAGCATGACTGTTAGAACATTAGACCCCCATGTGTGCTGGTCCAGACCCCTGTCCACATCCGCATGACCCCTTTGAACATCATTCCTTACATTAGTACCATTACTGCATGGTACCAAACAAAGCAGGTCCACTCACTGTTCATGCACAGGTGGACCTGACAGACCCTGGAGACCACACTGGACCTCAGATTGGGGACTCACTGTCCTCACTGGAAATGTTGCTTTCACTGCCTTGTAATGTGTATGGAAATGACCAAAAATAGTCACTTGCTTGATAAAGGGTTGAACAACCATTAGTTTGGTTGAGAACATAAAAATTGGACTGTTTCAATGGATAAAGGTCATGTGGTCTGCTGAGTCCAGACTGACCCTGTTCCAGAGTGGTGGGAGCATCAGGGTGAGAGGCTTATGAAGTGATTACCCATCATGCCTAATGCCTACTGTACAAGCCTGTGGCTGCAGTCTTACCATCTAGGGTTGCATCAGGTGGTCAGGTCTAGGTTCAGCATAAAATGCTGGAAATAAATGCTGTAACATTGCATAGGCTTAATGAAATGGTGCCACAGTAAATGTGTGTCATAGGCAAAGCCAAAGGCTAAATATTGTGAAGTGGGACTTTTTTGGCCAGGCTACGTATATATGCTCTGAGTGAAATTCTGCACTGTATATGTCTATAGCTATCTGGATTTCAGACGAGCTGCATCTGTGTAAAGCTTTAAAACATGCTGCCTCTGCTCAGACACAATGTTGTTATTTATAACATTAATAAGTCTAGGCATATTTTTTTTCATTGTTTTAGTAAATATCTGTTTTTATTTTGCTTTTTTTGTCTGTTTTTATTTTTGCTTCTTTTTGGAGCTGATGGATAATGAATTTCTCCTTGGGGATTAATAAAGTTAATCTGACTGTATCTATTTTTAACCCTTGGCTATAGCAGTAGAAACACTAATGTACAAAATGGTATTTATGATGCTGGCACAGAATCTGCATTGGCCCTGCTACTCTCTCATAACATAATATTAAATCTGTGTTGGGAAAAGCCTAAAAAAGGACAAAAACTGCACACACATTCATGAAGATTATGGGATGTCGATCCTTCAAGGTGAAATACTGATCGCGTTTCCATGTTTTCAACTGTGACTGCATGTAGAGCGCTCAGCATTCCAGGTCCGCATCACAGCCTCATCTGAACACATTGTAGGAATCAGATATGTTAGACTTTCTGTCAGGACACAATGTTTGGTTGATGTTTACTACATTCCACTGCATATGACAAAACCAGCCAGATCAGGCTAACTTTGTGTCATCTCAAGGCAGCCTGTGTCAAAGTGATAAATACTTAAATAAATTAATTAGTGGCTGGTTTTATGATTACTGATGATACTATAACCAACAACCTGATAGTTCTCATATTTTACAAAGAAAGCTGTCTTATAAAATGCACACTTTAATTAAGAATTAGGCCTGTAAAGGGCTTCATAATTTGTTTGAAGCTTTAAGTTCTGCTGGTGTCAACAGTGGTCCCATCAACACTAACTGAGGTTTTACTTTGTGAAAATCATGACAAACACCTTAATCGCAAAATTGAGATTACACCTCTGGAGACTTTTCTTGCTCAACAAATTTTTAAAAACCTTTTTGCTTTTTGGAATATATTAATTGTGAATATGTATCTCCAACCTGACATGTAATTCAATTTAAGAAAGAGTATTTTTGATTTATGTTTTGTCCTCATAATGTTGAAAAAAAATCTAGATGAATTCTTTTGGCCATTTTGCCCAGCTCTACCAAACAGATTAATGGATAGACCTCTACTTTGTTTTGTTGATATAACCAAGTAGTTTTTGTGCCTAAACTTGTCTAAACCTTTAAGATGGTATTTTCACAGCCTACATGCAACTATGATTTTGTATATGTTTATGTTATCCATGTACAGATATTTTAGTTGCATCCAGCCTTTATAGGGAATACTGGTCAAACAGGAGTCTTAACTGGTGTAGTCATTTGAGAAGGGAAACAACATATTTGGTCATTCAAGTTAGAAGTCATGTTGGTCTGCCCACTTTAAATGGAAGTGACTCTAACAAAAGGTGGACTATTAGAGGAACTTAGCATTTACTCAAGAGCTGCATGACTGTTTCTTCACAACTAGCCCTCTGGTTCTTGTCTCTGTGGTGTCTCAGTAAAACAGCGAAGCCTGGAAAGTTTCACAGTCTGCCAGAATGAGGGTGAAACTCGAAAACACCTCCCTGACATTCAGCATACCATTTGACTTTCAGGTTTAAAGGCCTTATTAAATCTTCACCATTACTGTTGGGAGCTTAATGTCACTTCTTCCTGCTAACCAGGTTGGACACACCCCTCTGTGTCAGGTCACATGACCTTGTATTTGGTGGTGGAATAAACTGTGTAGTTAATTTAGCGGAATGCATGAATAGGACGACTGTTTGCTTTAGAGACTTTGTGGTGGGATATTTTGATTTATGATGGCTGGTTACAAGTGTCTGGCTGTGTGTGTGACTTTGTGCATCCGCTTCTGTGTAAATGTTTGCACATGTAAAGATTTACAGGATTGTACCCAAACAGACCACAGGTACTTGTGGACGCACATGTATTGTAGACACACAAAAACAATGAAGCAGACAAAACACACGGTGTCTTGCCCACATGTCCTGTTATGTGTGTGTTTCCATAGTCCTGGCATTCTGGTTAAAGCGTTCTTTAACAAATGCATGTGGCAGATATTTATAGCTCTGTTGCTTAGCAACCAATGCAGAGGGGCGGGATCTTCAAAACCACTGTTTCCTGTTCAGGAATCCTCAATAGGGGGACATGAGGTCTGGGCTCCACACACACACACACACACACACACACACACACACACACACACACACACACACACACACACACACAGATTTACTCACAAACATACTTTTTCCCATTTCCCACTTAGGACCACATTTGTACTCAATATTTTCTCCCATGAGATTTTTAGTCACTTTGTGGTTTTGTAAAAATTTTTCACATAGCTGATTTTTGGCATCATGTTTTACACACATGCTCATACACAAACATCACAACCTTTACCCACCATAGTACTGAAAGAATTTAATCATCTCCAAGAAGAAAATGAACTTTTAGGAGGATAAAGAGGTTCAAATGGACAGCTCTGAGTCTTAATATGTTTTATCAGCAAAGTATTGGCCTAGCACATTAATTCTGAGAGATTACTACAATCACACTCCATGGCTTTTGGGTACACACCACAAAAAGTATTACATCAAGCTGGTGGGAAAAAAAATTCCCACACATCGATCTGTGGTCATCCTGGAGGCAATGCTGTTTAGGAAAGAGGGGAGGAAGGAAGCGGCAGGGTACATGGGAAATGTGGTCTTAATTAGGAGAAACATCAGCACATATGTCTCAATTAGTACGAGGTGAAGACGGTGTGGCCTACTTTGCTTATGTAGGTCTTGGCATTTGACCTACCTCTGTCATATTTAATGCAGATTTTGAAGTTTCATGTTGGAAACTCTTTATGGAAATGGCAATGGAGAAGTTTTGTCATTTAATAGAGGTGTTTTTACCTCCGCCAGAGGGTATTGTGATCACTTTGCTTTGTCTGCTTGTTTGTTTGCGTGTTTGTTTGTTTGTTAGCAACTTTACAGGAAAACTATTCCAACCATCTTTACCAAATCTTCCCCACAGATAGGCCTAGGCCCTGGGACCAACCCATTAAATTATGGGCCAAGTAGGCCAAAGTTCAAGGTCACAGCAGGGTCACAAAATCTACAATTTTCCTATCTCTCATCACTGAGCAATTTTCGAAAATTCATAAAAAATTCAAAACGACTCCGATTAGCCTCCAGTTTGATCCACCTGTAGCTTAGAACAATATCTTGTATCTGGCACAAAATTGTCCACATCCACTGTGGAATGTGGACTCTGTGGACATTTCAACTTAACAGTGAAAATCCCATTTATGACATATTTTTCATTATAACTCAATAAATATTGATTGGAATTGAATATAATTTGACATACACATGACTGATACCAAGCTTCAACTTTTTCTGTTGTATGGAACAACCTGGAAACTGTTTAATTAAAAAGAAATAGTCGATCCACACATGCACACCGTTCGGGGTGTTTGGCGGAGGTTTGCGTTCTCTGAACACTTGTTTTGTTTTTTGTTGATGAGAATGGAAGGTTTCTTTGTGGCGTTTGCTTGTTCTCCTTGTCTCCTTGTGGGTTCTCTCTGGGTACTCCGGCTTCCTCCCACCACCCAAAGACATGCAGCTTAATAGGTTCACTGGTAAATCTATATCATCCATATGTGTGAAGGAGAGAGGGAATGGTTGTTCATCTGTACATGCCAGCCCTGTGATGAACTGCTGACACATCCAACATGTATTCTGCCTTCGCCTTGTTTGCAGGAACAGGCTCCACTACCCCTGTGACCCTCATGAGGACTAAGGGGCTCATAAAATGAATAGATTTAGACTTTTTATGAAATGAGTATCTGTATGAAAATGGAAAGGGAAGCTTTTTGGTGGGTCTGACCAGCGGTTTACTGTACTCCCAGATATTCTGACATGTCAGGTACAACAGGTTGTCTGGACTGAGGAAGGGGCTAAATTGTATACATTTCCAAATTGTCTCATCTATGAGAAGTAATATTACAGCCATATTAGTTGAAAAACAGTAACAGAATGCTCCACCTTGGCTTGATGGTTTGTATCCAAATTTCTCCTTCTGACCTTACACACCCTAGTTTATTCACTCCAAACCACTTTATGGAAACAAAATCACTTTTCTTACTGACTTTCAAAGATTCAACACATCTAATTCATCTTCAGTCAGCATCTGCTGTCGCTGATTTTAGAGTAGATTTAGGCTGAAAACTGAAGCTGGTATTTCTGGAAACAGATAAACTATCATCATGTTATCACTAGCAAGTGACAACTTTAGAAATGGGAGTGTTAATATACTAAATGTACTAAATGAGTGATTCACAAAAGACCTTTGGGTTTCTCACACCAGGAGAAAAACCCAGGTCCTAATGACATTAACCCATAAAGACCCAAACAGCCACCAGCAACTAAAAGCATCTACTGATCTAAAATGTTTAACTACTTCTGAACCACAAAACCCATCAATACATTGAAAAAAATCGTTGTAAAATACAGTTTGTCATCTTTTCATGGTCATCAGAAATGACCCATTTGGACATTCAGAGGCTCTGTATTGAACATGGAAATGCCATCATCTTCTACAACATTGATTCACCAGTAGAACCCATGGAGCTGGATCAATGACAGTGGATGGACACACTGGGTTTATGTTCAGTTATTGATATTTTCACTGAAAAGTCTCTTTTCTCCAGTTTTCTCTGTTTCTGATGTAATAGCCCTAAACTTTAACCTGAGCTTTTATGGACATATACATGATCAGTGAAATGTAGGAAAATACCTGATTTTCACTGAAAAACCACAAAATACAGAGGATAATATTAGAATGAATGGTAATCAATTGCTTAACCCTTTATTAGGCAAATGACTATTTTTGGTCATTTACGCACACATTACAGTACAGTGACAGTAACAGTTCCATTGAAGACAGTGAATCAACAATCTCAGGTCCAATGTGGTCTCCAGGGTCTATAAGGTCCGCCTCTGCATGAACAGTGAGTGGACCTCACTGTTCATTGTCTTTAATTAGACAATGGTTTGGTGAGATCAGATGTTCACATGCAAAGTGTGAATGTATAATACAATTTTTCATATTAAATGTGTTCAGATTCGACATTTAGCTAATGAGTTTTTCATACGTGTTATTACAGTGATGATGATGATGATGATGAAAATGGGATCAGTGACCTCTATTTCACTTTGTCAGGTTGACAACTTTCTCCATAGATCACATTTAGACCTGTAAATTAAACAGACACTACTAAGGGTAGATTAGAGCCAACAATACCCTAACATTGTGAACAAGAATATTCTCAATTAAGTTTAAAAAAGAAATGAAATGGAATCCAGCAGTTTACCAGTTTTACCCAAAATGTTTTAGAACAGTAGGCACACATATCATCTGCCTCTTTTCAGTCTCAGCTTCGCTTGGTTGATCCAGACAAGGATCTAGACAGGACACTTGACTGTGGCCTTTTACTGTCAGGATGACTGAACGAGTGGATGTGTGACGTCAGAGGAACCTCCCTCTGACTCACTCTTCCCTACATGGGAAAAGCATTAACAAGCTCAATGGCTGATGTAAACCTGGAGTAAGGACTGTTCAGCCTAAAGGAGAAGGAAATACTCAACTTGTTCCCTCCTCCTCCTCCTCCCCCCTCCTCTCTTCGGCATATGTTTTTTAATTACATTCCCCGTGGCTTTTTGCTCAGCATGCTCTTCATCTACAGCCTCGCTCCTTCATATACCCACACACATTTTTGTCTCACAGCAACACACATAATATGGTACTTTTAAAAGTTAAAGTCCCCACCATCAGCTTCTCTACTTGTTCTGGAAAAAAATTCCATATAGCAGTAAAGAGAAGGAAAACCTATAATAAAACAGAGTAAAAATTCCTTGGACCTTACTTTATGAATTTGTACCACTGGATGCAGATTACCTCATAGGGCATGTGCTGGTAAAAATGCAGTCATTCACCATTTACAGGAAAGATGTTGAAACTCTGAGTTTCCTGTAGAAAGGTAGTGTTTGATTTAAACAGCTTGAGGGGTTTATTTTTTAGGCTAATGAAGATACTGGGAGTTTCATATATCTTATTTGCCTTGTCAGGTGGTAACGGCTTTCTGTCTTTTATCACAGACAGATATGATGGATAGATAGCAGGAAGTGGAAGAGAAAATGTCGTTCTTTGGCCTGGACTGTGTCAGGAAGAAAGAGAGAGGTAAGCCTTAACCAACTGGATGCTCAAAACATCACACACAAAGACTGGAGAAAAGAAGGGTTTGGCATTCTGCCTGCTCCCATCTTGGTTCTGTGAAAAACAATGAATGAGGAGAGGAACCCAACTGTAACTTTCTGACATGGTAACACAGAAAACATTTGTGCAACATTCATTGAAACATTTATTAGCAGATGTCAACCACAACTGCAGTAGTATAGCTGTCCGTAAATTATTATATGTTTTGTTGAACAAGCAAAAGCTCTAAAAGTCCAACTTATAAACTCGCTCAAATAATTCTACTGCAAATGTTTAGAAAAACCAGACCAAACTACTAACTCACACTGTTCATCCTCAGGTGACTTCATCTACTTGCTAAATGTTAACACATGTAGTTTTAGAAGCAGTTGTGTTGTGTTGTGTTGTGTTGTGTTGTGACAGTAATGCCGATATCACACAACATACAGGTTCGCTGAACACACTGCATGCCTGCTTGATAAGCAGACTAGCTAGTTGACAAACCATGTAACTTTAATATCAAATGAATGCTAAAATTATCTGTTGGTGTTAAGTTATACTATCTGACACAGTATTATTATTAACAGGTAAATTTCATTTTGCACAAGAATGTTTTTTTTTTTTTTTTTTCATCTTTTTCTATTCATTAAACAGTGTGTCAAAAAGTAATATCCAATTTTGAAGTCCTTAAGCTTTCCAAGGTAATGCTTTTGCTACTGTGCTGTGAAAACAGACCACATTGCTAACACTGTTATATGAAACACCAGCAGGTAATTTCAGCTACTTACTAAGTATACAGTTATTTTGTGTTGTGTTTGTGTTGTATTGTATGTATTTGTTGACTTCACATTATGTAAACCTAGACACTGTGAAGCTAGCTAGCTAGTTGACAGACCATATAATATCAAACAAAACCAGTAATTTCAGCTATATGCTAAATATTATTATATGCAGTTGTGTTAGTATTATGTTGTAACTAATCAAATCAAATTTATTTATATCGTGTCAAGTCATCTCATTACACTTTCCATTGAGAGCTGGTCAAGACCAGACTCGTAATAACACTAATGTCAACTTCACATAAAGCATAGCTAACACTTTTAAGTGTGCAATTATTGTGTATAATATTTACCTGGCATAATAAGCAAGGTACTTGACAGACCATGTAACACCAAATGCCATTAGCTTTTGGTGCTAAGTTAAGTTTTCACACCTAGTATTACAATTAGGAGCAGGTAAAGTGTAAGTTTTTAACCAGTTAAGTATAGTAGACTTGTCAAGAAAAAAATAATTACACAAACACAAGCTCCTAAAATCTGACTCTGTATCTAAGCTGGCTGACACCCATAATTGTACATAAAACTTAAACCTTAATACAACAGAAATAGGTGAATAATAATAATAATAATAATAATAATAATAATAATAACTAGAAGCAGACCTCCGCCAAGGCTGATCAGTGGCCCCCCCCGTGGGCCCCCCCACGCCAAGGAGGTTATGTTTTTGCCAGGGTCTGTCTGTCTGTTTGTCTGTCCGTTAGTGTGCAACATAACTCAAAAAGTTATGGACAGATTTTGATGCAATTTTCAGGGTTTGCTGGAAATGGGCCCCCCCCACCCCCGATCACCACCAAAATTTAATCATTTCTTCCTTATCCCATTTCCAACAAACCCTGAAAATTTCATCAAAATCTGTCCATAACTTTTTGAGTTATGTTGCACACTAACAGACAGACAAACAGACAGACAGACAGACAAACAAACAAACAAACCCTGGCAAAAACATAACCTCCTTGGCAGAGGTAATAATAATAATAATAATAATAATAATAATAATAATAATAATAATAGTGATAGCTGAGCCTCTCAACATGAGGTCTAATGAGTTTGAAATACTTTTAGAGCAGCTGGAGATTGGTGCTTGATCAGACATCATTCTTACTTGATGTGAAAAATATGAAGGTTGTTTTTTATATTTTATTAAAGGTGGGGTATGAGATCTTAGAAAAACGGTTCAAGCAAGCTACATTTTGAAAATACTCAATTCAAAAGTCCAAACCCCTTTCTTCAGATGTCCCTCCGAAGCCACGCCTCCAGTGTACTGGCACGTCCAGTGCTTGTTCCCGAGGGTTCACAAGCGCTGCACAGTAACAATTTGCTGGCTGAGGCGCTGCTCCGGCCCCGGCCCCGGCCCCGGCCCCGGCCCCGGCCCCGGCCCCGGCCCCGGCCCCGGCCCCGGCCCCGGCCCCGGCCCCGGCTCCATCTCCAGCTCAGGCTCCATCCCCGGCTCTGGTCCCGTACAGCCCCGCCTCAGCCTCCGACGCTGACTACGGCCCTGGCTGAGGCTCCGGCTCGCGTATCCATGCATACCTCCTTCAGTCTCCCCCAACGCCCCCGCTCTTACAGAACAGCCCCAGTTCATACCTATCTGACTAACGTTACATTTCCTAGTGATTGATGTTAGTGACTAAACAGTTTGTCGGTGAACTTTCCATCCTAATATAACTAATACAACTAATATAAGTAATATAACCAGGTTCTGGCTTCGCTTCCTGTACAAGCACTTCCAGCCTCTGGGAACGTGTGATTCATGCTCAAAGAGGGGTATGCACAGAGGGGGGAAGGGGGGAGGGGCGAATGGCAGTTGAGTTTGATAGACATCATTTTCATCATTTCGCGCGGGCGCTCAAAATGATTGGATGGTGTTTTTTCAGTCCTGTCCATTCCACAGGTGACTAATTTTTTTAATTTTTGTGTTAGAGCATTTAATTAATTAGTTGTAATTGGGGTGTGAAGGGGATTTTAAGGAATATAGTAAAAAAGGCTCCAGCAAAACATCTCAGACCCCACCTTTAAATGCAAACGTTTCACATGTCACATGTAACATTGTTGATCATGTTAAGTCTAAAGCAAACCACTATTCAAATCAAACTGAACTTAATCATAAATCATAAATTATGTATGAAGGAACTGTTAGGTTTATTAATGTTTGTGACTTGGTTAAAGATTTTTGAATAAGTTTAAATTACTAATATTAATGTTATTTGGCTAATTCTTTTTTCTTTTCATTATTAGAGCTGGAGAGAAAACTGCGTGCCAATGACAGAGAGTATAACCTCTCCTTTAAATACGCAGTAAGTATGAATAAGTGAATACACAGTATGTGTGTATCAGCTGATGGTGTGTGTTCACTGACACAGATGTCCTTCCCACTAATGTAAACCCCTATTGTGCTCTAAAAATTGTCTTTTATAAATAGATAAGGCGGTAGCCAGTGGATGTACTCATTTTGTGACAACAGTTTGCTACGCAGACATTCAGCCTGTACAGACTTCAACAGTAGAAAGAGTTCCTTTGGGTGTGTCCTGCTGAGTGTCTGTCTGTTATCAGAAGATTTAATGTGAACCAAGAGTTATGGCTACTGAACGGTCAACCCACTGTCCCCAGGCTGTCCTCTGTACTGCTGCCCAGATCTTACATTTATCAGTCATGTGGACTTATAGGAAGGAAACAATAAAATATTTGATCCATGGAAAAAAGAAAACTACTATTAAAACAGATCTGAGCTACAAAGATAAAGTTAAGAGATAAAGTTTTGAAATATACAATCATACAATGAGCATAGACATACAGCTCTGGAAAAAATGAAGAGACCACTGTAGTGTCCTCTGAAATCAGCATGTCTACATGTATGACAGCCATTCCATTCCTGTGTCTGTTGAATTCCAACACAACCACACCTTATTCTACTGAATAAACACCTGATCCATGTCTTATTTAAGAAGGAGAGGTGTAAACACCACTACTGGGGACATCACTATCTTCTTACAATTGGCAAAAACAGTACTATTAGTACCACAAAAGTAATTGGAATCCAAAAATAACTTTTGAAAACTACTGGACTTCTGCTCTGCCAGCGTTACCAAACTCTGAGGACTGGTTCTTCTATCAGGACAATGCTCCTGGCCTCAGCTAGGTCCATAAAAGTGTGGATGACAGACCACCAGATGAAGACCCTGTGATGGCCAGCCCAATCTCCAGACCCGAACCCACTGTGAAAACTTCTGGAGGAACATGGATGGTCCAAGCCATGGAACATGTCTGAGCTTCTTGAATTTCTCTGCCAGGAGCTGCATAAAGTCATCTAACAGCAACGGTGGAGAGCCAAGACACGTGAAAGCTGTCACTGAAAACCAGGCTTATTCCACCAAATATGGATGTGTGAACTTTTCCCAAGTTACAACATTAGTATTGCGGTGTTAAGAAATGAATATAAACTGGTTTTCTTTGCATTATTTGAGGTCCGAAAACACTGCATTTTTTTTTTTTTGTTATTTTAAACCAGGGGTGTCCAAAGCTGATCCTTGAGGGCCAGTATCCTGCATGTTTTAAATATTTCCGTCTTCCAGCACACCTGGTTCAATTAATGACCAGCTCATCATCAAGCTCTGCAGAAGCCTGATAACGATGTAATGGCGTCCAGGTGGGATGGAAGAGAGAAATATCTAAAACATGTAGCCCTCCAGGACTGGAGTTGGACACCCCTGTTTTAAACTATGTGTCCTTTGGGCATACTTTGGGCCTTACACTCTGTAAACTTTAATTGTTCAAATATCAGATGAAAATTTACAGATTACTGGATTTGTAGAGGGGATACAGACTCTGGTGTTTAAAATTGTAATTAGAAAATTTTAGCTTGTCTTTCTTAAAAAAAAAAAATACTTGAACCATTGAATCAATTAATTGAATGGTTGACAAGTAATAGAGTAGTCCAGGGATTCTCAACCTTTTTTGATCCACTCCCCACTAACAGCATCATGAGTCTACTGCCCCCCCCATACCCAAAAAAGTTTGTGGGATGGGGGGTGAGGGGGAGCTCTCCCCTCACCTTATCATTGACTACCTGCTGTCCCCTTAAAACCAATTTGCAAACTTTTTTTCCCATCCACAATATGTAAAGAAAAATAAATGTCGAACACAAAATTGCAGCATTTGAGTGATAGAAATGACTAAAACTGAATTAAAATATTCTAACCATGAATATCTCATCATCCTAGAAGTACAGGGTGACATCCTGAGAGATTTGTTGCCTTTCCTAAACTGTCACAATGGGGAAAATGAGAGGACTCAAATGCGCAGTGCTGAAGGGAAAAAAAACACAAGTTTATTAAACATAAAAGAAAACTAAACAACGGAAAAACACAAACCTAACACAAAACCTGGGTCAGAGTCCATAGAGAAGATGAACAAATGTCCGGGTTATGGAGAGGAATGGACCAGCGCTGCATGGCTTCAAACCTAATCTTTAAATAGGCTGGAGGTAATTGGCTGCAGTCACGCAGTGCCAGCAGGTGAGTCAGATACTGATTAACTGAAGAGATGAGGAGAGGGAGGAGCCGAGGGCCACACAGGTACAGATCATGACATAAACTTTCGGTCAGGAACCAAATGGTGTCATGGAGGCTGTTTTTACTGGCTCACCAACTGTCACAATATGGATAAGAATAATATGATATGTAAATAAAATTCCTTAAATTAAGATTTTGTGTCTCAAGTTGAAAAACTTTGGGGATTGTTGGTTCAATGGACTCATAAGAGGCCACACTAATGCTGATCACATGCATTGGGAATGTGAGTGGGAACATGGTTCGACAGTCACTCTTTTTACACCCCCTTAACCATAGACAGAGGCATAATATTTTTGGGATGTCATTCTATCCTCTGTCTATACATGGTCACTGATCCAGTCGTCACAAAAATGATATCCCAGGAACAGCTCGTCAGAATATGTTCACATTGATTATTACTGGTTGGGGCAAAAGCTCACAATCAGCTCAAATGATGAAGTGATGACATTTTATATGTAAAAGGTCAAAGTTCAGCTTCATTGTGACATTATAATATTCTGTAACAACACTGTTCTGCCCATGAGTCAACACAAAAATAGTCTGTCATTGCAGGCAGCATGTTACTGACCTGAAACAGACATGTGACTTTCACATACACTTAACACCTTATATCATGTTCTTTCAAAGTTTGTATTATTCCATTTATGTTATAAGTCTGTACAGACCTGGATATGCACTTGACCATGAGGCAGCACATTACTGAAAACTATAAATGATAATATAGATGTCTTACAATAACGGCAGCAGCTGAGTGTCTATTCTCCTTTTCTGTCCACAGTTCTACACGTTTACAGACCAGTGTCTCAGTATTCTGGCTTTAGCGTCATTTTACTTACTTGCTTCACTCATCCTCTTTCATTCACTTATTCACTGTGCTTTCATTCCTTCTCCAGACAAATGCCATCAAGACCTCAAAGTACAACTTTTTCACCTTTCTACCCCTCAACCTTTTTGAGCAGTTCCAGAGGATCGCCAATGCCTACTTCCTGTTTCTGCTGGTGCTCCAGGTGAATGAAACAAATACTCATAGACATACAGTTTGGTCTCATGCAACTGACAAGCAAATTCTATGCAAAATTTACAATTTGTCCATCCATCCACCCACCCATCCATCCATCCGTCCGTCCGTCACAGTCACTGGTGGTGCCCATTAAAAAAAGAGTCACTACCTCCACATGAACAACATAACAAACAGTGAGAAAAGAACTAAAACAACTACTCCCACCAAAAACACAGTTAAGTGGTGAGTTAACTAAACAGGATATGGACAAGTCAAGTGCTCTGAGCCAGTACACTACACTTGCATCCACAGCTGCCCTGAGGCAGACTGACAGAAATGTCAAAGCCAATCTGCACCAAACGGCCCCTCCGACCACCACCAAACACTCATACACATTCATACACACTCATACACACTCATACACACTCATACACACTCATACACACTCATACACATTCATACACCAGTGTTTTGTGCAGAACTGCACAGCATTATGACCATTTCCACATCCCACAAATCGAGACGATGTCCTGCATTTGATTGGCTCTGGCTCTCCAAAGTGCAGGGCAGTCGCCTGTCTCCAACCACGACTTTCACTTTATCGCTGAGAGAGCACTATCACCATTGGCAGTGTCCACTGTCAATCAGCCAACATGGACGTGGGGTCAGGAGTGCATCAGCCTGTCACCAGTGTCCTCACTGACACAAAAAAAACAAAGGCAAAAGCCTCAGACAATAATGCACAGTAACGCATGCAAATACTGGTGGAAAACATGGAAATTTCACGCAAAAAAAGAAGATGCAGCTACAGAAAAGAATGGGAAAATGTTAACACATGAGTGAAAGCGGTGGGGGATGACTCACAGAGGGTATTCTGTGAACTATGTCCAACTCATCTCTCCACCGCACATGGAGGCGAGTACGATGTGATGCGACGCACTTTATGCATATGATGTTTGGTTAGATTTGATCCTATTCCCTTTTGCCTATTTTTAGGAACCGAGCAGAAAGGTGAGGCCCTCTCACTCAGTGAGTGAGAGGGCCTCGCCTTGAAGCAAGGCCCTATTGTATTTTGTTCATTTTTAATTATTCAGACCCCCTTTTCAACTGGATTTTGACTCCCTAAACATGCTTAAAAACTCACCAAATTTGGCACACATGTCAGGCCTGGCGAAAAATTTGATAAATTGCAAAAATTAACCCCATAAGTGCCCTCTAGTGCCACCTATGTGGAAAAAAAACATATCAGCCCTAGTGGCCAGTACAAATGTCGTAGAGACATGAAACCAACGACAAAATGTTTGTTGGATGAAGCACTACAAATGATACACTGACACCCATTACCTAACTCGCAATAGTTCGCAATATGCCTTTCAAAATAAAATTTCTAAAACTAACTCGTCTGACACCATTTGTCGTATTGACTTCTAAATAGCACCAAAAGATAGAGTAAACCCTTCTCAAAAAAGTGATCTCACAACTTTTTCAGAACTGCCTTAGTTTTTTTCAGAAGACTGGAAAGTTGTGATGTGTGGAACTCATTTTTCACTTTGGACGTTTTCCCACATGTTATATATCTATACGTTCACAGGACTCACCACAACTCTCACATGCAAAAATTTTTGAGTTAGGATGTACGGTTATAGATTTATTGAAATTTGTTTATTTTTTTTTTATACTTTTTCCACTTTAAACTGCCATTTGACCCCCTTAACATGCTCAAAAACTCACCAAATTTGGCAGACATGTCATGGCTGGTAAAATGTTTAATGCAATATCAAAATTAACCCCTTGGATGCCAAAATGGACTCTGTAGCGCTACCTACATACTGAAAAACACACAAAAACTGCCCTAGTGGCCAGTAGGAATATCACAGACACATGAAACAAATGCCAAAATGTGGGTCTGATTGAGCCCGACAAATCCTACACTGACACCCATGAGCTAACTCCAACAGGAAGTTGGGAATCTGTCTTTCAAAGTGACTCCACGTTCCTACAATTACTGCTTATTCATTTTGTACTTTTTTCACACGTTATACATCATTACATTCACACAAGTCTGCAGAATCAACAAGTGAAAGAATTTTTGAGATAGGACCTACGGTTATGGAGTAATCACAATTTGTTTAAAGACTACTTTTACTTTCGATTTTAACTTTAACAAACTCACCTTTCTGTTATAAGGCCTGATAATCAAACAGTCACTGTCTGACTGGGTAGTGTAACAGATAGTGAATGGGACTGTCACACAGAGGATGGGGGTTTGAGTCCCAGGTGGAGCTGACTTTTTGTCCCCTTTATATTCATAAACAGAGGTTTGCTGCATTTCATTGTGGGTATGTGACAATTTGCACACAGAGGAAAGAGTACACACAGTTCGTTTTTCTTCCAAAATAAAGGCCTTATTAAAAATGATAAATAATGAGTATTAAATAAGTTCTTTTAATTTTTCTGACCAAACGCTCGACTGTTTGTACAATTTTTCTTCATTTTCTTCATTACTCTTTCTCACAGACACACACATGCACACACAATATGGGTTTTCAAAAATAATAGCCTTAAATGTGGTAAATCATTACTTTTATACTCAATTATTCATACAATTTCACTTCATTATTCAAACAGATTCTGTCTCTCTCTCTCTCTCACACACACACACACACACACACAAATGCACATACGCACAGTAGGGTTTCCAAAATAAAAGCCTCATTAAAAGGTGATGGTGGTTTCAGCAAAGGATCGCTGGTGTTCTGTAGGGACCGTCCATGTCTGACCGTCTGTAAGGACCATCCGTGTCAGAGGACGGACACAAAAGGGTGGGAGCTGGTATCAGGACGGAGTGGTGTGAATGGAGCTGAGGTGTCGATGGTCATGGGAGGCGGTTCGTACGGGAGGCGGAACGCGTGGTGTGAGGTCCCGCCCAATGCTGCTTGCAGCTTTAATTAAATTTGGAGTTTGAACTGAGAGACTTTAGGTGACAAAATATGCTTTTGTTAAGTATGTGGATATCTATTTTTTTGAAAAATTCCACAGGATATTTACCTTATCTTATTCTATTTTTATTACTGTGTTAGAATGCTAAATGTTTGACTGTTCTGTGTTTGGATGCACAAAGGTTTTGGGTCCAAGTAGTTTTAGGTTGACTGGAAGTGGAACAGCTGTTCTAATGTTGTCAGTTATGCCTTTTTGGTTTATTGCACATAGATTAGTTTACCTCTGAGGGTTGAGAACATGCACTCACATAAAAAACAAGTTGATTCTCTTAAAGTATTCACTTACAATATTTGAAACTTGAGGTTTTTTTCTTCAGGTTTTACAAGTAGATTTTTTGTTTTGTTTTTACAAGCAAAAAAAGTTATTGAAACCTGTGCAAAAAAGCAAAAAATAAATGCCCAGTGCAAAAATATGCATACTGTGTGCAGCCAAATCAAATTGTTGTTATTTGTATTTATAAGTTGGACATTGTTCAAAAATCTAGACTTTGTTTCTGCATTACACTTACATGTCCCACATTGTCCCACACAAACACACTCCTTGTCCCACATGTGGCTCGTAGGCTCCTGGTCACCCAAAGTGTGAGTAGCACTAGAGGGTGAGGTGGGTGAGATGTCTTGCCCAAGGACACAATAGCACATGACAGAGCAGGACTTGAACAGCCAACCCTGTGGTTACTGGACGACCTGCTCTACCTCCTCTGTGCATCAGGAGGTTATCATGTAAATGTAGCCTCTGAACATCAAAATGAGACAGACCTGAAAGGCTGAGAAACTGCATTTAATTAGACATATTTAAATGTACTGATATGGTTAGTGGTTCAAAAGTTATTAAAAAATTTAGATCAGTAGATGCTTTTGGTCGCTGGCGGCAACATTATTTACTTTGATCAATGACATCCAATGGCATTCAGGGGCACACATTCTGTAACCTGTACTGAAATACAAGGAACCAGATCTCCAGTGAAGAGGATGTACTGTGTCACTGGGAAACTATCTGTACCCAACAGCACAGAGATCATCTTCGAATCAAGTTGAAGGTGCAGTTAATGCTTTACATAAAAGGTGAAGGCTTGAATCAAGTTGTTTCATTTTTGTAGGAAGTCCAATGTCCATTCAAAAAGAATCACTACCCCCCACGTGAACAACGTGACAAACAGTGAGAAAAGAACTTAGAAAAAAACTGTTCCCACCCAAAAAAACAGTGAAGCAGTGTGTTAACCAAACAGGATATGGACGAGTCAAGTGCGATGAGATTAAGCAAGTGTAATATCCTCACAGGAAATTGCCTCATCGTGTGCAAAAGCAGTTGTGTTGCACCACAAATGTTACTGTTTGGAGTACTGAAACCCAAGTGTATCATCCATGTGAGGCTGAATGCAGTATAAACATAATGACTTAAACATGATGCACTTTTAAAAGTTTGGCTATCTGTATTTGCCATAATGCAAATATTCCTCTGACAGTAAACACACATAGAAAATATAGCCACACTCTCTTCTTTACAGAGCACTTCATAATGGATTTAATCTGTTGTATTTAGTTCAGTGCATCATATTTCCTGTTCTATTTCTGTAGCTGTTTGTCTTCATTTTCCATCTTGAGTCTCTTCTTTTATGACTCACCCACTCACTTTTGTACTTCCGCTGTCTCTGTTTTCAGCTTTCACCTGCTCGACAAACAAATAAGTCAAATTTCTGTGTGTGTGTGTGTGTGTGTGTGTGTGTGTGTGTGTGTGTTATTCAGGTGATTCCAGCTATTTCATCTCTGTCCTGGTTCACCACAGTCGTGCCTCTGGTCCTTGTCCTGACAGTCACAGCTGCAAAGGACGCCACAGATGATATTGTAAGTGCCATTTGCAATCTATGTATGATTTTTTTTCCAAGGGTTTCTGCAGTTCCTTAGAAAGTCTTCAAGTCTTAAATCTAATAATCTGAATTTGAGACCTTAAAATGTCTTCAGTTTTGTTGATTGAAAGGAATGAGGTATCAAACACTGCCTGCATTTAGCATTTGGTTGAAACATATTGAAAAGAAACCACACAAAGGAACTTTGAGTATAAAGTATTTGGGTGTAAGGTCCACATGGGGGGATATGGTAAAAACCCAATACAGTCTAGTTCCAGCACAATGAGATCCTTGAAAATCTGCTTTTATATATTACAGTTACCAAATACAAAACAAAAAGTACTATATCTAATATACATCTAGAGCAAAATTCAAAGTAGGCATAGGTATGTAAGTTGGGACAGGTCTATTATCATTGTTTTAATCCTTTTTTTACAACAAACAGAAAAGGTGAGAACACTTAAGAATATTTGTTTGATTGTTTTGAGTAGAGTCTGTTTAGGTTCTCTTTTTTTTTTTTTGCATGTCTCAGAAATGAAGAAGAACCAAAATGTCCAATGGATACTGTGTTATTGATATGTTTCTATATTTCAAAATATGAATGTGAATTATATAATATTGCTTTCAGGGGATTCTGTTTTGTTTGTCTCAATATTGATTCAATAAGGAGCTGAAGTCATAACAATGATAATGTTTGTATAATGTATAATGGAGAGATTCGTACTCAGAAATATACTTTCTGCTAAACGTCATTAACATTAGATCCGCAGTGAACACTGAGCTGAGTTCATAGGGAAGACAATAAACGGACCAGGTGAACATGTTTCAGATGAGCACTGGGGTGGAGTTTCGGATCTCAGCCTTGCACCATTAATCACTTTCTTGTAGAGTCACTGTTTGTTCCCAGATATCACTGATACAGCATCAGCCTTTTCTGTATTATTATGGAAAACAGTCGTACTGACAGGGAACACACTACACCCAAATTTTTTTTCAGTTCAGTTCAGTTGTCAATAATCATGATAATACATATCAAATCACTATTTCCTCTGAAGTTTAACAGGTGAGTGTGTGAAACCAGATGGTGAAATTTGGTTTTAAAATGATTATTTACAGTGGTGTGAAAAAGTGTTGGCCCCCTTCCTGATGTCTTATGTTTTTGCATGTTTGTCACGCTTAAATGTTTCAGATCATCAAACAAATTTAAATATTAGACTAAGACAAGAACAGCACGCGGAGAGCACAGACCTCTGCCAAGACAGATCTGCCCCCCCCCATCACCAAAATTTAATAATTTCTTCCTTGTGCCAGTATCAACATTTCCTGAAAATTTCCTGAAAATCTGTCCATAACTTTTTGAGTTATCTTGCTAACAAACAAACACGCACACAAACAGGCAAACACACAAAGCAAAGTGATCACAATACCTCCTGGCAGAGGTAATAACACAAGTAAACACAAAATGTGAATCAAAGAAATTTAGGAACAAATGAGAATTTTTTTCCCTTAAAAAAATTTCTTCAATTTAAAAACTGCCTTTTGCGTTTACTAGTGTTATCTTTGTCTAATATTTAAATTTGTTTGATGATCTGAAACATTTAAGTGTGACAAACATGCAAAAAAATAAGAAATCAGGAAGGGGGAAAACACTTTTTCACACCTCTGTGTGGACTGAATATCTTAGAAATCTAGAGATGGAGCATTTAAAAAAAATTACAAAGATCCAGTTGATTATTGAAATTTCAACCTTGAGTAAAATTGTTTTTTTTTTTTTTTTTTTTTTTTTAAAGAACTCTAAAGCAGTTTGTGAGCATTTTAAATGCGTAGAGTGAAATTTATCACTCTAAAGAATTATATCATGACTTTTGTCATTATAGGTTTTTAGCCCAGCCTCCAGTTAGAAATGAAACCCCTTAACTCAACATGTTCTCATGCTTTTGTCCATATTTTTATTTTTTAGTTTCACCCTTAAAATAAGCAAAATATTCTTGCTCTTTTCCAGGCGTTGGTGTTTGTAACTGGTTAAATTTCAGTGTCATTACAGCATTAAATGGAACATCTAATAAAGACACATATCTTACAGTGGGATTTTGCACATGCTTCACAAAATTATTTTAATTTTAAGAAAAATAATAAGACTTTCCTGAAGCGAAATTCTTTCACTCCCTTAAATTCTTTTGTGCAGTGTTGTGTATTGGTCATATGAGGATGGTTTATCAGTCAAAGGCACTAGTTCGTTGGTGTGACATACATGATCTATCCACAGGTTCACCCACTCAACAGTGTGGTGATGTAGAAGGTCATGTAAGAGTGCAGACTTATGAACACATTTTAAAAATCCCCCTCCCTACCTTTGACGTATACCGTGATTTCATCATGTTTTGGGGTTTTTTTTTGGGAGGGGGTGGTTGTGTGAGTGTGTACTGTACATAAACACACAGTTTCCTTTTTTGTCATTGCTTTACACGAACATAAACAGAACAAAATGTATTCCTAAAACAATTAAAGGAAAATGACTTTTCACTGGGCTGTCAAGGTTAGCTAAACAAGTCTGTGTGTATATATGTGTGGCACCCAGTACCTAACGCCAAACCAGCAGAGGAAATGAATGATGTCATTGCTTAAACATTAACTCAAGAAGGCAAACAAGGCTCTTTTTGTTTAGTGGCAGCAGTGATCCTAAAAGATTCTCAGTGCTGCTCCTTCTCTCCATCTGGTCTGAAGCCACTAACTTCAGGCTGTATTTGGTCTGAACAGGTGTGGCCACGTTCACCATGTACGGACATGAGCGAGGAAGATGACCTTGTTAAAGAAAATGCTGAAATAACTGGCTTTGATGTTGAAAAAGAAGGTCCCGTTACAGGGAAATTTGACAAACCATGAGTATCTGAGCTGCAGTTTGAGTGAGATTTAGTGGTTTTACTGAAGCAAAAGATGTGAATATTTCTTCCACCATTGAGGGGGACAGTTAACGCCCCATTACCACAGGAAAACCTCCTGTCTGTACATACAGTTGACCCTGAGGCAAAAACACAACAACTTAACTCGACAAAGTTGGAGGGAGGTTCCTCTTTCTTTATGATTTCATCAAAACTTTCATAGGAATTATTAGTCAATCACTGCCTTGTGACTTTATCGTGTACTGTTTGTGTGTGTCTTTCCAGAATCGCCACAGGAGTGACAATCATGTCAACAACCGCAAAGTTGAAGTCCTTATCGATAGAAAGTGAGTATACTCCTGTGCACATTTACTGAAAAACAAGGGGGGTAGACCGTTTCATATTTATTTCTTTTAAAGCTAGAATAACGATGTGCATATTACACATTTTGCCGTCTTGTGAACTTAAATCATGTCAAATCTTTCCAACAAATGCAGAGAAATACATAATTTCATTCAATGTAACAGAGACCTCCTGCAGAAGAGATGCCATACTGAGTGTTCCTCAGTCAGTGTTTCATACAGGTGTTTCTCAGTGAATACTTTCAGTTTGGAGGGTTTAAAATAGCTCATATGTCCATCAGATCCCAAATCCAAATGAAACATACCTCACATGTTTGAAATAGCAGATTCCAGGTCAACAGGACACAAAAGCAGCGCTACCGTCCTGCAGCTGCTTCCTCTGGCTCTATTAGAAAGAACCTGGGCTATTTTAACTGTCACAGAAAAAAACTGATATTCAGTGAAACACACAGGAAAGGTTTGTCCAAAAACAAGTCACTGAGTTTGAAGTGTTATTTTAGACATTAGAGGCCAACAGTGATTACTGTTGTAGGACTCAGGGCCAGTCGTAGTCATGACACTGGTCTTGAGGTTTCAGTCAAGTTTCACAAGCAGTTGCATTTGACTTGGTCTTGCCTCAGTCTTAGGCTCAGTTTACACGACAATGCTCTCGGTTGAAAACGACAAAATATTTTATCAGATGTGCCTTTTGTTTAGACGGCAACAGTGTTTTAGGGGTTGAAAATGCACAAAAGTGAAACCACTTTCCAGAGTGGAAATCTTAAAAACGCTCCACTCTCGCATCACTGTCTAAAGGTTTGAAAACGCTAAACTGCGTTTTCTCGTTGCGTAGAATCTACACCACAGTCAGGCACCAGTACAGGAAAATATGTCGGATTATTTCCCTGCGACGGACCTTCAAGTTGCCCTAGCCACTCTAATTTACATCCAAGAGTCATTTCAGCAATTGTCACGAATCTGTATAGAGAGTAGGAGAGAGCAGACAAGGCACATTAACTGCCTTCAGCAAATTATTGATGCACCAATACAGCGGAACCGGACAGCTGTGGATGAGTCAATGGTGGGACAATGGAGTAGTTGACGACCATATATGGCATGAGAATTTTCGTATGTCCAAACATCGTCCATCCATCCATCCATTATCCACCGCTTATCCGGGGCCAGGTCGCAGGGGCAACAGTCTAAGCAGGGATGCCCAGACTTCCCTCTCCCCAGACTCCTCCTCCAGGTCTTCTGGAGGGACCCCGAGGTGTTCCCAGGCCAGCCGAGAGACATAGTCTCTCCAACGTGTCCTGGGTCTTCCCCGAGGTCTCCTCCCAGTGGGACATGCCCGGAACACCTCCCCAGGGAGGCGTCCAGGAGGCATCCGAAACAGATGCCCGAGCCACCTCAGCTGGCCCCTCTCGATGTGGAGGAGCAGCGGCTCTACTCCGAGCTCCTCTCTGGTGGCCGAGCTCCTCACCCTATCCCTAAGGGTGCGCTCAGCCACCCTGCGGAGGAAACTCATTTCGATCGCTTGTATCCGGGATCTTGTCCTTTCGGTCATGACCCAAAGCTCATGACCATACATCAATGAAAAGGAAATTTCACACACTTCAGCGTGTCCGTCTGCATGCAGATTTACCCCAAAAATGCACATCTAAACGTGGAATTGAAAGTGAGAACACAACGCCACTTTGGCGTTTTCGTTCAGATCATTACTGTCTAAACATAGTCATAGTAGAGGACTGAAGATAATCAAACCAATCAAGAGTGGACTCATTGTCTGATTCATTTCTTAACATCATTATCATGATTTGATGTGAAGCTTCCTGCTTCACATGCAACTTTCCTCTTTTCTTATTCAACCTTTTTGGAGCGGAAATTGTGTCTGTGTGGAGGAGATATCAGTCACATCTTCTCTGGTAAATTTGTCAATGTAAACCATCACTATCCAAAAACAGTTAATTAAAAGAAGAAAAACAGCATTGTATAGTAGTAATCATTGCATTCTATGATGCAGTGATTACTGTGATGGTGGGGGTCTTACCATAACTAACTTATCGTCACTCAGGATTCATAAAGATGCTTATTGCTAACAATAGTAATGTGCCTCTGTACCAAACCTCTTTAGAAATCTCCTCATCCAAAAGGGTACAGGGAATATTATATGTGGGTTAAAACACAGTAATGTCCTGTCAGAGTGAACTTTAATTGATTCTGACATTTATTTCAATATGAAGTAGCTCCTTGTTTTGGATTATCCCTAATGGTCCAACTAAAGCAAAAATGAATTCAAAAGTAAAAATTTGGGTCATTTAGCAACACGAATCTTTCAAATTGTCTCTAAAATGTCATGTCAGAGAGATTTCGAATACTGTTTTGACCCTCGTACATATTACCCACCTGTGTATACTGTATGTTTCAGGGCACAACACTTTAGTTGTTTGTCAATTTCCCACCTAGCTACATGTGCAAGCCACCTAATTAGTTTGTATATAATGATGAATGTATAATAATTAGCAAAAGTCCTAGGCCAACATTAGGTTTGTTGGTTTAGTACAGTTCTCATGTCCACATATGTATTTCTCAGTGTCTGTATCCAATCTGAATATATGTGAGGTATGCACAGCAGTAAAAACAGCTTTTGGGGGGAAAAGAGCATCTATAAACCAATGATAGTATTTAGTGTGACCTCCGTTTGCACATAACATGGTTTCACCCTTTTGTTCAGACAATATGAGATTAATTGCATTAATTCTCTGATGTTTGATACCAGGTTTCATTCAAACTCTTATCAAATGTTTGTAACTGTTTGTGCTGCTTCTTGTCATGGGGACAGGGGTCACACTGACATAGTCACTTTAATCTTTAGAACCAGTTAAGTTTGTTTTGTTTTTTGTGTCTTTCAAGGCTGTGCACATATTTCCCATGTCTTCTTGTTGCATCTGAATGAAGGGGATAAATATGTATGTTCATTTCAACCCTGCAAGCACAACAAACCTGAGCCTTTCTGTACTGCAACTCACAATTTTAACTGCCTTGATTGATTTAACATGAGATTCTTAATTTTAGTCAAGAATGTTTTAGCTTTTGTTTTAATTATCTCTTATTCCTGTTGTAATTATTTTTTTTTATTTTTATATTTTCTGCACTTTCTTTTTGTTTAATGTTTTATTCTCCATGATTTTAATGTAATTTTATGCATTTGTAAGCTTTGTGTATGAATGGTGCTATGTAAATTAATTTGCCTTGCCATGTCTTGCACAGAACAGAGAATATTATGACAAACTGTTCCTAAGTTACATTTTTTGTTCATGATATACAGTGATAATGGTAAGCTACATACATCTATTGAGGTAGCGTACAATATATAAAGTTATATTACATCAACATTAGCTCATGTTACCGCTGACAAACACTAGACACCTCAGTACCACAGCACCACTCCCTCATTGGGGTGAGGCTAGACTCTATTTCAACTACTCCAAGTCTTGTTTTTATCTCTGATTCTAAATTTCTATGAAGATTTAGCAGAATTGACTTGTTTGACTTTACAAAAGATGCGAAATGAAAGCAAATGGAAAGAAAACTGGAGATGAAATAGGTTGTACTCAAAGATTTAAGGACTGATAAACTGAGCCACAGGAAGCAGCTGCAATACAATGGGAAGTACCTTTAGTTTGCTTCCTGTTTACCGGGCATCTGCTGGTTTTTAATATCACACATCCAAGAGGAGATCAAACCCAATGCAGGGAAGAAATACCTATCTCTTATAATGGTAGGTCCTTTTAGATGTGCAGTTTTGTTCATCCATAAAATAGTGGCAGCAAAATCTTAATATTTTTCCAGTAAATATACCTGCCAGGTTTCATAAACATTTTCCAAATTGTTAAAGATGATACAAACAGATTAATTTTTACTTTTTTAATTATTTAGGACATATCATTGTTCTGTGGAAAATAGATAGATATTTCAGTAGGGCTTAAAGTGATGGTCTGACTGACACTAAAACTGACAGACAATACAGGAAGTAGACAGGAACACATCGTCAAGGAAAGTGGCTAATATTAGGATAACCTTGGTGTTCACTGCTTATGTAAGGTCCCTCAGAGTAACTCGAGGACAGTTTGTTTCCTGACAGTTGCCAATAGACAAGGGAAAAGAATAACATCTCTCTCTCTCACTCACTCACACACACACACACACACACACACACACACATACACACACACACATATACTCCAAACATATATGGGTCAGATCAAGCAAAAGTGAACATTAGTATCAAAAAAGTTCCACCTTTCATTTCTCAAATAGGCTCATTTTTTTAGCTTAAAAACTCTATTTTATGGAACTAATAATAATAATAATAATAATAATAATAATAATAATAATAATAATAATAATAATAACTAGAAGCACTCGGAGAGCGCAGACCTCCGCCAAGGCTGATCAGTGGCCCCCCCCGTGGGCCCCCCCACGCCAAGGAGGTTATGTTTTTGCCAGGGTTTGTTTGTTTGTCTGTCTGTCTGTTTGTCTGTCCGTTAGTGTGCAACATAACTCAAAAAGTTATGGACAGATTTTGATGAAATTTTCAGGGTTTGTTGGAAATGGGCCCCCCCGTGGGCCCCCCCACCCCCGATCACCACCAAAATTTAATAATTTCTTCCTTATCCCATTTCCAACAAACCCTGAAAATTTCATCCAAATCTGTCCATAACTTTTTGAGTTATGTTGCACACTAACGGACAGACAAACAGACAGACAGACAAACAAACAAACCCTGGCAAAAAAAAAACATAACCTCCTTGGCGGAGGTAATAATAATAATAATAATAATAATGATAGATTTTATTTGGTGGCACCTTTCAAGTCACCTAAGGTCACCTTCCAGACAATAAAAAGCATAAAATAACAACATTAAACATAATTAAAACCAAACATTAACCTAAAAACAAGTGTAGTGCACAGTGTCCAGTTAAAGTGAATATGCCAGTTTGAACAGATGGGTTTTGAGTTTGGATTTAAATGTTGTGATGGAGTCTGACTGTCTTAGGTGTGTGTGTGTGGGGGGGTGTGCCATAGTTTGGGTGCCGAGCAGCTGAAGGCTCAGGCACCCATGGTGCTGAGGCGTGATGTAGGTTTACAAAATTTCACTATCACTTGTACGAAAAAATATATAAAGATATAATCAATACTAGAAGCACTCTGAGAGCGCAGACCTCCGCCAAGGCTGATCAGTGGCGCCCCCCGTGGGCCCCCCCACCCCCGATCACCACCAAAATATAATCATTTCTTCCTTATGCCATTTCCAACAAACCCTGAAAATTTCATCCAAATCTGTCCATAACTTTTTGAGTTATGTTGCACACTAACGGACAGACAAACAAACAAACAAACAAACCCTGGCAAAAACATAACCTCCTTGGCGGAGGTAATAAAATGAAACCTGAAAAGGACTGAAATATGCAAGTGCACTATGAACTTTAATAATAATATTTGTTCTTGTATCAGTGATATTTTCAGTCTGTGAATCTGTTGAACTAATTATTCAACAATACATGAATATCCAAAGGTTCTGTCCGGTCCAATTATTAGTCCAATATGCTCTGCTATTATCTGTATATATATCACTACAGTTGTAATATGTCTGTTCAATAAAAGTTTAGGATCATATTTGTAGTGTTTTAGTTCCAGTCAGTCTTTTATTGTGATACTGAACAAAGGTCCAAATTGCTGTCCCTGTGTCACATCAGATTTGTGTTCATACAAACTGATCCTTTAAACATTTGTATCCAATACTGATCACAATTGTAGTTTAACACCAGAGCTAAAGCCCTATGTTTCATTTAGGATCCATTTCTTATGATTGTACATTTGCGTAAAGCGAAAAAAAAAATCAGGGTCAATTTGAGTCCCTGTGTCACACAACAGTAATTTAAGTATTTTTACCCCAAAATTGTATTTCTGTAAACTGTATCCCAGCTGACATGTCCATGTGGGCCCCAGAAGGGTTACATCTGGGCTGGATATAAGGGTCCCATGTGGGTTTGTCCGCAGTTTCCATGGTGGCCCCACATGTGTTTGCCCATATCAGAATCAGAATCAAAATCACAATCAGAATCTCTTTATTGTCATTGTACCAAGTACAATGAAACTGAGGTAAAGCTCTCAGGTTAAGTGCAAAAATTTACAGACAGACAACAAATATCAGTAAAAGGCACAGTTATTTACATTAAAAAATAAAAACTTTTGCAAACTTAGATATTTGTAAAACATAGAATTTAAGTAGTGCAAAAAACATGAGAAGTAGTGCAAATGACATGAAAGATAAATATTATGGGATAAATAGTGTGAAGAATAAATAATATAAGATATTCAGATCTCTGATTCTGATGTGGGCAAACACATGTGGGGCCACCATAGAAACTGCGGACAAACCCAAATGGGACCCTTATATGCAGCCCAAATGGAACCTTTCTGGGGCCCACATGGACATGCCGGCTGGGACCATGTGTCATGTGACAGTACTTACTCAGACCTATTCATACATGTATTAAACATGGAGATCGGTTACTGAGTTTAAACACAGACTAATAAACAGGACATGTGTCCCTGTGGCACTGCTGGATCTGGCCTCTATTCACTCGTCTGCATCTTCTCCACAGACTGCGGAGTGAGAAATGGATGGATGTGCAGGTGGGAGACATCATCAAACTGGAAAACAACCAGTTTGTTACAGTAAGTGAACTGGACAAAATCCAAAAGTTCAAGCTATTACCACTCACTTTATTCGAATTAACTGAAACCATACATCTGACTTTTTTAAGTGAAGTGACTGAAGTTTTCCAAAGTCTTTTGAAGTATTGTATTTTTATTTTCATATGATGATCTTTTGAGATTAATCTACTGTATAGCCAATTTTCCTAAAGTTTTCTGTGATTTCGGGAGGCTTAGGCTGTGTGAGGTTTTCCTGTTGCTTTGACTTTAACTAGTTTGCATAATTTTGGACAGACGTATTTATATTTTTATCTATCATATAATATTTTGCCAATACTAGATGACATTAGGGTTAGGGTTAACTCTAACACCAATCCACATTTTCCTAATTGTACATGCATCTATGATTCTGCAGTGTTTCCAGTATTATGTTGCAGTGAACTCATGCCACACCTGAGATTTATAATAAGACAAAAACATTTTTAAAAACATTTTTACACCCAAAAGTGTCTGTGTGAATCAGACTTACTTCACATGGGAACCCAGAGGTTTTCATCATTAGGTCAATTATAGGTGAATAATAATAATGGATTGGATTTGTATAGCACTTTTCCAGGCACCCAAAGTGCTTTTCATTGCATCCATTATTCACTGACTCCACAGTGACACACTGGGGGGGGTAAACTACATCTGTACCCACATCTGTCCGGGGACAGGCTGATGGAAACATGGCTGCCAATCTGTACCAACAGGCTCTCCGACCACCACCAAACATTCATCCACATTCACATTCCAACACTAGTGTGAGTCACACTGGGTGAAGTGTCTTGCCCAAGGACACAACGGCATGTGACTGGGACGGAGCAGGATTTGAACCGACGTCTTCCACCTCCTGAGCCACAGCCACCTGATTCAGACTAATGCAGTCTGAAACTAAACACTTAAGTGTGAACAAACACTAATGTATCCACATAAAGTGAAACAAAGTCACCAGCCAAGTGAATGCTACAGACGGTTTAGTGCAGGAGTCAGCAACCCTGGTCCTAGAGGGCCACTGTCCTGCATGTTTTAGATGTTTCCCTCTTCCAGCACACCTGATGGTCATTATTAGGCTTCTGCAGAGCTGGATGATAGGCTGATCATTTGAATCAGGTGTGTTGGAAGAGGGATACATCTAAAACATGCAGGATAGTGGCTCACTAGGACCAGGGTTGCGACCCCTGGGTTAGTGCAACACTCCCTGTAAAATAACATAATTTCAGCACTATTATATTCCCTCTGAAAAGCAAATTAAGATCAATCCTATTTTCAGAGGGTGAGATGGCCCTGCTCTATATTCAAGTGTGCATTGCTGTGTCTGCTGCTGACATGCACTCTACTGATGCCCTTCAGGAGCATATTTAGATGACTCAGTTAGGGTAAAATTGAGGTACCCCTCATAAGAGCAGACCCACAAAGAGAAATCAAACTCCAAATTGAAGTCAGTGGCACTCATGAACTCTAAAATGTTTAATGCGCATATCTACTATTTGACAACATGTTCCTTTTATTATTTGGAAAATATTGTTTTCTTTATTTAATGGACACTTTGAGTTTGAGGTGACTTTGGTCTGACATGTTCCTCCACGGTTCCTTAGGTCCTTAGATTGGTGCTTCTTATTTATTCCTAGGTTAAGTTCGTTGTCTCTCTTACTCTGTCCATCCATTGTTAACAACTCTCCTGCTATTTGTCACTCTTTAAGTTAGAAATCTAACTCCAAACCTGAAGGTGCAGCTGTATTATATGTAACAGTGTTTGATTGAATTAGCATTAAATGGATTGTGTGCTTCATGATTTCAGGCTGATCTCCTGTTATTGTCCAGCAGTGAACCCCTTAACCTGGTGTACATTGAAACAGCAGAACTGGATGGGTTAGTAACTGTTTGTTTGTGTGAGTGTTTGTGACCCCCCCCCCTCGACTTGTTGTACTTTCTCTTTTTCTTTTTTATCAAATCTTTCTCCTCTCCTCCTCCTCAGAGAGACTAACCTGAAGGTGAGGCAGGCTCTACCAGTAACAGGAGACCTGGGAGATGACATTGAAAAGTTGGCAGACTTTAATGGTACGACTTCTACACAGCATGTGCAGTAGAGGATCTGTTGTTGCTGAACACTGCTGTAAGCTTTGCCTTTTTACTTTCAGGTGAGGTACGCTGTGAACCCCCCAACAACCGCCTGGACCGCTTTACAGGAACACTAACCTATGCTGGCCAGAAATATCCACTAGACAATGAAAAGATTCTGCTGCGAGGCTGCACACTCAGGAATACAGAGTGGTGCTTTGGACTGGTGCTGTTTGGAGGTGTGTGATGGGACAAATGGAAACGCATACAGTTATTGTGTATTTCTTGAATGACGTGATCCATACTGAGACAAAAACATGATGTCCTCCTCCATTTGTTCCATTCATAAGAGAGGCTATGTGTCATGAAAACCTTGAGGGAATTTCTTCACATATCATTAGCCTCATAGCATTATTGTCTAACTCATACACAAATGGACAGAAGTATTGGGACATGTTGACTTCAGGTGCTTCTTTTCTAACAGGGGTCTGGGTTACAAAACAATAATGACAAATATCATAATATAGTTTTGTATTGGGATAAATATCATTGCTTTGGTTTAAATTGTTATCTTTTCCAAAATGCCTCAGAGATGGTTTTTACTTAATTTCTCTCAACGTTGATTTTTTTTATCCATGACTATGATTTTAAATGCTCTGCCTCTAAATTTCTAAAATATTTTTTACGGTCTGACTAAATAATTTTGTAACACAACTACCCATCTCCTTTCTTCACATCTGACTGGGGAAGAAAAATCTCCCATTAAACCTTAAGGAAATATTGATATTTATAAACTATATGGACATAAATATTAGGACACATGTCTACAGCTGTAAGATGTCCTGTTTAAGATGATTTTACATATAAACATCAATATTAATAATCAATATTATATTTATCACAATATAAAACAATATTATGGCATGTGTCATTATTGTTTTGTATCCCAGACCCCTGTTAGAAAAGGAACACCTGAATTTAACATGTCCACATACTACAGTCCATTTGTGTATGAGTTAGGCTATTATGCTATGAGGCTAACGATGTGTTACAATACAGTACAAACATTTTCTTGGATTCCACACTGAACTCATTCAACTTCTCCTTTTGCAGGTCCCGAAACAAAGCTGATGCAGAATTGTGGGAAGAGCACGTTCAAACGCACCAGCATAGACCGACTGATGAATGTCCTAGTCCTCTGTGTAAGGCTTTGTTGGCTTCGTCATTCATCATTCCTTTTGACCTGTTCTCAGGACTGCCAGCAGTTTACACACCTGTATTTAGATCTGTGAATAATGACCTACCAATGGACTAAGTTTGAAGACTGTTTTTCACATACATCAACAAATAGATATTTGGTGACATTATAGCTAGTTTTCTCAAACCTACTTGAAAGCTTTTTTGGAAGATATTTATTGATTAGAAGTCTCCTAATGTGCATGATTAGACTCTGTGGTTCTTTGACCTGTGAAAAAACTTCCATTTTGTCATCCTTGTGTAGATTTTTGGTTTCCTGGCCATAATGTGCACCATCCTGGCCATAGGGAACTTCTTCTGGGAGATGAACGAAGGCTCACAGTTCACTGTATTCCTGCCTAGACAAGAAGGCAAAGATGCTAAATTCTCTGCCTTCCTCACATTCTGGTCCTATGTCATCATCCTCAACACTGTGGTGCCCATCTCTCTCTATGTTAGGTAACAATATTTTGACTCTACTGCTTCTTGTGTGATATTTATTAGAAAAACTAAATGCAGCTTTTTTGAAAGAAGAAAAAAGCAGTGAGTTTTCTCCTAATCTTGCTGCTCTGAACAGTGTGGAGATAATCCGACTGGGGAACAGTTTCTATATCGACTGGGACAGGAAGATGTATTTCGCACGGAACGATACCCCGGCTGAGGCCCGAACCACTACACTGAACGAGGAGCTCGGCCAAATCAAATACGTCTTCAGCGACAAAACAGGAACACTCACCCAAAATATCATGACCTTCAACAAGTGCTCCATCAATGGCAAATCATATGGTAAAAAACATTCCTTTTTGTGTAATTATGATGAATCATGGTTATTTTAGTCTCTGGATATCCTCAAATTAGAGAATTACCTAAGGAGTGATCAGAACTTTTATTTTCTTAAAGCAGAATTGTGGCTCATGAAAGAAAGTACCTATGTTTATTAACACCAACAAAGCCAGTGGCCACACCTCTAAATTATTGTATTTTCACAGTGTGTTATTTTCAGTTCACTTTATTTTAAAAAAGCGACAACATGTGCACTGTGAGTTTTTTGCAAAAATTAGTGTTAGATGATCAGTGCATCACTGAGCAAAAATGGTGATTATCTCTTTTATTTTTGTAAAATTGTTGAGGCTTTGCTTCGGGTAGCTGCAAAACTGACGTGTTAATGAGTGCATGAATGTTGTCATTAGGAGTGGTTTTAGTGATTGGACCACAGAGTGATGTGAGCAGCCCATCTATGAGCCACACTCTGGTCATTAACCAAGGACCTGCATTGTCTCTGGATAAATCAGTGATAAAGAAAGAATTGTATTCAAGTACAAATAAGTGATATTGAATTCCAAGAAAAATACAAGCACAATCAGGAAGAGAAGGACAACACAAAAATAATGCTACAGTCAAAGAAAACAATTACAACAGTGTGGTGGGAGTGCAAATAATTCATAAACTGAAGGTCTGTTCTATTAAGAGTTACTAGAATAGGTTTGCTTTAATAATCACAATGCGTACATGTATTCTTAAGAATATGTTTCTTGTGGCTTGTGTGTCAAAGATTTTAAATCCATGTTAAAAAACAACTTATTAGTTATTAGTAATTATTTTCTGTTTTTCTCCTTATTTGCAGGTGATGTTTATGACTATACAGGCCAAAGAATAGAAATCACTGAGGTGAGTGGATTAGAACAACACAAAACAAACGGGTAAAATATGGTACGTCCTCGTGTCACCTATAGAGGGGATTTGCAGATGTCGAGCCCTTCTCAGTAGAATAACATTACATTTATCCTGGTTAAGGTAGCTGAAAGTATTGGTTTAAGGAAGTCAAGAACCTTGTACTCACCCACATCTTACTTTCAATGATTTACCACTTCCGTCTTAAAGATGAACAGTAACACTTGATTTCACAGGATAACGTCTAATCAGATAAGCTGCCACAAGTTTACCTTGACGCTACATAAAAAATATTAGGCAATCTGTGTTGCATACTGTTGTTTTTTTCCTTTCGTCGAGCATCAACATTTGTTAGTCCCCTACTTTTCTGTCTTCCTCTAACCAGAGTACAGATACAGTGGACTTCTCATTCAATCCACTGGCCGACCCTCGCTTCATGTTCCATGACCACGCCCTGGTGGAGGCGGTGAAACTTGAGAACCCAGAGGTCCATGCCTTCTTCAGACTGCTGGCCCTCTGCCATACTGTGATGGCCGAGGAGAAGACAGAAGGTGAGGACAGATGGAGTGTATCTGTGGGAGTAAGAAAACACAGCCCGTATGAGAAATACACTTCACTAGCCAACACATTAAAGCACATCTGCAAGTTTGAAGACAGTTGAATCAGCCTGAGTTCTGTTGTTCCTGTGTTTAAAGGTAGTTGTTAGACAGCAACAGAACTTGATACTCTTTCAGGTTTTGTTCACACTACTTGCTCAATTCATTTTATGGTATGTCCAGAATGTACTCCAGAATGATGGATTTTGCAACACTGGACAGCAAAATAATCACATGAAATATGGTTTGTTTACGTAAGATCCAATTGCAATTCCAGGTGTATTTTGATAGACGCATTGTAATCCAGTCACTCTGACCACTCAAACTGGCACACACTGTGACACACCATGATCGAATCCAAAGTAATGAAAGTACTGAGGCGCATCCAACAACAGTCCATGGACAGATGCAGAATTAAATAGTCTGTCAGAACCAGTGTTGTCAACTTAGTGATTTATTTGCTGGACATTTATTTAAATTCTTAGTAACAAATCTACAACTTTAGCAGCAGATTTAAGTCATTTTAAGTAGTGATAGATATTTCTTAGAAAGTGTTCCTCTTGCTTTTAGCAATGACTGTGTTCAGTGAGAGCAGCAGCATTTAGTCGACCAATCAACAGCCAAATAGACAAACAAGTTATGAATGGATGTACGTGGTAACCACTCACTGATGCTCTTTGACTGGGAAACTCTGTCTCAGTGTATAGAAGCATGTTTGTTCTTTTTCAAGTTCTGTGTCAGAACTGAAAAAATATTTATTTTCCGCAATCCACAGTTACGGGTACATGTAAATATCAACATGATGGTGTCATAAATACGCATCCATATCATTCAGCTACGTCTGAACAGGATTTAGCTACTTTGCAGTTTGGAAGGAACCTACGAGGAAAGGACAATGAGGAGAAATGTGTGTAGTTTACTGAGATACAGATACAGGTTGTGGTGTTTACACAAAAAATCTAATCTGACCACTTGCAAATTATACCACTAAATCTTTAAGACTTTGTCTTAAAGATTTGAATTATGAAATACATTTAGGTTGCCTCTCTGGACTAAAACTTGCAAACCTAGAGCAGGATGTGTGAGGGAAGTGCATTCATATGCTTCTAATAACTGAACTGTACACACTATTCCAGTGACAGAGGAATATTCATACTCTAACAGTAAAAAGAATATAGATTTGTACAACTTTAGGATATACCGATTATAGCAATGAAGTAAGAAGTCATGAAAAGGAGACTAAAATTTTGTCCATCTTTCTTGTTCAGGTGAGCTTTTATACCAAGCCCAATCTCCAGATGAGGGAGCATTGGTAACAGCTGCCAGAAACTTTGGATTTGTCTTCCGATCTCGAACTCCAGAAAGTGTTTCCATCATGGAAATGGGACAGCAGCGCAGCTATGAACTCTTGGCTATCTTGGATTTTAACAATGTTCGTAAAAGAATGTCTGTGATCGGTGAGGAACCCAACACAAACACATACTTTAAATGATATTTTCTCTTTAGTGTAGCCTGGTAATATTTAGGTTTTTAATGCCTATTTCTTGGTGTGTCTTTTAAAACAGTCCGAAGTCCAGAGGGGAAGCTCTCTCTGTACTGTAAAGGTGCAGACACCATCATCTATGAGAGGCTGCACCAGTCCTGCAGCAAACTGATGGATGTCACCACAGAGCACCTCAATGTCAGTAGTCAGTAGCTATGGAAGAATTACTTGGAAAAAGAGCACAGATTTTCTGCTACTCTGAGGATGTGTTTGCCAGTGAACTGGCTCGTCATCGTGTGTCGAGTGTGTTTGTGTGTGTGTTTATAGATACAAAGTTTATCTTAATGTTCCTGTACCACACCCATATGAGGACATAGCTGAACATAGCCAACAGAGGTATCAACCAAAACCATTCATGCTTCTTTCTTTCAGTGGACTGAAATTTTTTTTAGTAAATAGAGAAATCCATTATGTAAACAGGTTTCATCACATCAGTTTGGTTCATAAATCTGTTTTATGGTTTAGGATCATTGAAGGTCTGTAGCACAGAGCAATTCATCAGCTGATCAAAGGCTAATTTGTAAAATTTTAGTTTTACAATTTTCAAAATGAATATAACTCCAATGAAAAATAACACAATTCTATCAGAATGGAAGTTATTATTGGGATTAATATTATAGTACAATATGTAAATTTGGATAATTGTTTGTAGACATATCCTGTGTAGTCTGCTTTTGTAACGTATAATTGCCCTGTTTTCTCTCCTGTTACTCCACAATACTTTTATTCTGGCTTTATACATTAATTCCTCTTCTTAAGTTCAGATTTCCAAAACCTAAACAGACATTTCATTTCTTTTTTCCTGCATAGTTTATTTCTTAGATTAGCCAAAATTTATGTAGCTGGGAACATGAATTTAACTTCTGTGTATATCTACAAATACCATTAGCTTGTGTGTGTGTGTGTGTGTGTGTGTGTGTGTGTCAGTGTGTGTGTGTGTGTGCGCGCGCGTGTGTGTTGTTCTTCCAGATTGTGTTTGTTGGGTTAGTGTGTATATGCTCATGCAGCGTTCATCCATATTTGTCCATGTGTGTTGTCGTGCAGGAGTTTGCAGGGGAGGGGCTGCGGACTCTGGCCCTGGCCTATAAGGATCTGGATGAGGACTACTTCAGCCAGTGGAAGCAGCGCCACCATGAGGCCAGCACTACCCTGGCTGACCGGGAAGACAAACTGGACCAGCTGTACGAGGAAATAGAAAAGGATCTCCTGGTCTGTTCAAAAAAATAGCTGGATTTACCAGCGTTAAACATCCAATACATCAGCCTTTTTCTTTATATTATATATTACACAACATATATGTAAGCTAATGGAATGTAATTGTGTGGCATAATTGTGTTTCCAGTTGTTAGGTGCAACAGCGATTGAAGACAAATTACAGGATGGAGTACCTCACACTATAGAGCAGCTGTCCAAAGCTGACGTTAAAATCTGGGTTTTGACCGGCGATAAGCAAGGTATAAGTTCTATCAGCTTTTGTCTTCTATGTCAAACAATAATGTACAGTAACGTCAAAGAAGAATGTATTCAACCTCAGGCACTTGTTTTTCAGTTAGTACTCATTCCACATTCTACTTTACAACTCGATTGACTATGAGAAAGTAACAATTTCTTTTGTGAAGACAGTGTCATTGAAATGTGAACACCGTACAAACAACAAAAATATGAGAAAAGTTGCAATATCAGAGAATCATCCTTTGAACGGAAAATGTTTCTAGTTGTATTTCTACATTTTATTGACTTATAACTAATATTTCTATTTTTTTTTTTTTTTTACTTCAGAAATGTGTATTCCTACGGTGGCCCAGAGGTGCAACAGGCCAAAAAATTATCCACTAGATGAAAAAAATTATCTACTTCAAGAAAAAAAAAGAGAACAGCCTAAAAAAATTATCCACGAGATGAAAAAAATTATCTACTACAAGAAAAAAAAAAGAGAGAGAACAGGCCAAAAAAATTATCCACTATAAGGAAAAAAAAAAGAGAGAACAGCCTAAAAAATTATCCACTAGACAAAAAAATTATCTACTGCAAGAAAAAAAGAGAACAGCCTGAAAAAAATTATCCACTATAAGAAAAAAAAGAGAACAGCTTAAAAAAATTATCCACTAGATGAAAAAAAAATCCCCAATAAGAAAGAAAAGAGACCAGCCAAAAAAATTATCCACTAAAAGAAAAAAAAAAGAGAACAGGCAAAAAAATTATCTACTAGCCCAAAAAATTATTCAATATAAGAAAAAAAAAAGAACAGGTGAAAAAAATGATCTACTATGAGAAAAAAAGAGAGCAGCCCAAAAAAATATCAACTATAAGAAAAAAAAACATCATCCACCTTTTCAATTACGGGGGCGCTGTTTACCCGAAAGGTGCCTTGCTTTAAAATTAAGACCACCACAAAAAATAAAAGGATAGGCTGAAAAATTTTAAGGCTTTCGGCTAATGTGGCTAATGCTAAGGAAGTACCCCACCGGAAGTGGAGGTCGTGCGCTAAGAAATAAAGTTATTTTAAAATATAGATATTTCCATTAATATAGTTTGCAAAGCAGTTAAATGATTAAATACGGTTCCAGTGTCTGCTCAAGGTTAGGCATGGGCGTTAAATGGTTAAGGTTAGGGTATGGTTGGGGTTAGTTTTCGGTGGTAAATGGCCCTTGTGTGCACTGTGTGAAGGTTCGTTGCTAACCTAATGCTAACGCAAAAAGTTGACGGCAACTTTGTGAACTACCAGTGCGAGTAAACAGTTGTGTGATTACGGTGTTGAATTGTTCAACTGCCTGACATTCAATATCATTTTTGATGAATATTCGCTACAAGAAGTTCTAAAATTATTTTATTTTGAGAGGAGGAGAAGAGGAGCTTCCTGTGGAGCTCCACTATCATGGCATCGCCCATTTGTTGAGAGACAGCGAGTGCATATTGCGGCACCGACACCTGGTGCCGTGGCACCTCGGCTGGTGCGGCACCGAGGTTGATGCCGCGAGGTGTCGTGGCACCTCGGCTGGTGCCGCGACGTACCGCGGTACCACGGCTCGGTGCCAGGTACCCCAGCACGGCACCGCGTACCATGGCTCGGTACCACAGCTCAGCTCGTTGCCAGGTGCCGAGGCACTGCGGTACCACGGCACACATCTTTATCTCCACAAAATGTCCTTCTTGATCTAGTGTTAGTGAAGACACTCCGTTTGAGTTGAGGAGCAGAGGTCTACCTGCAAACAAATGGGCAATGCCATGATAGTGGAGCTCCACAGGAAGCTCCTCTCCTCCTCCTCTCAAAATAAAATAACACAAAGTTGCCGTCAATTTTCGCGTTAGCATTAGCTTAGCAACGAACCTTCACACAGTGCACACAAAGGCCATTTACCACTGAAAACTAACCCCAACCATACCCTAACCCTAACCTTAACCATTTAACGCCCATGCCTAACCTGGAGCAGACACTGGAACCGTATTTAATCATTTAACTGCTTTGCAAACTATATTAATCTAAATATCTATATTTTAAAATAACTTTATTTCTTAGCGCACGACCTCCACTTCCGGTGGGGTACTTCCTTAGCATTAGCCACATTAGCCGAAAGCCTTAAAATTTTTCAGCCTATCCTTTTATTTTTTGTGGTGGCCTTAATTTTAAAGCAAGACACCTTTCGGGTAAACAGCGCCCCCGTAATTGAAAAGGTGGATGATGTTTTTTTTTTTTCTTATAGTTGATTTTTTTTTGGGCTGCTCTCTTTTTTTCTCATAGTAGATAATTTTTTTCACCTGTTCTTTTTTTTCTTATATTGAATAATTTTTTGGGCTAGTAGATAATTTTTTTTGCCTGTTCTCTTTTTTTTCTTTTAGTGGATAATTTTTTTGGCTGGTCTCTTTTCTTTCTTATAGGGGATTTTTTTTTCATCTGGTGGATAATTTTTTTTAGGCTGTTCTCTTTTTTTTCTTGTAGTAGATAATTTTTTTCATCTAGTGGATAATTTTTTTAGGCTGTTCTCTGTTTTTTCTTATAGTGGATAATTTTTTTGGGCTGTTCTCTTTTTTTTCTTGTAGTAGATAATTTTTTTCATCTAGTGGATAATTTTTTTAGGCTGTTCTCTTTTTTTTTTTTTTCTTGTAGTAGATCATTTTTTTCATGTAGTGGATAATTTTTTTGGGCTGTTCTCTTTTTTTTCTTGTAGTAGATATTTTTTTTCATCTAGTGGATAATTTTTTTAGGCTGTTCTCTTTTTTTTTTCTTGTAGTAGATAATTTTTTTTCATGTAGTGGATAATTTTTTTAGGCTGTTCTCTTTTTTTCTTATAGTGGATAATTTTTTTGGGCTGTTCTCTTTTTTTTCTTGTAGTAGATAATTTTTTTCATCTAGTGGATAATTTTTTTAGGCTGTTCTCTTTTTTTTTCTTATAGTGGATAATTTTTTGGGCTGTTCTCTTTTTTTTTCTTGTAGTAGATAATTTTTTTCATCTAGTGGATAATTTTTTTAGGCTGTTCTCTTTTTTTTTCTTGTAGTAGATAATTTTTTTCGTCTAGTGGATAATTTTTTGGCCTGTTGCACCTCTGGGCCACCGCAGGTATTCACTGTAAAGGTCTGTTTCATTTGGTTAGTTTTATGGGGTTTTTTTAGAATGAAAGGATATTGATTACAACATTAATAAGTCACTGCATTCGATGAGAATAAAAGTTTAATTCATTACTTCATCTGAAGACATAATTTTAGACAGATGGTGGGATATTGCATACTGTGCCTTTTCTGGTTCCTGCCCATTCATTCATGTTAATTATTTTGGTGACAGAAACTGCAGAAAACATTGGCTACTCATGCAACTTACTGCGAGAGGAGATGAACGAAGTCTTCATCATCTCAGGAAACTCACCAGAAGATGTCAGGCAGGAGCTGAGGTGAAAAGAAAAGACAAACAGCGTCTCCGTTCAAAGTCCAGGTCATTGATGGCAGTTTTTTAGTTGTGTATTTATATATTTATTGAGCAGGAATGCAAGAACCTCCATGAAACCAGATGCAACAGAAGACTCCATGTTCATCCCAGAGAGGATTTTGAGCAACCGTGTCAAAGTGATCACAGATGAGGTGGTGAATGGAGAGTATGGGCTTGTGATCAATGGACACAGTCTGGTACGTCATGAACAAGCCCATCCCACTTTCTAATCTCCCGCATATTTGAATGTAGCTTCATGAGTGCTTTTGGTCCCTCAGGCGTATGCCCTGGAGCACAGCATGGAGCTGGAGTTCCTGAGGACGGCGTGTATGTGTAAGGCAGTCATCTGCTGCAGGGTCACTCCTCTGCAGAAGGCTCAGGTGGTGGAGCTGGTCAAGAAGTACAAGCAGGCCGTCACACTGGCTATTGGAGACGGAGCCAACGACGTCAGCATGATCAAAGGTACCACAGCGTTTCCCGTGTCCGAGCTTACTAAACTCACTTCTGCAGATGTTAGTCAACAGCCACAACAGCTGCTTGAAAATGGAGTCAGTGCTTAAACTAACACCAATCCATGGTACTCCATTAAACAGCAACTTTTCTCTAGATATAGTCACTACATTTTTTTTCCAGGAGTCATGGTGCTCCTTGATAGGATACTAAGGCTAAGGGGATCTGTTTTTTTAATGACTGGTGTGATTGACAGTTCACTCACCATTGGAGTCAGACTTTCGGAGCATTATTTATTCCCTTTCCTCCCGCTCTAAGCTTCTTCACCCTTACTCTCCTGCTCGATCCCTCAGGTCAGCTGACCAGCTATTCCTTCAGGCACTGAGTTCTGTACCAAAGCCTGCTGCTGCTCCTAAACTATATATGACTTTACCTCTGCACATTCAACAGGCCTCTTCACTGTCCAGTTTAAGAACTCAGCTTAAAACCTATTTTTACTCCTTTCCTTTTGACCCAACATGAGTCTCTGCTGTTGTTTTAGGGTTTTGTTGTATTTACTATTTGTATTGTTTGTTTGTGTGTTTTACAGTTCTGTTTTTATGATTGATGCACAACTGTGGTTCTTAAACTGCTTTATAAATAAAGTTGAGTTGAGCTGAGCTGAGCTGAGCTACAGTTATTGAACACAACTCTATGTGTTGACATTAATCAAGTCACTGAAAATACTTGGTGTCAAAACATAGCATTCCTTTGTAGCAGTGCTTTCAGTATGTCCATAATATGCTAGTGTTAGCTGGGCCTTAAAGCTCAAAGATTTAAATAGCCAGCGAACCTTCAGGGGACATCGCAGCGGTATATCCACTTCTATTAAACAGCCTGGGGTTTAAGTTTGGAATTATAAAATGCATAAAAAAACACACCATTTTTTCTATCTTACCTTCTTTTAATTCTTTATGTTTCTGCCATCCTCTGGCAAAACAACAAATGTGGTTGCATTAAACTAATATAAGCTCATAAAAGGATGATTCAGATATCAGTCAGAAACAGCATTTGTCTGTCTCTTTTTTTGTTTCCTGTGGATTCACATCCCTTTAAATCTGCATTGTAACGGTGCATCTCTGTGTCCAGCGGCCCACATAGGTGTGGGCATCTCCGGTCAGGAGGGCATGCAGGCTGTGCTGTCCAGCGACTACTCATTTGCCCAGTTTCGCTTCCTGCAGCGCCTCCTGCTGGTGCACGGTCGATGGTCCTACCTACGAATGTGCAAGTTCCTGCGCTACTTCTTCTACAAGAATTTCACATTTACATTTGTACACTTCTGGTATGCCTTCTTCTGTGGCTTCTCTGCACAGGTGAGATGTTTATGAAAACGAAAGGTGAAGGAGAAAGAAAAACTATTAAAAAATATGGTGTCATTTAATGTCAGTCAGCACTCAGCCTCCCTTGTAACAGTATTGATGTTATCAAATCTTATCAATTTTCTCTAATTGTTTTCATGAACAAATCTAGTTCTGAACTGTTGTTTGAGAGGAATACCAGGAAAGTATGAGGATTCTAAACCTACAGTTACAATGGTGGTGCTGTAGTAGAAAGTGTTGGACGGTTTAGTTGTACTTTTTGCACTATAATGTGTAAAAGTATTCATATTTGGATCATGCTAGACTGATTACTTTGTGTGTGTGATTTGTCCTGTAGACGGTGTATGATGAGTGGTTCATAACACTCTACAACCTGATGTATACAGCGCTGCCTGTGCTGGGAATGAGTCTGTTTGACCAGGTAATTGTTTTTATGCATATATGTGTTTAAATAAGCTTCATTTTGTGTTGATTTTATGCATACTCAGGGAATTTTATTAATAAGAAGGATAAAAGACAGATAGAAACCATTAGATCAGAAATTTTCATCTTCGGAGCTGTAATTCCTTCATCTTTGTCTCCCTCTGCTGGTAAGGATGTGAATGACCTGTGGAGTTTTCAGCACCCTCAGCTCTATATGCCTGGTCAGCTCAACCTGTACTTCAGTAAGAAGGCCTTCTTCAAGTGTGCACTCCACAGTTGCTACAGCTCCTTGGTGATCTTCTTCATCCCCTACCTTGCCATGAACGACACAGTGAGGGATGATGGGAAGGACGTTGCTGACTACCAGTCATTTGCCCTCCTCACCCAAACCTGCCTCATGTTTGCTGTCAGTATTCAGGTACAGAGCTTCCCTCTTTGATTTTATTTTTTTTTAGCATTTGCTGGTGTTGGGTATTGGAGTAACAAATGCATAAATGTGTGTGCAGTTGGGCTTTGAGATGGCCTACTGGACAGCGGTGAACACATTCTTCATTTTGGGCAGCCTGGCCATGTACTTTGCCGTTACCTTCACCATGTACAGCAACGGCATGTTTCTCATGTTACCCTCAGCATTCCCTTTCATAGGTGAGTAGAGACACCTTTGGACTTGGACACATATTTCTCTTTACATGTCTCCAGATCATCAGCCTCATGCCATAATTGCCTTAGTCATATTTTTAGGATATCTGCATACAAAGAAGCAGCAGTGTTAGGAGAGTAAAGTTACATATGTATCACACTTTGACCAAAAATATGACTTAGGCAATTATGTTGTGAAGCTAACGATTTTTATCAGTTGGTTTTCTCCGTGAAATTCCTTGAAAATGTTTTTGCTCATGCTTTTTCAGCTTGGCAGTATAATACAAATTAGTACAGTGCAAGAAGTAAGTTTGGGGTGTTTATGAACTGGTTTACACCTAAAGTAAATATTTCTGCATTATTCTAACATTTTGGCTTTACTTTGGAATGATGTTTTAACTTTATTTTTATATATTTGTTTTCATTCTTGAAATTTCAACATCCTCATGGCCTGATCACAATCGAGGGTACCAGAAAGGGTGCACATATAGATAAAAAATAATAATGGTCTATCAAAAAATTAGACAGGCCATTTTATTTGTCTGATATTTCTCTTTTAAAGTCCAAAATATTTTTGTATTATGGTGTCTACTACAAATTTTGCAGGCTTGCCCCTGTCAAATCAGAAATTATTGGGTGTACAGACACTCCAGCCTAATAGCCTCCATATTTAATGCCTACAAAGATATACAAATGTTTCAGCACTCAGGAGAATCATGCATTGTTTATTGCATAGATGTGGTGTCCAAAGCATGCATGCTGAAAAATTCCATATATTGACAGAAACAATAAAATTAGACCGACATATTTTGAATATGGTGTACGGATACTACTTGATGTACGAACTTTACCAGATTGGAATGGAAATCTGTCTGAGCACATGGTGGCATCTGTGTTCGATCTGGAACTAAGTCTTGCTGGTACAGGAGGACAGAAACATTTGTGAACAAGTTATAACAACATATCTATAAGGCATATACGCCATATTATTGATGGAAGTATATTGGTGTACGGACACTACATGAATTTTGGTAAATAACGCGCCATTGAAAACATGTGGTTCAACGTAAACATCCGTTTGCGACATTGTCCCCAAATTTCTGCAGCCAGGGAGCATACCAAAATCTGTCTAGTTGTGCATATTTAGTCTTAATAATACTGAAATAACAGGTTCCCATTCTATCATTACAATTAAAGGGCTGTAAAAGAAGGGTTTTCACAACAAAATGGTTGATTGTCTTAATACTGAAAATAAGAATTGATAATCAAACAGCTGTTCAACAAATATGATCAATAAATGAAAAGCAATGTGATGTGTATATTTTGTAATAAAAAAGACACAGGAGTTGAGCAGTAATTATTTATTGTGTTACAAAACATTATGTACAATAATTTTGCTCTCTTATAACAATAAAATTGTGTTTCATGCTCATTGGGTTGCCATTTTATCAGTTTTTATCCGATTTCTTCAAATTTAGAGGATTGCAAGATCTAGTAATAAGATGGCCAAAGAAACATTTTGGGAATGGTTTTGGGGGTATCTTTTTGCAACACTGATTAATAACTGATGTAAATATACTTATACACCTTGATTGTGATCAGGCTGTCAACATTATTCTTATCACTGCAACTTTGCTTTTGAAAAGTCAACGGTATTCTTGACATTTTGATTTTATCTTAATGTTCCCAATTTTTTCTCAACATTTTTACTTTATTTTCAAATCACTTACTGATAAAAGATGTTTTGTGTCTCTCTAGAACAGCCCGAAACTCTCTGAACCAGCCAAACATTTGGCTGACGATCCTCCTCACCTCCATCCTGTGTGTGCTTCCTGTAGTTACATACCGCTTCCTGATGATTCAGCTCTGCCCCACTATCAACGACAGGGTACTGTTCACATTTGTGTCTGTGTGCTCGCTCATGTCTCCCCAGGTTATAAAAATCATATATAGTTTCTTTAGAGTACAGTGTTTAAAGTTTGGCTTAATGTGTGTGTTCAAGACTGGTGAATGAAAAAGTTACCGTGGTCTGATGTGTGTGAATAATGTGGGTGGAACACTATCTAAGGTGCAGTTTAACATGGGTCAAATGTAACCCTATGCCTAAGCAATAATGGGTGATGTGGGCTGCTAGTAAAAGGTCAGAAAAGAAAGTAGTAAACAAAGATCTGATGGAAGCACTGTTGGTATAACATTAATCGTAACTTCTATATTTGCTTGTAGAATAGATTCAACACTTCATCAAATTGCTGCCCAAACGTGTGCAGATTTTTACATGAACCTTTTAACTGCTGCTCTTTTTCATGGAACCATAACTAATCTAACTGGTAGTGAGAGGCCAGAATGCATGTGTTGAAATTCATTTGAAAGGGAACACCTTCTACTTTCTGTGTTAAATATGTGACAGAAACAACCCAAACTACATCAGTTTAAACATGGCTGAAATCTAAACTCAACAATAACCTGTTCAAAGCTTATGAGGTTATCATTCTGACATTCTGTCCCTCTCTGCCTAAACCCTCAGGTGATATTCAAGGTGAGACAGGCCAAAGCAGCGCCTCCCCCTCTGCCTCGACGTGCCCGTATCCGCCGTACAAGCTCTCGCCGCTCAGGTTACGCCTTCTCACATGCACAGGGCTACGGCGACCTGGTAACATCCGGCCGCTTCCTGCGTCGCCCGGCCGTGTCGCGATCCTCAGGTTTTGCCCACACGGGTCGCACCACTACAGGTTTCAGCCCCATGGGGCGATCGGCCGGATACAGCCCAACGGGACGGCCGCAGAACGTCAAAGTCAACGACGTAGAGGTGACCTCCCTGCAGATGTACAGGACTATGGACCACACTCTCTGACGGAGGGTGGGTTCACTTTAAGACAGTGAAGAGATTCCTGATGAAAGAATGACAACCTGCCAGTTAAATCCCGTTGATCTTTGGGAGCTTCGTACCCAAACTCTCCAGACACCTTTGAATTAAAGGGTTTTCCTGGACCAGGTTCTTATCTGCCCAATCCCCCACCACAAGTTTGAAGTGAAGATGACTTTTACTCCAAGCCTTTCATTTGGATTTATCAAAGGGAACCACCACAAGCTGCTGGATATAAAGAATATTTTCCCTCAGTTGTGAGTGATAATGTACAAAAATGCCTGATACAGAACCATGAGAGACACTAGTACCAATAACAGGCTGATTTTCAAATTGTGAAAGGAGCATCATCGTGTTTACAGACTACCCACACTGTCTTAACGCTGGGAGTCCGCATGTATAGCAGTGCTTTGGTCAGACGAGAAAACCAACAAAGCCAAGATGCACAATTGAATTTTGTACCTGAAGTATCTTTTTAAAGCATTTTTACATTCTTATTAAAAAAAAAGGACAAGCAAGCAGCACTTTGTCAGTGTCCTGCAGCAGAAATGGGTATAAAAATCACTTCTATGCAATCCAACTGAGGACGAGCAAATTTTTAGCATTAGTTTATTCAGAAAGATTGTAAAAGTTGATTGTTTTAATTCAACCTAAGAGTGAGCCTTAATTCCTTTGTAGTTCTGTGGGGATCCTGGACCCCTTTCTTAAAAGGTCTTTAAAGGAGTTATTTGTAATATTTCCACTTTAAAATGTTTTTTTTTTTTAAATAACTATCATCTTTGTGTAAAGAAGTGATAGTTTTGATGTTATGCCAAAGATGTTAATTTTATGTTTTACAGAGCTATGTATGGCAGTTAGCATGCTAACAAGCTAGCCCAGGACTACTCTGTTTTGTAATGCCAATTGGTAAAACCACAGTGAGTCTCTCCATCAAATGACAACTGATGCTGAATCTCCAAATATTTCTTCTAGACTGGTAAATGGATAAAGTAGATTATTTACAATGGTATAAATTGCCAGGTTCGCTTTTTAACTACCAGTTCTATCAGTTATCTGCCAAAAGAGGCCATTTTATGCATCAAACAAAGCAATCATTGAGATATTGATTGGAAAATTCAAAATTAATGTAGCTGAAACAACACACGCCACAGAGACAAACTCTCCAAACTCAGTGGTTTTCCTGTAAAAAGCTACAGGCCTAAAGTAAAGTATTTCTAAATTTAATTAGACAAATCCTGTCAAAAGTTGTGTTACTTATCCAGACCTTATCCATGAGCTTTGTGCCAGTGCTAGAGGAAGGTCTGGCATCTCCAGTATCTTTCTGAAAGGAAGAAGAATGACATTCCTAACAATCCTGAAAAACAGAAATATTCCCTTTGATTCTTGCAGGATGCTTCCAGTGAGGTCAACTTAGCTGTTCATTTCAAGAGAGAAGAAACCTTGAGGACACCACAGCCCAGTTTTCACTGTTTACCATAGCTTGATACTTTGAGGACAGACCTGAGGGCAGGTGCATATAGTAGTTTATGAAGTTCAGCCTTACAAATAACTCCTTCAATTCTTATATTTACAAATAAGGTCAAAGTGGAATTGGTTCCGTAATTTGTGTAGGTTTTCATTGCCCAGCTCATCATTCTTCTTGGTTCAACTTGACCCGAGAAGAACTACTAAGAAAAATGGTTCCATATTTGCACAGTAATAATATTTAATATCTGATCAGTGAGATTGCCCAAACCTCTGCTCTTCCATATCTCATGGTATCCATGAAAATAAAGGTCTTATTCACTTGTTTGGAGTGATGAATGCCTTTACATAACAAACTTGATAAAGCAATGTTAGTATCTGGAACCGAACAACTGTTTACATTAACTGTATGTTTGGAATTCTGATTGCGCAGTTGGTTCCTTATCCAAGAGTTGAATGTTTGAAATCAATCGAATCCTGTTCTTCTGGTTTCGTAGTGTCAGTCCTGTTTGTGCCTGCAGCATTATGCAGCAAATGGAAGAAAATCATCCACCACTGAATTTTCAGCACTATTGTCAAGTCATTTTGTGGTACTTTCCAAAACAAAATACATTTATCATTGCATGACAATCTATGTATGACTATCTGAAGGCCTAAAACATAAGGGATCAATGTACATTGTGACCATTTCATATCATTTTTGTAACAATAATTTTTGGAGAAGAATAAAAAAAAAGATTTAAAACCACAGTAAAGTCTTATCAGTGAAGTTGTACAGGTATCTGTTATAATGTGTGTAAATATAGTAGGTAGAGTTTTATTATTGATTATTTGGGGAATGTGAGAAAAGACTGCAAAATGAGACTGCACTTGACATTATAAGTGTAAGTTTGGTATTAAAGATGGAATTATCAATTAATGATATGGTAATTACCAAATTACAAGCAGGCAATAAGTGGGTATATTTCAGTAATATTACAGGATATTAAAATAATGTTGGCTTAATCTAGAGCTGAAACAATTAAATATTTAGTTGTTCACTATTAAAGTAATGCATTTTTTAAAGCAAAGGTAATAATTTCATGATTGCTTTCAGCTTCTTAAACTTTAATTATTTTATTTCGTCAGTCTGTTTTTCTGACATTTTATTGACCAAATAATGATTGAATTAATTAAGAAAATAATTGATTTAAAAGATAATCAACAAATGAATGAAAACAAAAATTTAGAATAATAATTATTAATCCTAAAATCCTAGTTTAATATTACCTGTGAAATGAAAAAAGAAAGATGTATTTCAGCAAATAAATTTGTGGCAGAAACAAAAACCTGTTACACCACTAAGTGACAGAGATGTGGATTCATGTGGGACTTGGACGATGGCAGGCTGTCTGTGTTCACGGAAATGGAAAAGGTCATCTGTGACATTTGAACTTTACAAATTGCAAACACCTATTCACATCCACAGAAGTCAACAGGTAATACTAATACCTAGCTAACTGGGCTTTAGTTACAGGAATATTAACTCTGATCGACACTCAGGCATCGTAGGTGACACAACCTAACAATGGATGGTACAAGCTCTGAAACAGAAAAAATAAGACCAAGGGTCCTGTAGTCCAACGACATATTTAAAGACATTAATTGACATTTGTTTGACCTTTCAAGGTTGGGCGAGGTTAAAGCTCATGGCACCAAATGAAAGACCATATGTGACTTCCTATCTGTTACCAATAGTAATTAGATCAATATCCTCAACTGTTTTGAAGTTATAGCTCTTTGAAATGTGTCCAATTATAAACCAATGGGGATTTGGAATATTTCAAAAATTCATAAAAAAAAAATATTCTAAAATTAATATTTCCTAATTCTTTGAACAAACTTGGTAGACCTTACCCCACAGATGTTCCACAACAAATATCAAGTCATTCTGACTGAAAGTTTCGGAGAAGAAGATTCTTTACGGCTGACGATGGACGACAACTGATACCAATAGTCCATCGGACCTTTCGGGCCATTGGACTAAAAAGATGACCAGTAGTAAATAGTCGATTTCAGGAGTATCAGTGGATTTTATAATCAAAAGAATAATGTACAGTGGACCGATGCAGATGTGCAGACACTGACTGCATCCTACGGCCAAATCAGTTCAGTTATTTTCCTAGGAAACATATGACAGTAAAATGATCAAAATCAAATCTACCATGTTAACTAGTTTTTTGTTTTTCCCTACCCTGATGCAAAAATTGACATGGAAAAAAAAAGATTTGAAAGCTAATATTTAAAACTATTCTTCATGGGGGAAGCTAATGTCCTCCTGAATTCATCTTTAATGAAATTCAACAAACCAAGATTTGTCAGTGTTTTCGTCAAATCTGTTGAGGTTTAGGAGTTTAAATCAATTTTGTGTAAATAACCAATTTAGCAAAAATCATAATAAATGTGCATAATTTGGGTTTTTATATTTTTACAGTCCTGACACAGGATTGCTGTTTAGTTTTCATGCATTAATTAAAGTTTACCTTTAAATGTACATAAAGGTTGTGAATATGATTGAAATTATATTGTTACTGGTTGAGAAGTTCAGAAAAGGCTTTAAAACTTGTCCATAAAAATATGTGAAAACTCTATTCATGTAAATCTTTTAAAGTATTACAAATCCAGTGTTTTATCCATCGATGATCATCACAAGGATATACAAGGCTATTTACAATCAATATACTGTCTCACTTTTTGATCAAACACAGTTGTTTTTAACTGGTGATCTTACTGAATTACTTGTAAAAGCAGACAATCAGGCACCATGCTGTCACACGATCACTACAATTGCTTTTTTAAAAAATTGTTTACAGACCCTCACCAGCAGATGGCGTATCAGTCCTTTACACTGCAGTGAACACAGCCTGCCAGACATCCCAACCCCTGCATGGTGTTTTCAATTACATTGTCATACTAAAGGAATTCCCATTGTCCTGGAAACCACAACACAGTAGATAACAAATGATTAGAGCTCAGGCACGACATGTTCCCATGATTCATTCACATCTGAGACCCAGCACTGTCAGTGTCCACCATGTAATATAAAATGATTTATGACGCTGCTCTGCAAGGATCCTTATTGTGACAGGTTGGTGCAAAAGGGGCGTTTATGATGTACAGCTGGAAATGAGATCCATATATCACTAGAGCGCTTCAGCTGAATAGTGGAAGTGCAGAAGTCCTGTTTCATGTGTCTTCTCTAAGCTGCTGTTCATCTAAAACAACAGACCAATGACCACAACTGACACAAGTGGAACTTCAAGTCAGTCCCAGGGATAAAATCATATGGATCAAAAAAAGTACTGACTAAATTAAAGCAGCTCATACAATGTATCAAAACAAATACCATATGGGTGTTAGAAATGCATTTAAATGTAATTACCATTTACCAATTTGTACCAAAATGACAAAAACACATCTAAACAAACTGAATGTGGCCATTTAAAAAGATGGAATGATCTGGACCGTAGTGGCTCACCTGGTTTCACTATTCACAATAATTTACACTTAATTTTAATAGTCCTGTCACACAAACACATTTTTTAAGACAAGAGTTAAACATACAGTTCTTAAGGTTCAGTGTGTAAGATTTAGCAAAGTTTAAGGAGATTGTAATTACAAATTGTGACAGAAGATAAGGCAGTGTTATTGATAAAATATATTGAATCATACCCAAACGGACTGGGGACATTTTCATGAAATCTATATCCAGTGTTCACTTACATCTACGTACTATTATTTCCATTTGCTGTATATGTTTAATGTATCTTATTTACTTAACTAATGGATTTACTGAAGAATTAAAATGTCTGTGGACTGTTTAGTCACTTAAGGGTTAATTATGGTAGGCGTAGGTTTAGGTTCGGATTGTCCTCACCTTTGCTTTTAGTTTCCTTGTGGATTATAAATGTCTGTGTGTATAAATGTCTTCACCCGAAGATGTGTAGCTCTGTATTTGACATGGTGCCTGGGCCCCTACTTTCAAGCTGCAGACAGTTGCCGTAGTTTACAAATCTCCTTTATATTTGCTCATTCTCAGATTTGAATAAATTTAACTGGATGTTCACTTGAGGCTGGCTCCAAATGCACGTCATGCTCCACATACTTGGATGTTCAACTATCCAACTTTACAGCAGAGGAAATCATCCTTACAGCCTGGTACAGAATCTGTTTCTATAACGCATAACCTCCTGTATATATTGTATTACAGTCTAAAGTTGTCTGGCCAACTGCACTGTCTGTGCCCTCCCAGGACTCAGCTCAAGTCCATGGGCAACAGAACCTTTGAGGCTGCTGCTCCCCTGTCTGTGGAATGCCCTCCCAGACCACCTCAGGGCTCCACAAACAGTGGATGCTTTTTAGAAAAGGACTAAAAACCTTCCTTTTCAGGAAAGTCATTTCTGGTTGATTTGATTGCACTTTGACATTTGGTGTCAAATGTACAGTGGGCTACAAATAAAATGTATTAGTTGTGAATAATGAAAGGCATGACTGCTCTGTGACATTTGGTTGCCATCTGTATCTGCTGAGTATCTTTAACTGACAACTAGAACTGACCTGCTGAGTGAATGTACCAAGCTTTTTTTTTTTTTTTTCTGACAGATCCACTGTAGATGAGGTTGAGATGTAAATCTAACAAGCCCATCAGAGGGTTCTGCCATGACGTTCAGTGGTTTACTGGTTTTGCCAGGCTGCTAAATAGAAATCAGACAGGAAGGCTTGTTTCAGAAATGGTTCTGGCTTGGGGTCTCATTCTGGTTGGATATGAACCACATCAACAGCGTCCTCTGGATGTGGAGGAGCACCGACTCTACTCTGAACCGCTTACCCAGAAAGCCTCAAGACTAAATCCATTTCTACTGCTTGTATCTGGGACCGGATAGGTCAGCATGGTTCACTGGTGTTCAGACAAAGACTGTGATGAGGTTAATTATTGTATTACTTTATGGAGAAAAAAAAGCTACATTTTATACCTGCAAATGTGTCTTATTGAGAGAAGGATTACATATTAAGTAATATATTTGAAGTTTTTCAAATACACAAATACAATCTACTGAAGTATTTCTGTACAAATGACATCTTATTTTTGTGCCCAGCAAAATACAAATTATTTTGTATTTAACTGAAATGCTGCCCATCTTTGGTCACTGTTTCTAGTTCTTTAATTAGTTCATCATTAAACAGTCACAGAATATTGTTTCCAGTCTTTCAAACATGAAGATTCTTTGTTTTTCTCAGTCTTATCTGACTGTAAATGGAACATGTTTTGTTTTTGTTCTGCTGGCACTCTGGGCTCTGGAAACTTGTGACAGGCATTCCTCATTTCCCATATGTGACAGTCTGTCTATACAAAGCATGAATTTAACGGTAGTAGAGTTTTTGTGTGAGCCACTGTCTATTCATGTATACTATAACAGATGTAAACTGCACTTTGATGGTAAATGCAGTAAGTCAGGTTAACAGAGGGAGCTTTGAAAGTGAAGTCAGAGCTCAGGTATGTTAAAGTGTAATACCACTGACCAAAGATCCCCCGTTTCCACAGACTTATATATTGAACTTGTCTCTATATGTCGCGTCATTTTCTTTCCAGGGGTCACTCCAGTCTCATTTACTTTTTTTGACCCTCTCATAAGTGATCTGGTGGTCCATCTGTAAATATTCCTGGTCAATGACATTTTAGGCTGAAAAGAAAGCATTGATACCAACCACTGATCCCCCAGCTCACTTGCCAGCTGAGTCAGAGCTTCAGAGCTTCTGTTCACTAAATAAAACAGAAAGTGTAACTGTAAATGTGATTAATAAGTTACACCTACAAGACTGTAAGATTCTTTACTTACACAAATGTTTCATAATGTTATCAAATTAACAGTGTGATTAAGTTTATATTAACCTAATCATCATCAATTGCTTATCTCCAGCTAGTCCAAATGTGGTCACTTCTGGCTCCAACAAGTATAAAATATGAAATGACAATGGTCAAAATATAAAATCTAAACCTTATACGGAACAATAGTCACAAGCAATGGGTGACATTGCAACAGGCCAGTCCACTTCTTTTATCAGCCTTTGGTCAGATTACAGTCCTCTCCTCTGCATTGATGATAAAGCAGCAAAAACAGAATGTCAGAGGGATTCTTCAGGGATTTACAATCGTCTTATTTGATGCATCATGGATGCCTCACATACAGTGGCCTTCAGGGACAACTGAGACCTTTGACCCGGAGCTGATGTCATCAGACGGTGCCCAACCTTCTCAGGGTGTTATGACCCTTAGCCGCCCAATTGTATGAGCCAGTGGGGGACCCCCAAATCAAATTCTATTTAAGGCCCCATAAAGGCTTGGCCCTAGATGCATAGACATCTTAAAGTACTTCCCCCCTCACTCAGCCTGGAGTCACATGTAGCTTTACAGTGTAGCACTAAGGCATGACACAGCTGTGACATCATAGTAACACTTCCCCTTGACAGAGCAAGTACAATACACATCAGAGTCATAATGAGTGTCACCAAGTGGAAAGTGGACAGAGGCCTTCTGCTCCCATTTGTTTAGTTTGTTTTGCAATAAAAGTGTGACCTATTCAGAGTGTAACCTGCCCTTCGCCTGTACCCTACATACCAGACCCCCACTGTCTGGATAGGACATGGTCTGATGAATGACTTCACAGTGCATGATTTATGCAGATAACCTAATATCATCAGAGATCAGCAAAAAATGGAATAAAAGCAGGGCCATACATAAGCACAGTGCAAATTCATGATTTGTAGATGCTAAGATGCTATGTGAAGTTCTACCTCAAACTGTATTAGCATTAACACATTATTTCATTGTGGTTCACACTGAAATAGTGGGGAAGGTGACGTAAATAGGTAACATGTGGCTGCTGTTTTTTCAGAAGAGTAGGCCTAAACAAAAAAGAACTGCAATTCTTAAGATAACACCAGACAATAAATAAAAACTTAAATAAGAATGTGACAGTCACAGTTTCTACAGGGCTTTAATCAGGCAGAAGTACGAAATAAACTGATGATTATTTTCTTGATTAAATGATGTGTTGTTAAGGCTGTAAAATCATTTGTTGTTAAGCAAAGATATATATATTTTTTAATGCAAGTAAAGAAAACAGAGAATATTCAAATATAAGCGGCTTAATTTAGCAAATTCCAGTTTTTGTCAGATGCTTACAGTTGACCACCAATTGATTGGTTGATTAATTGATTGATTGATTGATTGCAGTTCTCTCATGGCAAAAAAGATATGCAACCCTTTACACAACAGGCTTCATACTCAGAATAACAGCAATCAAAAGTATGATTTTTTTTCTCTCCAGCATTCTTTTTATTTTCACAATAAACATGTAAACTACTTGGAGTCAACATACAGTGATGTGCAGAGCAATGCATGAATAGAATTCACCACTACAGAATATTAGACAGCAAAAAAATATGAAGGATTGTAAGAAACACTCAGAAAATGCTATTTATTAAGAAATGTTAAGTAATTATTGTTGTGTCATCGCTGGACCTGATCATGAAGCCAAAAGAGAGGATTCAATAGCTCGCTGTCTGAGGTTGTCTGGTAAATTGAAAGTGATGTCACTGCTCTGTGTATGATGATGTCATATAGTCGGCTTCCTGATAAAACCTGCTATCTCCCCTACTATAGCTTCAAATTTCAGTCTCCTGTGAAAGTTGTTTACATTCCATTATAAGTACCAACATTGAAGGAACAGATATATGTATATATATATATATATATATATATATATATATATATATATATATATTTTTTTTTTAATATTTCACAGTTTCCTGTTATATAAACAGTTTTTTGTTTCTCCTGAAAAATTTGCCAAAAGTCACATAGCAGGTTTTATCAGGAAGCCGACGATATGTTGTGTGAAGACATATGAAACTTGTATTTCTTGCTTGAACATATCATTGTACTATCCGCATCTTGTAGGCTCATGTAAATTATAATGTAAAAAGACCCCAGGAATAAGCTGTGTCGCTTCTGCCATCATGCAAAAGCTAACTGCCAGAATTTCTTTACTTTAGCACCCAGCCAAATATTTTCCTTCTCACAAAAGTTTAACACATTTGACGAAAATGACAGTAAGATGAGGCGCTCTGTCACTCACCGCATCCAGCCAAGTGTGATTACAGAAAATCGAAAGTTTGCTGCCCTCGTGCGACCGGAGCGGCTGAGCTGTTATACAGCAGTGAGACGTTCACGTCACATTGAATTATGACAAGCATTTTTGCTACATATTCCGGTTTTGTAGCATTTCTACCGAAAACCCACAATCCTTAATAGCAGGACACGTCTGTTCCCGCGATTGCAAGTATTTGGGTTATATTAAATACCGCAGACGAGAACAGCTGTTTGAGATTCCAAGCGTCTAGACCTAACTGGGGCGCTCCATCAGAAGTCAGATATTTCCATTGGAAGTGAACGCACCACAAGGACCAGACTGCCTCACATCGTAAGCGTTGATTTCTCCCATTCAAGCCAGCATTTTGTCTTCCGTGAGCCAAACCTGGGTCAGTGGCGGTCACCAAAACGCATGAATCTCGGCTACGGGACACACACAGGTACACCATAAGACACTTTACGGCGCATTCATCATTTTTCCAGCACAGTTTCCGTTCAGGAAAGAGTGAATTACGCGCGCGGTGAACACACTAGCTAGTGTTGCCGATATATGGCAGTGTTTGGGTCAGGAATGCGCTCGTGCTGTCATTGTGAGGAAAAGCTCGGTTCGGCTTGGATTTTCAGCGGGAGTTATGGGACCGGGACTTTTTAGCCCACATTTGATCTGGGCTCAACACCTGTCTTGGTCCTTACGGGTAATTATTTAAAGAAGACGGGCTAACGCTGTGACTTTCCACAGCAGTCATTTTCCAAACAGGAGGAGGAGCAGCTGGGGTTTCCCATGGCTACACCAAGCTTTCGTGGGGCTTATTTACATTCCTAACCAGCCACTAGCGACACATGTATGGTTAAAATACTGTTACATTTATACTCGCAGCCTAATAAGTGAAACAGACGCTGTAGGAGTTCCATGTACATAGTGAGAAGGAGGACAGATGAGTGGAGGAGTCGTGACGCCGCCTCGGAGGTGCAGCTTCTGCTTTTGTTGACCGCTCCAGCTCACCTTTTCCCAGCAGTTAGCTCCAGGTAGAACAAGTCTCATGTTGTCTCTTCTTCTCCTCCTCTCTGTCACTTGCTGAAGTCCCTAACATGAGGATGGTCGTCGGCTCGTAACCCTGCCCAGACCGGAGGCTGAGGTAGAGATGTGTCCGCTGTGAAGAGCCGGTGTGCCGGTAAGGAGAAGAAGCCTGCGGTCGGTAGGACGGGAGGAGGAAGGAAAGGAAAGAAGGAAGGAAGTGCCTGGGCAACATGACTGTTTTCAACCAAGAAAATGTGGAGGAATTTTACGAAATTGGAGACGAGTTGGGGAGGTAAGTCAGTATTTAATAAATGTGTCTCAATGCGTCTGAGCCTCCCCTTTTGTACAGCTGAAGTGTGAAGGGCAGGGTGGGTATCATTCTGGGAAAATACCTGGGATAATCCTCTCATATATATTCAGCTAATCATTACATGTAGATTGATGCAGCAGTTCCATCTGTAGGTTTGATAATATGGGCTTTATAATCTGCTTGCTGATAGGTCGAGCACATGCACACTCATGCCAATACACATACAAGCGCTTTACGCACATGCTATCTGTGTTAAGTATCCCCCAGGACGCACCCCCACTGTAAGTGTGTCTGATAGGCTCTGATTAATGCACTCCATAATCTGTCATTGTCAGTGATGAACACCTTTATGACTATAGTCTCCTTTCTTGGAAATGTATAGCAGACAGTGAAGCATTGTGCACTGTTAAAAGGAGAGGATTTAAATTGTTTCTCAGCCTGATCGGCCATCATTCAGTCTGGATTTGGTCAGAGGTGTGTCCCATGTGGGAAATCACTGAAACGCCCAAGCAAAGTGGAAACATAAAAGCTGTGGAGTCAGCACCACATCTGTTGACTTCTGTAGGCTGTCTTATGAAAGCACACAGGCTGGACTCGTGGTTGTATTGTTTTGTAGCTTGGGTTTAGTATTTCACAAACTCTGGCTGCACAATAGCTACATTGCAGCATCTACATTACAATACGTGCATGTACAGTAGTCATATTGCAGACAGCAACATGCAGTGCCAAGCAACGCAAATGAACAAAACCACAATCTGAAAATGAATAAGGGATTGGAAAATATCATTACAAAAGTTGTATGGATGTATTTTGGCTACAGAAAGGATGATATTGACCAAGTATTTTTACCTCGAACCTTTATGATGAACTGTCATATCAACCTAATCTGTCCAAAGTCACTTTGGGAGAGGAGTTACACTGCTATTTTGGTGCGCTGAAATTGTTTGTACAATGTTAAAGGAAAGGATGCCATATTCATGTGGTATTAGAACATGACAAATGTCTCACTCCTTCCTACTTCCTTCAGATCAAAGGAAAAAAATCCAGTCTGTTTAATTTTTTTTTGTATCACTTCCTTGATTGGGCAAGTGAGATAGATTTTCAAGTCTTCGTGCACATTTTGTTTGCCCAGAATGATCCAACAATTCCTATTGTGGAGCCCTGAGCCCTTGGTAGTGGAAAAAAGAGAAAATTATATAGTGATAATTCCCATTTTGTTTTGCATTACTTAGTGACTTTTAATTTAATAACATTTTTATTCCTTGATTGTATTCAAGCAGAATCCAGGAGTCCAATGGCATCTCTATGACTGTCAGAAACATGGAAATGGATCTCCGTGTGCTCCTGGTCATTAAAGTGACACATGTACACTGTGTTGGTAATAATCAGCCAATTGTTTAGTGCTCTCTATGGCCTCTCTGGCAGCTCTGTCTCCTTTTAGTGCTCACCTTCCCGTACTGTGGGGGAGAGCTGAAGTAGCTGGAGCTGCTTCACTGCTACTTTGGTAATAGAGATGACTGGGAGCTTTGTCTAATGGGGTTGAATTTCTGTCTGGAGGTAAAGAGACGGCTATGTGAGCGTGATATTACTCATTTGGTCATCTCAAATGCAGTTTAAACAGGGAGATGGGGATTGAACATTGGATTTACTGCTAATAGTGATAATAATAATTTCACTTCATGTCTATGGCCTGCAGCACAGGTATCTATGAAACCAGTAATTTCCATCCATAGGTCAGAAGGACTCACTGAAGATGATGTGAATCATGATACTCTGGCCTTTACAGGCTCCATGGTCTGATATTCTTTTATAGATTCGGTGGCCTGGGTTTTAAATAAACTAAAGAAGGTGATGGATTACAAGTGCGTGACATTATACATCATTAATGAGAAAAAATATTTTGGTTTTGCGATAGTGGAGAGTTGAAGCTGTGAAAAGGCTCGAAGACTGTATATATGGTTTTCCTTTACTTGGTCATTTGCCTATAGCTGAAAATATCGGTCTGTAAAGGCAAATAATGATATAACAGTTTGTTTGTTACAATAGCACTTGTATTAGCGCTCAAAACGGTACATTCTGTACAATAACTCAGGACTCAGGATTTTGTCCTGTCGTTTTTCCACATGCTGTGACTTGAATGAAGTTTGGATAAAACAGTGTTAGTTTATGATAAAAAGCCAGTGAGTCTCCTTATCCACTGGATCCACTGCAATAGAATGACGTGCTTTATAATGACATACACGCTTAAAAACAGGGAGCCTTTTGATCTGACTGTACTCTAGGGCGGACTCTGGCCCACGTTGGAATGAAGCCCATTTAGTTTGGCAAAATTAGACATCACTCAGGCAGCGACCTTCTCCTTTCCCTGACACTGACACTGCTTTGCTTTGGTGTGCATTCATGGTAGAGCTGAAGCAGGTGAAGCCAAGCGTCTAACCCTCATTAAGATTTATCCACAGTGAGCATTGTAGGTAGTTAGAAATGGGAGGCAGAGTGCAAAGATGCAGACATTTCACTTATTCTACACGCAGGCAATGCATAAAGGTCCGTTTCTGGCCAAGTGTGCAGTCTGGTCTCATAAAATCAAAACAGTGTTTCTTGTCACTGGAATCACTCATTAAACCCTCTTGAGTCTTCACATTATCCCGAATGACTGCTTCATCATGCCTTGATTTCACTGCCTTATCACTTTCCCTGCTTATTTTTGCAGTATCTATCTATCTATCTATCTATCTATCTATCTATCTATATCTATCTATCTATCTATCTATCTATCTATGTATAGACATTAATATATACATATATATGTATGTATATATATATATATATATATATATATATATATAGTGTGTGTGTATATATATATATATATATATATATATATATATTATATATATATATATTATATATATATATGTATGTAGTATAGTGTATATATATATATATATATATATATATTATATATATATATATATATGGATGTATGTTCCCCAAACAGAGATTTCAAGATTCCACTTCAGTTTAACTTTTCCTGAGAATCAGCAGTGTTGTTATCATTCTGTAGGCATTCAGTAAATTTTCAATCATTTTTTAATGAAAAAATAGTAGCAGCATTATGCTGAAGAAGTGGCACTGCTGATGTAGAAAGAAGGCTATTAAACTTTTTTTTTCTAATAAAGCAAAGTGTTTAGCTTGCTGATCCTTTTTAACTGTTTAGTGTGGAAATAATAAATGCCCTATCCTTTTCTTCCATCATAGAATGATTGGAAATTGTTATTTTTTAAACTTGAGCCAAAAGAACATGATCAGGATGTAATCATCTCCACCTGCTTCAGCTCTACCATGAATCTCCACCTTATTTTGGGATGGGAAAAACCCTGTTTCACCAGTACAGTAAACATCTCATTGAATGAGAGGTGCAAAACAAGCCGCCTTTCAGAGTGCTGCTGCTGTTGAAGCCCCAGGCCATGTGAAGAGGCAATGAAGAAAATGTGATAATCCAAGTGCACTGATGATCAAACAGCCAGTTAGTCTGTTTTCTCAGAGAGCTGTCTTGCTGAGTGCTTCCCATGGAAATTGCTTCTGCCGTTCTCCTTCCAACCTTACATTATACCTATGATCAACTTGGAACACAATAGGCCTGGGTCTTTTAAATTTTCAGATTTAAAAAAAATTACCACAAGTTAAAAGGTTGTATTTTAGCACTCAATTTATACAGTCACATATATTGTAGAATTTGTAACAACAGACGCAGCAGTTGGATGTGACATTTATTCAGTCTGACATTTTCCACTCTCAGGTAGAGTATGATGATGGTCAATGCCTCTTATCATTTGGTTAGATAGATAGGTGGTAAAACTTTATTGTCTGTTACAAGTGACAGAAATTCTTCTTTGACAGGCTTGTATACAGCAACACACTAAAAACACAAGCATTTAAATAAAACACATTAAAACAGCATGCAGGTGCAATCATGCTGAAAAGGAGGAGGGGTACAGTTAAAAACTAGCAAAGTGTTCATTTTAGATTATTCAGTATAGTTATTGTGGATTAAGGATTTTTTTTTATAGATATAGTTATAACTGCTTATCTTTTGCTTACAAACGCTAAGTCATTTCTTTCTTTATTATTTAGGATCCCCATTAGCTGTACCATAGCTACAGCTATTCTTCCTGCTGTCATATAGGCTATCACAGTGAGCAGGCTGTTATAACTTATTTAAGTCTGATGATGATAATATCACCTTGGGCTTGTGATGGGTATTCTTCCAATTTACTCTTAAAGTTTATTTTATAGATCATAAAACTACTGAATTGCATATACTCAGAGCAATGGTTAGGTGCAGTCCTATGTTATTTTTAGAAGTAACTAATGCACATATACTAAGTGTTTACACCACAAATCTATCCCCCAGAGTCTTTCATTGTCTCAGGTGAACAACTCCTGATGTTTGATGAAGTGTACAATCTGGGACACTGTTCACCTTAATAGTTGAAGTACATTTTCACAAATCAGTATCACTTGAATGAATACAATGGGGAAAAAAAAGGAAAAGGGTGTCTACAGAGTGTTTCTGCCGTGATATTGGAAGAGGAATCCCTGTTACATCAGCAGCAGAGAACAGAGACAGGCTGATATTTGATCTTCCATGCAAGACCAGGATCAGGATGGGATATCGGATGTAAAATCCCAATGGTATATGTGCTTGAAGAGACTGGTGGAGCAGTGTTATTGTTGGGTCATATGAGTTCAGTTCAGTTTTTCTCTGTTTCCATGTTGTCATTTGTTTGCCAAACCAATGACTCAGCCACTTTCTGCATCACATGGCCAGAGGAAGATGAACTAAGACATTAGCTGACTGTGGAATGCATTTGTGTGTGTACCTTTCATCTGGTCCACGGGGCTCTTGTACACTTTGCATATTTTTGCAGTACTCTGCCTATTAGTCGGCATTAATCTGACCACTGTGTGCCTCTCTTGCAGTTGTATCTATGGTGTGTTTTTCCATGCGTCAACGTTGAAGGGAGGGGATATTTTAAGGGAGATTCTGAATTGCAAATGAACATAAAATCCTTGAACTGGGACTGTATTTGGGTTATTCCTCAGCACAAATCACCCCAAAGACACAATTCCATGAATATAAAATGGGATTATATTCAGGCTTTCACAAAGGTTTCCCATATTAAAATAGGATACATTTGAGAAAATCCTTTTCCCTCAAGAAGGTGCTATGCAGATCATTTAATTGATATCTAAAGAACAGCAGGCTTTAACAACCAACTGACATGCTTTTTTGAACACACTACCACCAGTTAATGCCATGCAGGCATTCTCTGCTCCTGCTACTGACCTAGATTTACCCCCCTGCCCTGGCTTGTATTATTTGGTGGTGAGGCAGGCTGGATTGCAGTTGATGAGGCCTGCCACTCACACACCCAACCCCACCCCACCCCACCCCCTCCACCCTTGGGAGCAGACGTGGTGTTGCATAAATGCAGCAGTATCATAATGTAGTTCAGACTTTTTGGGATAAAATCATAAAGATATGAATGAATGTCAGCAATGTGATGCATTGGCAGCTTTGTTTGATTTGTTGTACGACTCCAACCTTGCTCTGATTTTTGTTTCTTTTTTAGTTTACTTGTTTCCCCCACTTTCATTTTTTTGGCACATCGTGGTATTTAGAAACTCACCCTTGTGCCTTCTGGAAATGCTATAAAATTCTAACTGTAAAGACCACAGCACAAACAATTTTGCTGCTAAATAGTTCATAATCATATGTATCTCTTTTTAAAGAAGCATTCATGTGCTTTACATATCTTATGCTATGAGAAAAACCTATCAAGATGGCTATTTTTTATAGTCTATCTTGTTTTAAGAAAAAAATGAAAGGTTATATGTTGTCACTAGAAAATCTTTTTTTTTTCAAGTACATTAGTGAGTGCTGTAAGGACAGGAGAACATATGTGCTACCTAATACATATAGCCTAACCTATGCAATTAATTTGATGCTAATTTCGTTGTTGTTGTATGTGTTGTTTTCTTACTTGCTGTTTTTAATCACCTTTTACATGTTTCTTTTATAATGTTTTAAATGTGTTTCTTTTTCCTTTGTTGTATTTCAATGTCCTGTGTAAAGCGCCTTGAATTACCTTGTTGCTGAAATGTGCTATATAAATAAACTTGCCTTGCCTTCATTTCAAATAAATCAACATTTGCCTTGTTTTATATGAGGAGATTTCATGCTCCCTTGGCGTCCAGAACAGAAATATGTAATATGGTCCTGTGGTCTGGTCACTATATTAAATTGTATCCTCTCCTGTTAAAGAATGAGATGAATTGAAGATGAATTGTATTCTGTTGAAGCTGCTTTATTGCACAGATAGTAGAGTAACAGCATAAGGCTTGTTCTGTAGGTATTTCATGAATCTGACATTATCTGTAGCTCTGACTGCACTGAGCTCTGCCTTGTGCCATCGTCTTGCAGAAATGTGTATATGAGTCACATAGGCATGATGTTCTTCCTGTGACCTCAGGATCATCATGTAGAGAGAAGTGCGAGAAAACAGACGAAAAAATCAAAAAGTAAGTACTCAGAACTGTACACTGGTTATGTTACACTCCAACAAAGGTGTAAATGATTAAATGGAACAGATTTACTGTTCAGTGGTACTTGTGCACGGCTCTGGATTGAAGTTGTTTAATTTCTAGTGCTATGTCTATGTCTTGAAGGCCAGTCTAGCCGCCTCCCTCGATATAAGCCTTGTGATCGCTTCAGGTTACACTTGTCAAACTGCGGTCAGCTTGTGACTCAAATTGAAATATGACTCATCTGGAATGTCCTCAAGTTGCATAATGAGTTATTTTCAATTAATCTTTGCAGTCACTGGAGGATAATTGGAACCCTTCCAACTGTGTTAGCGGGTGAATGGCAGGGGTGTCACACTATGTGAGTGTGTGTGAAACTGTGTATGTGTGTGGGGCGGGAGAGCTGAAAACCTTTGTGGTCAATTAGGAGAGGACTGCAGTCAGTCGAGCGTGAAAACCGAAGGGTTGTAATCGGAGGGTAAAGACGACTGTTCTGTCTTTCACCCACTTTGTGACTACACTTGGTGCAGCATTACTGATACTCTGTTGTGCGATCTTCTCCCTTGTAACATAATTAACAGTAATGAATACCTGAAGCAGCAGTGGTTTGTGTTTAATAGCAGGAAGAAGATCTGGGTGGTTAGCATGAGCAATGATAGCCGGTGTTGCTGATCTGACAAAGAAAAGAAAACATGTTTAAAAAGAACACAAGACTGGATGTGTACTTTATACCTGCCTGTAAATATACATTAAAAACTCCATGTCGGTTTGTTGTGGAGATGTTAGAGGTGAAATTTCGACCATGTCATACTGCAGGCCACACAACGAGTACGTGCAGGTAGTCATCTATAACAAGACAAGCAGCTTCCTAAGTGAATACCGGATCCATCTATGACATGTTCTGTACACTATCTATTCCCAACAGTAAAATGTGCATACAGGACTTGAGTATAAAGACACAGTTTCCAGTGTAGTCTTTTAATAAATTAATCTCACTCACTGTGTCAAAACCTTACCTAGGGAGATGACATGTATATGAACATTAGAAATAGTCTGTAACAGGTTAAAGGTAGTTAAGAGATGTATCAATGTATTCATTTGTTCATTCAGATTATAGGGCTGGGCAATATGACCAAAAAAGTCACTGATAGATCAGGCAATGTTGGTAATTATGATAAATCTCAAACCACTATTTATAGATAGTCCATCCATCCTTCCGTTTATCAGAGAGTTTTGTCCAACCCATTTCTTGAAGACTGTTAACCTGATTCTATTCAAATTTCACACACATGTTCTTTACCACTAGTAGAGGTGCAGTGCATAGTTTGATGGTTGATTGGAATTTTTATTTATTTTTTTTTTTTACACATTTTTGAAAAGTTTTTGAACAGACTGAAAGTTAAGACTCATCCCTGGATAGGCATGGTATCAGTCAGCAGGAGGGGCAAAGTGTTGTGCGACCGGGGGGGTATTAGTACTAGTATTAGTGTATTACTTTTTCACTTGTTTAATATCTTTTTGTCCGAAGTGAGATTTGGAGAAAGCATATGCTTACTTGTGGCTTTTAACTTTAATTATAGTCTAATCCTTTCAGAATGCAATATGGTAGAACATTCAAAACAATAAAAATGATAAAATGTTCGTTCAGTGTTCAAGTATAAATGAATAAAATTTAAAAATTGTAATTTGTACACTACTAGCCATAAAAAAAAAAAAAAATCACAACCTGGATTTAACTAAGTAGATAGGAAGAACCCTCTACTGGATAATAACTGCAGTGATTAGTATGTTTCAACAACAACAAGTTCTTTAATCCTAATGGATGCAGTTAGGAGCTTCTCATTTCTAAAACAATCTTCCTTAGACTTCATTTAACAAAGGGATTGGACGCCACAGAGTCCAGACCTGAACGCCATTAGAATCTTTGAGTTGTGAAAGAGAAGACATTACACCTGTGGCTGGCCGTGCATTTGGTACCTGGGCTTTCATTGGGGACTTACTTGACTTATTATCGCCACTATACGTCACAATTACAGAAACCATTAATTCTACACAAAAAAAACCAAAAGACCTGAGAGAGGGAGACTTTTGGTGTATTGACGGTGAATACCATTATTACTAAAGCTGCGAACCCAGTTAAGACAACTCCAAACCTCTACACTACAACCACAACTGTACCATGGACATCATCCGGAGCAGTTCACAATCAATATTTATCTAATAACATCAAAATTTAAATAAAAAAAACATTATAGCCCACTCACCAGTGATGCTCATTATTTATATACAAAATCCATCCTCCTTTCCTAGCGTAGCAAAACTTCACTGACTCTGTCATAGAGGTGATCTGTGTGTTTCAGTTCCATCAATAAGTCCTTTTCTATGTCCAGGGAGGCCAAGGCTGAGAGTCTCCTCTGTCCAGTCGTATTCCTGGAATAACTTTATATTCTTTTGAGGGCAGAGAAAGTCCGCTTGACAAGCTAGCTATAGCATTGGGGTTGGCTGACCTCTCCTCACAATGTCCAACTTTTCTGGAGAAGTCTGCCTCCGTCAGCCAATGTGGGTGTAAAAAAAATCTACCTCAATATGTTAATGGTTCCATTCAGTTCAATTCAAATGAGCTTTATTGGCATGAATCAAAAAGAATATTGCCAAAGCTATATCAAGTAAAAGTTTTTCTCTTGCCATCCAAGCAGAGGAAGGATAAATGCTGACAACATTATGACCAGCTAGCCGGCCCTGTGAGGAGAAACTGAAAAGTGGTTAAAGACACAGTCCTGATGCTATACAGTGAAGTTAAAATGGGGCCTTCACTACTCATTTTTGAAGGCCCAGGGCAGATTAGATTAACCCTGGAAACACACAGAGACTGAAATCTGATTGGATAAAATATCTTACATCCACATATACGTACTGGAAGCAGTACAGCCAAGAGAAAAGCTAAGAATGAAGAGAATCATCTATTTGGAATAAATTGATACAATTTCATGGAACAAATATTAGAATGTAGGTTGTAAATGTAGGTTAGTGTTTCTGATGATGTTAGGCCAGTAGAGAAGGCCTTGCTGGCCCAAACAGCCCACCTCTGTGAAATGATTTCACAGTTGTCCGACTCTCCATCAATACAGGGTCTTAGTAAAAATGTATGCAATGCTCGACAGAAATAAATGTTATGACATTATTGAGCCATTGAATAAGAAATGCGTGATAAACAATGCCATGGCAAATGTGTCCTGCAATCAAAGCGCAGGAAGTCCAACGAATAGTGTGTATGACTTTGATTTGGCAGCTAATGTTAATTTGGCAGTTGTGGATCAGGAGGTAGAGCGGTTCGTTCAATAACCAGAGATGTAGTTTACCATCAGCAGTTTGTGAAAGTGAGAGTGAATGAGTACGCTAAATAGAAAAGCGCTATATAATCTAATCCATCATTATTATTAGTGAGAGGTGATGGAGGTTAACTTGCCGTCTGCCATACCTACAGCCTGTAAAAGGGGTCAGAACAGAAAAATTAGCACTTTAATTTCACTGATACTTGAATGTTGTACTGAATATGCATTTGTAGTATTTCATGCCATATTCTCAGAGGCTTTAAAGTACTATTCATTTGGACTAAAGTCAGTCTGTATTTCTTCCACCGTGTTTTTCTCTCCAGTAACGCACTCTGTAATGTCTGTATCACAAACAAACTCTTGCGTAACAGTGCAAGTGCAGTACTAGCATAAAAACCCCAAACATTCTCTTGTGGTGCTGTTACTCCACACACATTTTCTGTTGCTTGTTTTTAGATGGATCACTGTTGTGTCACTTTCACTTTGTGTTGCTATGGATACTTATATCTATTCTCAAACGGTTTGTTAGGTTTGGCTTCACAGACAACGAAGAGGTTACAAGTCAATGAGTGTTTGTGGTTTGAGATGATGAAAAGAAAGAGTGAGGTTTTTAAGAGCTCAGTTTAATGTGATGTCAAAGAGTCAAACTGGAGGTGAACCAATCCATACTCTTCCAGTCTTGAAGTCATGAACCCTAACTCATAAAGTACAGACATGTTTTAGCATCGAATGTTGGAGTTAGAGGGTGTTTCATAACAACAGTGTCACTTCAGCTCAAAACCTACAGAACCAGTCTGTTCTTCTTCTGATTTTCCCTGAGTCATGACAGTTTAGTATCTCGAAACCTGCTGAATGTCAGTTTCGCAGACACATAGGGGCCCTGTTTTAAAGGCTGAGTACAAAATAAAACATGAGATGATAGATGGACCAGCTGAAGCAGTAGCCTCCTCCTCACCTCCTGCCACCATCTCATCTACTGTCACAACATTAACATTCCTCTGTGACTTTACACAGCTTCATATCATGTTTTCTGCTCTATTTATCTATTGTTCCAAAGTGTAAAAGACCCATACCCGTAAAAGTAGATATTTGGAGGAGTTGTTTGATTAGTTTTGCTACTATCCATTCACTGAAGAAACTAAAAAAATAAATGAAATGAAATAGACAGTAGAGTTGCGGCATCCTTGGCTTTTCGCCAATAAAAGACATTTTTTGACAGTTTGTACACCAGAGACCTAATGGATTCATTGAGTAAATAATCAAAATTAATAAGGGGCGGCTGTGGCTCAGTTGGTAGAGCGGGTCGTCCAATACTGAAGGGTTGGCGGTTTGAATCCCGCTCTGTCCTAGTCAGTCTGTTGTGTCCTTGGGCAAGACACTTCACCCTCTTTGCCTCCAGTCCCACCCACACTGGTGTATGAATGTTTGGTGGTGGTCAGAGGGACCGTAGGCGCAAAATGGCAGCCACGCTTCTGTCAGTCTGCCCCACGGCAGCTGTGGCTACAGATGTAGTTTACCACCACCAGAGGGAAATGTGAGAGCGATTGAATAATGGGTCAATAATGTAAAGCGCTTTGGGTGTCTAGAAAGGCGCAATATAAATCCAATCCATTATTATTATTATTATTATTATTATTATTATTATTATTATTTTATAATAATAATAATAATAATAATAATAATAAATAAATATATTTACATTGAAATATGGTATAAAATAGAGGAAGCTATTAAATTGAACATAATGAGTCATTTCAATTGACCAGTGTAGTACTAAAATTCACTATAGAGGTACGTACATGTCAAGGACACTATTGAAAAATAAAGCAGATTTTTCATTAAAATTTATAAAGTACAAAAATCCATTTGCCTAGTCTGCCCTTAATTACGAGAAAACTTAAGCCTAGCTATCAAGCATTATTGCATAACTTGAAATGTCCGTTGAAATATGCACATTTTTATGTTAAACACATTGATAGGAGATAGAAGAAGCGCATTACTTGGCCTGTGTCCATAACAGTTAAGGTAAAGACGACAGTCTGACTTAACAATGTGACTTCACTGTTGACTCTGTGAAACATAATTGATATGTGCTACACTTGTGTTAAAATTATTATATGCAGCCATTAATCATATTTTTTGTATTTTCTTTATGTCTTTTTCACCAAATATATACATTGGATTTGATGACTAAATCTTAGGTGTTTCCTGAGGGACTTCTTGTCACAGAATTGGTCAGACTTGCACAATATTTGCATAAATTAATAACTATTGTAATCCTCACAATCACACAGCTCATCCCATCATTTCACACTGAATGTTTTATCATTGTCTCCTATGAATAATTACTGAAGCAGTAGAATTGCAACATTTTTCATTCCATTTGCCCAGATTGGTTTTTAAAAAGACCATGCTGTGCAGAAATTGTTGAGGGCACTATGTACTGTATGATCAGATATGAATATAATGATTGTTTAATGCATGTTCTTTTGTACTTGAAGACACACCCAAACATGTCATGGGGATCTTTTTGGACTTGAGCTCTTGTCAGTGAAGATGTTGGAGAACATTAGCAGTGGATCATAACAGCTGTGAAGATGGTAAAAGAGAGCTCTCACCTCTTCCACATCTGAGCACAATGCACCCATTGTTGGGCAGATTTAAAACCTTGGAACTGGGGGAGGTGAATGACATTCCTCTGACATGTTGAATGGCTTTTTACTGGGGATACTAGACAAGGGTAAACACTGGCTGACTCATTTAGCTCTCGGTCAGTAAAGTGTCTGTCACTGCTGTCGCTTACAGTTTTCAAAGCTGCCGCTGTGTCTATGAATCCTCTCTGTGGAGTTCACCTTTGACTGTCTCTAAAAATTGTTTCTACACCTGAACAGGTCTCTCTCCTGGGCAGCA